>NW_006921729.1:7683288-7730682 GCF_000298275.1 Orycteropus afer afer
ATACTTCCTCGAGTAAGCGGCTCGCCGCTCGCCCTGGAGGTTTCGGATTCATCCTTTGTTGGGAACAGCAACCAGCGTGCTGCGTGCCAGCTTGATTCTCTCGGCTCTGTTGTACTTATGGGAACCAGGCGGCTCCGGGCCTCATCTCCTCCAGAGACGAACTTTGTGGCTTGAACTCCTCTGCCGTGCGTGCGAAAGCCAGGGGCTCCGGGCCCCATCCCCCTCCAGAGACGAACTTTTCAGCTTGAACTTGTCGGCTTCTACACGCTTGTGAGCCATTTACCTAAGATAAATCTCTCTCTCTCTCTCTTTCTCTCTCTATAAATATATATATACACTTTGCTGGTTTTTGTGTTTCTCTAGAGAACCCAATCCAACACAAGGGGTCACTATGAGTCAGATCCGAATTGACGGCAGTGAGTTTGGTTTGGTTTTACCCTGGGACAATAAAAACTAGGACAGCCCTTTATTCACACCCCACCACCACATGCTCTACCAAGCTGGAGACCCTAAACCCTCAACAACTTTGGCTGTACTGTCACAGAATTTTGTAGGAGTTCCTAAGAATAAGTGTGGCACAAAAAATTCTACATTATTCCAAGTGTAACAGTGACACAGTGCCCAGACACGTGACAGGGATAAAGCCAGAGAGAGGGCAGCTTTGGCAGCTGGTAAATAAAGGTCTTGGAGATGAAAAATGCAATACCCCCTAGATACAAAGAGAAGGAGCAAAGAGAGATTTGTGGCCCCAGAGAAGCCTTGTTCTCCATATGGTTAATCAGGCTGCTGACAAATAGCTTTAATTTTACTAGAAAAAAGATGCAAAGAGAGTTGCTAGGTAAAGAAGTACCTAGATTCTAAACTTTGCAATCATTCAACAAATCTGTGTGCCAAGCAGCCCACTTGATCACCTGCCCTTATGGAAAAGAGGGCATAATTAACAGAAGTCTAACAGAGCCCCAGGAGAAATAAGACCAGGGAACCCAAAGAAGAAAGTGTACGGGCCATTGAATTCCAAAGTGTTCCATAATTGCCAATTAAATGTTACCAAGCAGTGAAGCTACAGTGTACTGTAGAGAGAGAGACTCCATCAGCTTTCAGGTGACACAGCAAGTTAGGGACAAACTGTGCAGAAATGCCCTACAGCAGGAAAAAAAAAAAAAAAATAGCTGGCCAGGTTCTGTTGAGTTAGTTGCCAACATCATAAAATAGAGAGGTTTCACATAAAATTCCCAACTTCCAGTTCTTCCTAAAATTGAATATGACAACACTGGGCCCAAGATCCTGATGGTAATGGTGGGTGGTTGCTGGGTCATACCTTGTTCCTTCAGAGGGAACACAAATTGCCCAGGTCCCTCAGTTACATTCACTTGAGCCACTTCACTCATTGGCATCACCTGCCTTTCCAGTATATGCAGTTGAGTTTTTGACCCCTCCCCAAAGGACCCATTGCTATAGGATGGATGGCAGAAGAGGAAAAGGAGATCAAGCCATGAAGTCTCCCAGGAACACATTACCCAGGTGAGAAAAATAGGTTCCCAGTGGTCTCAATGTTACCCATATGCTCATTAAATGTTAGCTGTTGTTACAGGATTTGGGCAAGGCTTAAGAAAGATGATAAGCAGTAAATTCTCAGCCCAGTATGGCCCATTCAGTAGTGGTACAGTGGTTAAAAAGTACTTGGCTACTAACCAAAAGGTCAGCAGTTCAAACCCACCAGCTTCTCTGTGGGAGAAAGATGAGGCAGTCTGTTTCTGTAAAGATTTACATCTTTGAAAACCCTATGGAGCAGTTCTGTTGTGTTCTATAGGGTCTCTATGAATCAGAATTGACCAATGACAGTGGGTTTTTTGTCTTATGAATTCATAATGAGTACCCTTTGAAATTTGTCCTCTCCATATTAACCCTAGAAAAGATTTCATTAACTCCTACTGTGAAAGAAAGACACAAGGAACCATGTACAATGATGATGATAGCTACATTATTTATAACACCAAAAAGGGGAAAAATTTATGTGTCCATAAGGAGAGGATGGCTAAAACATTTGTCATAAACACATGCTGTAAAGAACACTGCAAATATACATACTCTCAGAATACATATATACATACATATACATATATATAATCACATGGACAGATCACCACTCTTCTGTCAGTTTGTCATACTGTGGTGGCTTCTATGTTGCTGTGATGCTGGAAGCTACCAGTATTTCAAATACCAGCAAGGTCATCCATGCTAGATAGGTTTCAGTGGAGCTTCCAGACTAAGACAGACTAGGAAGGAGGGCCTAGCAATTCTGAAAAAAGTGGCCAGTGAAAACCTTATAAATAGCAGTGGAATATTGTCATAGAGTACCAGAAGATGAGCCCCTCAGTTTGGAAGACACTCAAAATACATCTGGGAAAGAGCTCCTTTTCAAATTAGAGTCAACTGTAATGACATGGATGGAGTAATGCTTTCAAGATCATCATTTGCTGACATGGTATGACTCAAAATGAAAAGAAATAGCTACAGACATCCATTAATAATTGGAATGCAGAATGTATAGAGTATATATCTAGGAAAACTGAAAGTTGTCAAAAATGAAGTGGAATGCATGAAGATCAATATGCTAGGCATTAATGAAAGGAAATGGAATAGTATTGGCCATTTTTAACTGGACAATCATATGGTCTACTATGCTGGGAATGATAAGTAGGATAATTGCACAAGTCCTCATTGTCAAAAAAAAAAAAAAAAAAATTCAAGACCCAACCTGGAGCACACTGCTGTCAGTGATAGGATAATATCATATACCTAGAAGGAAGACCAGTTACTATGACTATTATTCACATTTATACACCAAACACTAATACCAAAAATGAAAAAATTGAAGATTTTTACCAACTTCTGCAGTCTGAAGTTGATCAACTGTGCAATGAAGATGCATTGATAATTACCAGAGATTGAAATGTGAAAGTTGGAAACAAAGAAAAAACATTGGTAGTTTGAAAATAGGTCCTTAGTTATATAAACAGCTCTGGAGATTGCATAATAGAATTTTGCAAGACCAAGGACTTATTCATTAAAAATACTTTTTTTCAACAACATAAATAGTGACTATACACATAGGCCTCACTAAATGGAATACATAGGAATCAAATCTACTACATCCGTGGAAGGAGAAAATGGACAAGCTCAATATCATCAGTCAGAACAAGGCAGGGGCCAAATGTGGAACAGACCAACAATTGTTTATATGCAAGTTCAAGTAGAAGCTGAAGAAAATCAAAACATGTTCACAAGAGCCAAAATACAACGTTGAATACGTCCCACCTGAATTTAGAGACCATCTCTAGAACAGATATGATGCACTGAACACTAATGATTGAAGACCAGACAAGTTGTAAAGTGATCAAGGACATCACAATGAAAAAAGCAAAAGATCATTTAAAAAGAAAGAAAAGACCAAATGAATGTCAGAAGAGATTCTGAAACTTGCTCTTGAACAAGGTAGGTAAAGTGAGTAGAATGATGACATAAAAGAGATGAACAGAATATTTCAAAAGGCAGTTTGAGAAGACAAAATATTATAATGAAGTGTGCAAATACCTGGAGTTAGAAAACTGGAAGGGAAGAACATGCTCAGTGTTTCTCAATCTGAAAGATCTGAAGAAAGAAAAAAATTCAAGCCTGAAACTGCAATATTGAAAGAAATCATGGGCAAAATACAGAACAACATAGGAACCATCCAAAGAAGATGGAAAGAATGTACAGAATACAAAAAGAATTGGTCGATGTTCAGCCATTTCAGTCAGTAACATATGATCAAGAACTAGTGGTATTGAAGGAAGAAGTCCAAGCTGCATTGAAGCCATTGGTGAAAAATAGAAACAAAACAAAACCCACTGCCATTGAGTCCAATTCTGACTTAGCAATCTCACAGAACAGAGTAGAACTGCCCCAAAGGATTTCCAAGGCTGTAAATCTTTATGGAAGCAGACTGCCTCATCTTTCTCCCGTAAAGCTGATAGGTTCAAATGACCGACTTTTTGATTAGCAGTCCAATGCTTTAACCAAAGTGTCACAAGAGCTCCAAGGTGAAAAACACGGCTCCAGGAATTGACATAAAACAATTAAGATGTTTTAACAAATGGATGCAACACTCATTTTCTATGCTAAGAAATTTGAAAGACAGCTACCTCACCAACTGGAAGAGGTCAACATTTGTGCCCATTCCAAAGAAAGGTGATCCAACAGAATGCAGAAATTATAGAACTATATCATTAATATCATACACAAGTAAAATTTTGCTGAAGATAATTTAAAAATGGTTCAGCAATATATTGACAGGGAAGTGCCAGCAATTCAAGCTGAATTCAGAAGAGGATATGAATGAAGGATGGCATTGCTCATGTCAGATAGATCTTGGCTGAAATCAGAGAATACTAGAAAGATGTTGTGGTTGTTAAATTTGTGTGTCAACTTGGCTATGCCTGGTTGAGTGACTGGGCAGCTGGATGTAGTATTCTCCATGATGAGACTGGTAATCAACTCCATGGTGGAATCTACTGTGAGCAGCTGAGTAGCTGCCTTAGGGAATGTGGTCTGCTTCCTGTATATAAGCAGAATCCTTGAGGAATGGTCTCTAGCTTATGGCATGCTTGGACCTTGTGTGTAGCCATGTTGTTGTTCAGCAGGCTGCCATGCTTTGCTGACCTTGGGACTTATAATCAACTTGAATTAATGGCCTGCCATGTGGTTTGGTAACATCAGGACTGTGCCATTTTATTTGTTGACCTGGGGGTTGTTAGCCTCAGCAGCCAGCAGCTGCGTGAGTGAAGAGATGCCTCTAGCCTTAGTGGGCCGGGAGCAAGAGGCAGAGCTGAAGCCTGAGATCAAGGCGCTTTCACCTGGCCACCAGAGCCTGGCACTTTGAACTTGAACTTAAAGCCTCCAAATTGTAAGAATAAATTCCTGTTTGTTAAAGCCATCCCATTTGTGGTATATTCTTGTCAGAGCAGCACTAGATAACCAGAAAAGATATTAACCTATGTTTCATTGACTCTGAAAAGTCAGACTGTGTGGATCATAAAAAAATATGGATAACATTGTGGAGAATGTAAACTCCAGAACACTTATCTGTGCCATTAAGACCCTGTACATAGGCCAAGAGATAGTTATTTGAACAGAGTAAGGGGATAGTGCTTGGCTTAAGTCAGGAAAGTTGTGTGTCAGGATTGTATCTTTTCACCATAGTTATTTAATCTGTATGCTGAGCAAATAATCTGAGAAGCTGGGCTATATGTAGAAGAATGAGGCATCAGGATTGGAGGAAGACTCATTAACAACCTGCAAAATGCAGATGACACAACCTTGCTTGCTGAAAGGGAAGAGGACTTGAAGTACTTACTGATGAAGATCAAAGACAGCCTTCAGTATGGATTAGACCTCAACATAAAGAAAACAAAAATCCTCACAATTGGATCAATAAGCAACATCATGATAAACGGAGAAAAGATTGAAGTTGTCAAGGATTCCATTTTACTTGGATCCACAATCAGCACCCATGGAAGCAGCAGTCAAGAAATCAAATGAGGTATTGCATTGGGCAAATCTGCTGCAAAAGACCTGCTGAAAAAGCAAAGATGTCACTTTGAGGACTAAGGTGTGCCTGACCCAAGCCATAGTACTTTCAGTCGCTTCATATGCATGAGAAATCTGAACAATGAATAAGGAAGACCAAAGAAGAATTTATGCATTTGAATTATGATGCTGGTGAAAAATAATAAATATACTATGGACTGCCAGAAGGATGAACAAATATGTCTTGGAAGAAGGATAGCCAGAATGCTCCTTAGAAGTGAGGATGGTGAGACTTTGTCTCACATATTTTGGACATGTTGTCAAGAGGAACCAGTCCTGGAGAAGGACATCATGCTTGGTAAATTAGGGGTCAGTGAAAAAGAGGAAGAACCTCAATGAGGTGGATTGACACAGTGGTTGCAACGTTGGGCTCAAACATAACAAACATTGTGAGGATGGTGCAGTTACAGTCAGTGGTTCGTTCTTTTGTTCAGAGTCACTGTGAGTCAGAACTGACCCAACTACACCTAAGAAAAACAACAACATAATCACATGAACAGAGCTTAAGACCCATGAAGCAACCACAAAACTATGTCATTCAGATCTCCCTTCAAGATAGACCTTATCATTCAGCTGCAGCTACAAGGAGTGCAGTGAGCAGACAGTCTCCAGCTGCAGTTTTTGGGATTCCCCACAGCATTTGCAGTGAGGTCAAGCCCTTCCTGGGCAGCATCCAGCCAGTGCCTGAACGTGGCTGGGGCATTCTGGCCTAGACATTTCTGCCCAGTGAAGGATTCCTCCAAAGGGCAATCTTTACTCCCAACCTCCTCATTGGCTAGCTGAGACTTTGTGACATCTACATCTCATCGTGCTTTCCCAGCCCAGTTCTGCCCCCTTTTCCAGGTGTGAGATCTGTGTTGTTGTCAGAAAAATTTTCAGGCCCACTGTGCTCCCTCTCTCTTTATCTTTCATAGGAGTTGACCCCGAATAAACTTCTTATACTCCAAACTCTTCTCAGTGTGCTTCCCCAAACTGAAACATACCCATTGATGAATGAGAGCAGCAAAAGATAGGATAATGCATACACAAGATACCATTTATGTAATTAAGTTAATAAATGCATACATTGTTGTTGTTAATTGCCTTTGAGTCAATTCCAACTCACGTAAACCCCATGTGCTTGAAGTAGAACTGTGCTTCATAGGGTTTTCAAGGCTATGACCTTTCTTCCAAGCCTTTCTTCCTGGGAATCTCTTGGTAGGTTCTAACCTCCAATGTTTCAACTAGTGGTCAAGTGCTTAACCATTTGCACCACCCAGGGATTCCAAATATATACATAAATAGTTTTTAAAGATAAAAAAAAAAAAAAAAGCCAAAGAATAAAGAAGGAAAGAAGGGAGGGAGGGAGGAAAAACTTTACTGTACACTACACACACACAAGGAGATCTGGTGGCATAGTGCCTAAGGTACTTGACTGCTAACCAGAAATCTGAAGGTTCAAACTCACCAGCCACTCCTCAGGAGGAAGACTGGACAATCTACTTCTGTAGAGATACTGCCTTGGAAAGCCCCCCCACACACACACACAAATCCAATATCTTTTTCTGTGAGTTTATAAACAGATAGATACGCATTGAAAAATTCTGGAAAAAGCTCACCTAAATGGTTGTTGTTAGGTGTTGTCAAGTTGATTTTCCATTCATAGTGACTGTGTGTGACAGAGTAAAACTGCCTATAGAGTTTTCTAGACTGTAATCTTCTTTTCTTTTTTTACTTTTATTGTGGTGAAAACATACACAACAAGATATTCACCAACATAACAACTTCCTCATTTACAGCTCAAGGATATTGATGACATTTTTCATGTTGTGCCACCATTATTGCTATCCTTTTCCAAAATATTCCACCACCATTAGCATGAACTCAATGCCCTGCAAACAAAAGCTTCCCCTTTTCCCCTACTTCCTACTCCTTGTAACCACTAACAATCTTTGGTTTATATAAATAAATATAAATATAAATATAAATATATATATATATATATACATTTTTTTCCTCAACCTTTCTAGGAATTTAGCCTCCCCTCCCCTCCCCTCCCATCCCTGGTCACCTACAAAGAAAGTTTCCTTCCACGTATAACCTTTTTTTTTACTTTTTATAATAGTGGACTAATACAATATTTATCCTTCTGTGATTATTTCACTCAGCATAATGTCCTCCAAGTTCATCCATGTTATACAGTGTTTTGCAGATTCTACATTATTCTTTAGGGTTGCATAGTATTCTGTTATGTGTATGTACCACAGTTTGTTTATCCATTCCTCAGTTGATGGGCACTTAGGTTGTTTCCATCTCTCTGCAGTTGTGAATAGTGCTGTGGTGAACATGGGTATGCATATATATATTCATGTCCTGCCTCTCACTTCTTTAGGATATATATCTAGTAATGGGATTGCTAGGTCAAATGGTATTTCTATCCAACTTTTTAAGAATCGCCTAGGCTGTAACCTTTATAGTAGCAGGCCACCCAGTCTTTTTCCCTTGGGGCCTCTAGGTGGGTTAACAGCTTAACTTTTATACCATCAGGGCACCCAAATGCTAACAGTAGTCATTTCTTGGGGTGAGGGGAAGAGGAAGGGTCAATACATGAACAGGATATTAGATTATCTATTTCTGTAATTTTACTTTTATAAAATCCTACTTCCATAGTGATACTACCTCGGAAACCCAGGGAGGGGTTGCTTTGAGTCAGGTTGACTTGACGGCACATAACAGCAACAAAGGAGAAAGCATTCAAGCACTATTTATGTAATTAAAAACTTTTAAAATATCTACTTGCCAAGGAGAAACCATCTCCCTTGGGCCAAGGCTGAATTTTCACAAGGAGGATCCCCATCATCTCTGCTGGAGTTAGGACCTTCAGAACAAGAAGCAAGACCCCCTGATAATGTTCCATCCTGCAGTGGTCTGCCAAGCCCCAGCCACTCCCATTCCCTGCTTCTTTTGGAATAACTATAGCCACAGTGATACACGGAAAAGGTGTCTAAAAAGATCTATGGAGTATTTTAAATTGAATGAGACTTTCCTGGCCTTCCCAGCTGTTCTGTGCAGAGATACCATAACTCCCTGGTATAGTGTCTCTGGGAATTGCACTTGTAAATCTTCTCCATGTGCCACAAAGTACATCAGAGAATGATTCTGGGTGATGCTAAATCTAATCAGCAGCATAGATGGTTCATCCAGGAGGATGCCACGTTTGTTACTTATTTGCCAGACTGTTTCTTTCACCTTTAAGCTGTCAGGGCCTTGCTTTCTCTTTCTCTGCCCCTCCACCAGTGTCCTTACCCAATGTTGAAGGGGCAGCCTGAAGAGGTGGGAAGGGAAAGAACCTGAGGCTCAAAGATACATGCTGGGCCCAGGCTGGATGTGTCCTGTGTGGGCTGCTGGCCTGCGTTCTGTTCTTTCCAGGCCTCACACTGACACTGACAGGCTGGTGATGGGTCAGGGGTTTGCAATCTGGACGTGTTGTAAATGGCTTTTCACAGCATGCCCAGAGGAAGAACTCAAGCTGACTGGGTTGAGGTTATCATCTTTTAGGAAATTACTATTATTATTATTTTTAGACACCAATAAAAATGACATCTGGATAAGGGCAGATGAATGTTCCATTTATAAGGAACTAGAACTCTGAGTAATGGTTGGGGTTGCTCTGCCAGCAGAGGGGACTTTGAGGAAGAAGCAGGACCTCAGTACTGCAGAGGGGGAACAGAGTTCAATCTGGAAAACAAATTGGAGTCAGAAGTTCTCTTTGGTCCCAGAATTGTCTCAGAGCCTGACCAAAGAGTGCCTTAAGTAGAATAATAACTATCAGGAATTTAGTGTCTAGGAGCCCTGGTCACATAATGGTTAAAGCACATGGCTGTTAACCAGAAGGTTGGCAGTTCTAACCTACCAGCTGCTCCATGGGAAAAAGATATGGTAGTCTGCTTTTGTAAAGATTTACAGCCTAGGAAAGCATTCTACTGTGTCCTACAGGGTCCCTATGAGTTGGAATTGACTCAGTGGCAACAGAGGATTGTCTATAGAGCATTGGTGGTGCAAAGGTTAAACACTTGGCTCCAAACCTAAAGGTGTCCATGTATGGGGCAGTTCTGTCATATAGGGTCACTATTAGTTGAGATTGACTCAACAGAACCCAGCAACAACTTCTTCCCTTTAGCACACAAGAAGGTACACAGGCATCCAGTCACAACCTCAGTGTCAATATCTTAGCCTATTTCCAGAGGCATATCTGGTGGCATAATGCATAAGGCATTTGACTGCTAACCAGAAGGTTGGCAATTCAAACCCATCAGCCACTCCTCAGAAGGAAGATAAGGAATCTACTTCTGTAGTGATACCACTTTGGAAACCCAAGGAAGGGTCACTGTGAGTCAGAATCGACTCAATGGTAGTGAGTTTGGTTTAATTTGATCTAAGGTATAGCACATATGGCACATGACCTGGGCGCCTTGTGAAGGAGGCACCACTGAGCAGTTTCTATTAACCCAGTATGGCCAAACGTCCTTCCTCAAGCATGGCAGACACAGAGGGGGAGGGGGGAACCAGAAGGAGAAGCTTGCCCCCAGGTGCAAGTACAAAGGGGTGCCAGACAAGGCTCGGGATGACATTCTGAGGCACCACAAATATGAATGGTGCCTGAGTCAGCTGGACAAGAAGGAGGTAGGCAGTTCAGCTAAACTATCACTGCTATCAACATCTATTCATCTTGAAATTGGGTGGGGGGAACACAACTTATAGATTGCCCTTGGGTGCTTATTACCTGACTTAGGATCCTGCAGGAGTGAAATTTCAGTGCTTGCCATAAAAGATATTTTCTGTAGATAAGCCTCTGCCTATTTGTAAAATTGATGGGTTTGTAAGAATTGACATTAGCCCCCGAGTGCTCCATTTCCTCCCCATGTGCACTTTCTAGATGGGGCCTATGAAGATCTGACATGTCTAAAGGCTTGGATGGTGTAGGTGGGTCACTGAGAGTAAGAACTTTGGCATTGAAGGCTGGTAGGTAGAACTGTGTGGTCATTTCATTAGAACTTGATGCCATACCCAGCCTTAACACCCATCAGCTATATGACCTTGGGCTTGTTACTTATCCTTCATATAAGTTAAGGAGCTCTGGTAGCATAGTGCCTGAGGCTAACCAAAAGGCTGGTGGTTCAAACCCACCAGCCACTCCTTGAAAGGAAGGTTGGGCAACCTACTTCCTTAGAGATACTGCCTCAGAAACCCAAGGAGGGGTCACTAAGAGTCGGATCCGACTCGATGGCAGTGTGTAGCATTATATATAAGTTAAATGGAAGTGATAGTACCCGGCTTACAAAGCTATAGTGAATATTCAGTGAGTGTAGAGTCAGAGGCACAGTACACACTCAAGGTTGTTGTTGTGTGCCATTGAGTGGATCCCAACTCATAGCAACTTTATAGAATGTGGATAAGAAGAGTGAATATTGTGAAAATGTCAATGCTACCAAAGAAATCTATATATTCAATGTAATTCTGATCCAGATTCCATCAACATTCTTTAAGGACATGGAAAAACCAACCACTAACTTCATATGAAAAGGAAAGAGACCTCAAATAAGCAAAGCACCAATGAGGAATAAAAACAAAGTAGGATGTCTCATACTCCCAGATCTCAAAACCTAACATACAGTAGTCAAAACAGCATGGTATTTGTACAATGATAGACAAATAGACCAAATGGATCAATGGAACAGAATTGAAAACCCAGAAATAGACCCATCCATCTGTAGACAGCTGATCTTTGACATAGGGCCAAAACCCATTCAATGGGGGAGAGAGACTCTTTAACAAATGTTGTTGTTGTTGTTGTTATGTGCCATCGAGTCGGCCCCGACTCATAGCGACCCCTCCTTGGGTTTCTGAGGCAGTATCACTACAGAAGTAGGATTGCCCAACCTTCCTTCCGAGGAGTGGCTGGTGGGTTTGAACCGCCAGCCTTCTGGTTAGCAGTCAAGTGCTTTAGCCACTATGCTACCAGAGCTCCTAGTGCTGGCAAAATTGGTTATTCACTTGCAGAAAAATGAAACAAGACCCATATCACATCCCTTACACAAAAAATGAACTCAAGTTGGACAAAGTAGAACTGCCCCATAGGGTTTTCAAGGCTGTAATCTTGGAAAAATACAGGGAGCAGATCACCATGTCTTTCTCCCACAGAGTTGCTTGGATAAGTTTGAACTGCCAACCTTCAGTTAGCAGCTGAGTGCTTAACTGCTGGGTCACCAGGGCTCCTTAAAGGGAAGACAACGCAGATAATTTAGATTCCTGCTTCACCACCTAAAAACAAATTATTAACTGAAGTCCAGATTTCTTCTGTTTTCACTTAATGTTCTTTTTCTGTTCCAGGACCCCTCGTTACTTTTAGTTATCATGTCTCCTTAGGCTTCTGTTGGCTGTGACAGTTTCTCCTTGTTTTTAATGACCTTGACAGTTTGGAGGAGTACTGGTCAGACATTTTGTAGACTGCTTCTCAGCCCCACCACTTTTTAGCTGAGAAATCCTACTGAAGACAGAACTCAAGTATCTTCCACAGGGATCTCTTATCTTCACAAGTAGACAATAACTATGAAATACTAGAACAAAGGCCTCCAAGCCTGTTCATTCTACTGAATACTCAATATGTGCAAAGACTGCATCAGAGAAGACATTGGGGAAGGCACAAGAGCAGCCCAAGAGAAGGGCTGCATGCCAGTCTGGGAGCTGGAGATCCTCTGCTACTGCCTGCATCTTCCCCAGCTTCCTCGCCTTGGGCCTCAGCTCCTTCATCTGTAACTGAAGGGGTTACATCACACCAGTGTTTTCTCAGAGTAAGAGAGAGAGTCTCCTGTATTAAAATCCCAAAGATGCTTGTTAAAAATGCAAATTCCCAACCTTACTTGTGATCCATGGAATCCAATGCTCTGAGAGTAGGTCAAGAATCTACACCCCTCCTTTTTTTTTTTTGGTGAAAATATACATAGCCAAAGATACACCATTTCAACAATTTCTATATGTACAATGCAGTGACATTGGTTATATTCTTCCAAATATGCTACCATTTTCACTATGCTTTTCCACATTGTTCCATCACCATTATTTTAAACTCACTGCCCCCTAAGCTTCCTGTCCCACTTTTGCATTGCCATTGTCAATTTGATCTCACATGGACAGTTCTTTAAAAGAGTGCATTGTTCAAAGCAGACTTATTTTACTAATCAAGATAAGCTGTTATCGGACAGCCAAGATGGACCCTTTACATGTACAGTACTGCATTGTCAGTGATGGGAAGCATTGATCTACAGGTGGATAGATGTGTGGCCAAAAAAAAAAAAAAAATTTAGTAAAAAAGATAAGCTATTATTTGGCTCAAAGAATACTTCCAGGGATAGTATTGGTTTATGAAAACTGCAGTTGATTCTGAAGCACAGGCTGGTTTGAGGACTGCCATGAAAGATGATATTAAGGCTCTTCCCTGCCTTGATGGGATGTTTATAAGCCCCACCGAGTGAAGCAGGTAAGTGACATTGCTCAATGGGATTATGCCAAATTCCAGAAGGAACGATAAAGACAAGGAGATCTGTGAGCTCTGAGAAAGAGGTTTTCATGTAGGATGGTTGTGCATGATGTCAGGAAACAGAAAATGCATTGCCCACACCTAATGCATGAGTATATAGGAGGTGGCAGAGCTTGGGAGGTTAGGTGACAGATTTAGGGGAAGAATGGAAAGATTGGAATCCAAGGTGGCTTGTAGACTTCAATATAGTTGCCCAAGAAAACAGAATGTTCTTCCTCAGAAACAGAATCTATAGGGCAGTTCTGGCATTGAGGAAGAGAGAACATGAGCTTGACTTTAGATGTGTTATATTCCAAGTCTTGATGAAACATATAAGTGGACATGTCCTGTAGGAAGTTGTGAGTCCAGCCTTAAAATTCAGGTTGGGGGAGGAGTGCTGGTCTTAGACCCTCATGGGCTTCAAGGTCATACAGAGCTGGGTTCATGAGGTGCCCTCTCTCAACACCCTCCACCTGACCAATTGAGTGGCCTTCAGCCAGGTCAATGGGCTCCAGTAAGTTTCAATTCCCTCCTATGTGAAATGGGTACAGCATTGACCCTCAGGGTTATATTGAAGATTAAATAAGATACCATATGTAAGGCCCCAGAGCAATCTCAGAAAAATCAATATAAATTCCCATTCAGAAACACGAGCCAGATCTTGGGGCAAAGAGTATATGCTAAAAAGATGAGTTGAAGGCCTGAGTCTGGGGGTAAACAAGACTTAAACAAAAAACAAACAACAACAACAACAAAAAAAAAAACTCACTGCCATCGAGTCGATTGCAACTCATAGCGACCCCTCCTTGGGTTTCCAAGGTGGTATCTCTACGGAAGTAGATTACTGAGCCTTCCAAGGAGTGGCTGGGGGTTTAAACCACCAGCCTTCTAGTTAGCAGTCAAATGCCTTGGGCACTACACCACCAGAGCTCCCAAACAAACGTTAGAGGATAGTAAACCAACTCAAAGTGACCCCATGTGCTCCAAAGGTTTTCCAATGTCTGTGATCTTTTGGAAATAAATCACCAGGCCTTTCTTCCTTTCCAGGGTACCTCTGAGTAGACTCAAACCTCCAACCTTTTGGGTAGCAGCAAAGCATGTTACATGTTTGCACCACCCAGCAGCTCCTAGAGGACAGTAACAGGAACAAAAGCCAAAACAAAAGAGAGATCTATAAGGTAAAAGAAAAGGCAACATCATTCAGTCAAAGGTAGACTTACTGGGGAATATTGAAAGTTAAGCTCCACACACCCAGGTTCAATCCTTGATCTTCCACTTATCAGTTAGAAATTAAGACTTTCCTCAACTGTAGGGTGGGGTAGATGACAATATCTACCATGCTTGGTTGTTGTAATAAGCAGCTGAAATGAAAAATCTCATGTGCCTTGGAAGAAACTCAATGAATATTAACCTAGTATTAGAATTATTACATAGGCAAGGTCAGCAAATGTTTTGAACAGAAGGTGGCAAGTAGTATCCAATGCCACAGAGAGACAGAGAAAAATGAGGACTTGAGAAAACTCCTTGACTTTGTCATTTCAGTGAGCAGACACAAGTAGAAGCCAGTTTGCAGGGTGTTTCAGTACTAACAGTCTTGAGAAAATGAAAACAGATGGTATGGATTCCTGTCTTAGAAGTGCCCAACCTTTTACAAGTTATGGCACACACAAAATACGATAATATTTATGTAACACACTGGGGCGAACTCCTAAGGTTGCTCAAAGCCAGAGAAGACCAGCTTGGGAACTCCACCGCCTCAACTTCCTTGAGAGTTAGATCAATATTTCAAAATTTTGTAGCCCATTCCAGCACCAATGCACATTATTGCTCTATTGTCTGTTCCATTAGCAGAGAAAGTCAAGAGAACAGCAACCAGAGGTATAAAATGATTACTGAAGCTTTTTTTTTTTTCAATGAACCATTTACTTTGAGCAGGGATCAGCAGACTTTTTCTATAAATGATCAGATAGTATTATTATTATTGTGATTTGGGTGTAAGTTTACAGAGCAAATTCATTTTCCACATAACAATTCACACACATTTTGTTTCATGACCTTAATTGTAATTCCCATAATGTAACAGCTCTCTTCCCACTTCCTCCCTTTGGTTACCTTCTTCCTGTGTTCTTCTTTCCTATGCATTCCTGCCCCCTGAGCTATTTCCCTGTGCAAATGCTGCCCTTCTGATCTGCCATGGCTGATTGTTCTAAGGAGTGTACCTACCTGGTGTAATTGTTCACCTCTGTTGTTGTTGTTAGGTGCCATGGAGTTGGTTCTAACTCATAGAGACCTTATGTACAACAGAAGGAAACACTGCCTGGTCGTGTACCATCCTTCCTCACAATCCTTGCTGTACTTGAGCCCATCACTGCAGCCCCTGTGTTAATCCATCTCATTGAGGGACTTCCCCTTTTTTGTTGACCCTCCACTTCACCAAGCATGCTATCCTTCTCCAGGGAATGGTCCCTTCTGACAACAGTGACCAAAGTAGGTGAGATGAAGTCTCGCCATTCTCGCTTCCAAGGAGCATTCCAGCTGCATGTCTTCCAGGACTGATTAGTTTGTTCTTCTGGCAGTCCATGGAACTTTGTACTTTCAGTATGCTTCATCAATACCACAACTCAAAACCATCAGCTTTTCTTCGGTCTTTTTTATTCACTGTCTCCAGCTTTCACATGCATATGAGGCAATTGAAAATACTATGGCTTGGGTTAGGTGCATCTTAGTCTTCAAAGTGACATCTTTGCTTCTTAACCCTTTAAAGGGGTGTTTTACAGCAGATTTGCCCAGTGCAAATCTGATTTCTTAATGTCTGGTTTCTTGACTGCTGCTTCCATAGCTGCTTCCATGGGTGTTGACTGTGGATCCAAGTAATATGAACTCTTTGGCAACTTCATTCTTTTCTCCATTTATCTTGATGCTGCTTATTGTCCCAATTATGAGCCAATAAGTATTTGTTTTCTTTATGTTGAGGTGTAATCCATACTGCAGAATATAGTCTTTAATCTTCGTCAGTCAGTGATTCAAATCATCTTCACTTCCAGCAAGCAAGGTTGTGTCATCTGCATGTCACAGTTTGTTAATGAGTCTTCCTCCAATCCTGATGCTGCATTCTTCTTCATATAGTCCAGCTTCTTGGATTATTTGTTGAGCAGACAGATTGAATAAATATGGTGAAAGGATACAACACTGACACACACCCTTCCTGATTTTAAATCATGCAGTATCCCCTTGTTTTGTTCGAATGACAGCCTCCTGATTCACCTCTAGGCCTGTCTATTGTTTGGTTGAAAGTTGAGTCACAGGAGTGAGTTCCATTCCAGATCCCCTATGACTGGGGGCCATAGTCTCAGGGGTTTCACCAGTCTCTATCAGACTAGTAACCCTGGTCTTTTTTGTGATTTTGAGTTTTATTCCACATTTTTATCCCATTTTATCTAGGACATCCTATTCTGATCCCTTTCTGAGTGGTTGACAGTGGTAGCCAGGTACCATCTAGTTCTGGTCTCAGGGTCGTGTAGGCTGAGGTTCACATGGTTCACTAATCTCTTGTACTAATTGTTTCCAAATGTCTTTTATTTTCTTCACTCTTCTTTGCTCTGGACAGGGAGAGACAAGTTGTTGCATCTTAGATGGCTGCTTACAAGCTTTTAAATCCCCAGTTGCTACTCACCAAAGTAGGATGTAGAACAATGTTTTTGTGTAGTATGTTATGCCAAGTTAAATGGTTAGCTGTTTTAAGCTTTGCTTGGAATCAATCAAGATTCTTCTGTGGAGTTGTGGGTGAGAAGAACCTAAAGAAAATTGAGTTTCTGCTGGAAAAGAGTAGAAATGAAAGTGGATGGTTAGCATTATTTGCTCCAGTTAGTGTTGTCATGCCCATTTCACAAGCAAGGAAATGAGGCTTAGTGGGGTTAAGTAAGTTATACAAGGTCACAGGACACAGATGCAATAGAGCCAAGGATGAAACTCAGGTCTGCCCTACTGCAGTCTCTGCCATTTCCCACATGCCACACAATGCTGGGCCTATTTTGTCAATCAGCAGGAGCACAGCCACAATGCCACTTATATGGTTATCACTACATTTCTGATTAGTATTAACATGATAATTAGCTAATAAGGCAAAGCAACAATGACTTGCTCTGATCATCTTTCTGGGTAGCCAACTTCTGGTTATTGTTATACAGGACACATAATGCTGCTTTTCTGCCCCCAACTTCCCTTTTATATTGAATATATGATTTTTATCCTCAGAAGGGGGATTATCTCGGAGCAGAATTGGCAAGGTTAAACATTATCTATAAAACACATTCAGCTGTGCCATGAAATGAATTACATAATATATCAGTCATCTACCTGGCTTTCAAAAACCTGCAAATGCATTTCTGTTCAGTATGGGTGAGTATTTTATATTTTGCCTCCCTTCCCATGAAGGTAAAAATGACCTTGGTTCTTTAAAAGTGACGATATATTGAATGGGTTAGGATCAACACAGTTCTATTTCATTTAGTCTCCACTAAAATTGCAAGGAGTGAAAATGGAGATTGAATTTATTTTACTATATATTGCCTCATTTGAACTTTAGTAAGGCATTAGCTTCTAAAGAAAACCCTCCCCCTTCCATAATCTCTTATTGATGGCATGTTAAGGAAATTGCCTTGACTTTATTGATTCTGAACTATGAGGTAAAATGTACCCACCGGTGTGTTAAACTGAGAAAAGTGTGCTGGACTGGCTACTGCTACAGAGATAGAACTTGCTGACAGAGCAGCTCTTTGGCCCTACCCAACACCCATGGCCTTCTGCACAAAGAGCAAGTTAATAGACTGCCAGGCACATCAGAGCCTTTCCTCCATGACCTTGCTTTAATAGAGCAAGAACTGGGGTGGAGGTGGGGGTACTCCTCCCTTTTGTCCCAAGAAAGGAACAGCTAGACTAGATGCCCCTCCAAGGTTAGGTTCCCCATGGCATCCTGGGGGTAGGACCCCTTCTGAAGTCATCCTGTATGTCCTGCCAAGTTGCTTAGCTTCTTGAAGCATATTTTTGCCAGTATCCCCTCCCTCACCACAAACATATACTCTAATTTCCCCCTCCCTCACACCCAGCAAGTTCTTATGTTCATTCCTTTCCCAGAACCTCTGCTTCGAGTGATAATTAATTGTCCTGGTAGAAGAAAGCACCAGTAGACTCTTCCACTATAAAGACTTAGAAAGTAAACATATTACCCCATGTAGGGTTATTTGCCTTTGAAAAGGCACACAACAACTAAAGAAATTACATAAAGAGTCCTTAACTCTCAAATGGTTACAGCAGGGTGAAAAGCAGTTATTTTAGCTGGCACCAGAGTCCTGTTGAGGGGGCCACGTATTTGTTCAGGAAAGTACTGTGATGGGCTACAATGAGTAAGAAATACAAGGCCCCAAGAGAATGGTCTATAAGAAGAGAGTGACACGAGGTGGGGGCTAAAATGCTCTGCACTAAAAAGTATCAAAAATTTGAGAGGAGAGGAGGATATCAGGTGAGCAGACAGAGTTGAGAAATGGCAGTGGGAAGATTATAAGGTAGGGGGCTGGGCTGGTAAAGAAAGAACTTGTAAAATCAAAAATATCTAATATTTTTTTATGTTCTTTGGGATTAAAACCATCTATTGCCTTCAAACATTTGGTGAAGTATGAGACTCATACAAAAAGTGGCTCAGGGTGGAATAGGAGGGTGGATGTGTGGGACAAGGAGGAAGATGAACAGGAGCAGAGGGAGGAAAGGTGCCCTAATAGACTAGTTTGGGTGAAAATGGGAGTTCAAAAATGACCATAAGAACCTGCATGGCTCCAGATATCACAGACATGTTCATGAGGAGAGTGGGCTGGGAACAGGGGCAAAATCATCTTTGTTTAGATCTCAAAGCATAAAGTGACCTCAACAGATACCTGGGCTGCATGGGAATTTAATTCTATGCTTTATAGGTTTGAGGTGAGGCTTACATTTAATGACTAAATTTCTTGATTCCTATTCCTGCTCTTGGCTCTCCACCTCCCATCTTTGTTGAAAAATGTGTCTGTCCTGCCTTCTAGCCAAGAGAGGCAAGCCAAGTTCAAAGGAATGCTATAGTGGCTACATCATATTCATGAAAGTAGGCCTTCAGTTATTCTGCCTTGTCCCTCACTCCTAATTCCTCTTGGTTTCCTTATCCATCTTTCCCCTCCCCTGGCCTCAGCTCTTACTTCAGGCTTCATCCAATAATCCTTATCCAATAATCCTGCTAACAGTCCTCATGCCCTACAGCTTAATCTGGTCCCTACCTTCCCTTCTTTGCCTTTACATATTCTAGTAACAGACTCTAGAAAGTTGTCAGCAGCAGTAGCTACTCATCAGAAGAATCCTACTTTGTTACCATTCTGCCCAGTTTTCACCCAAAAAAGCCAAAAACCAAACCCACTGCCACCTGACTCACAGTGTCCCCCACTGGGTTTCCAAGGTGGTAAATCTTTACAGAAATAGATTACCTCATCTTCCTTCCACAGACTGGCTGGTAGGTTTGAACTTCCAACCTGCAGGTTAGCAGTCAAATCCCTTATGCATTGTATTGCCAGAGCTCCTTAATTTTTACCCAGGTGCCACTGAATCCCAATGGAGAGTCAAGCCCCAGTGGGTGTCTGACTTACCAGCTGCCCTCAGAGATACACAATCAGAGACGAGGTTTGTCTTTATTTAAAGATGCCTTGGGTTCTCAATTATTCTTAAAACTCTGAAATGATTAGGTTTAGGACACATCCTACATTAGTATGGCCTCATTAGCATAACAAATAGAACTCTATTTCCAAACAGGATTACACCCACAGGAATAAGGATTAGAATTCCAACACATATTTTGAGGGGACAGAATTAAATCTGTAACACCAAGCATTTCTGGGAGTCACCAGAAAGTAGGAGAGAGGCATGGAACAGATTCTCCCTCAGAGCCTCCAGAAAGAACTAACCCTGATGACACCTTGATTTTGGATTTCTGGCCTCCAGAACCATGAGAGAATAAATGTCTGATGTTTTTAAGCCACTCAGTTTGTGGTAATTTGTTATGGTTGCCACAGGAAACTAATGTACTGTACCTGCCCACACATATGTACTCTACTCACCCCAAGCTTTTGTTTTCATTTCTTCCCCCAAACCTACCCCTGCCTTGATAAACAATTGACCTAATGGAAAAAAGCACCCTGTTGGACCCTTCCACTATAAAGAATTAGGAAGTGAACAGATTACCTCATCTAGAGGTATTTACCTTTGAAAAGGCAACACTGCAACAGGCTTTCAGCTTTACATGAAGGGTAGGGTATCTGCCATCAGCAAGAGAGGAGATGTTTTTGATTGTGTGTTTGGGGTAACAATGAAGACAGACTCTTTTTTTTTTTTTTTGCTTAATCTGCTTGCCCTCCTCAAGAAAAAAGACAGGGTCCCCATCACCTTTTTACACCCTCAAAGCCCAACCCAGTTTCTGGCACAGAGAAGATAGTCAATGAGTGTCTATTGAATGAAAGGAAAGGAATCCCAGGTTAATGGGCCACCAACTGCTGAAAGATGAACTTGTCTACCTCTGATGACCCCCAAGCCATAGATAAAGGCATTCGCAAGCCCAGCAGAAGGGCATTCACTGTACCTTGGTCTCAGAACACAATAATGAGTTCACTTTCTCAGAGAGAGATCAGAGGGCAGTGTAGGTTAAACAAATAAACCTCTTTCTTGCTGATGTTAAGTGATTCCTATGGCTATGTGCAGGAGCTCTGGTAGCGTAGTGCCTAAGGCACTTGACTGCTAACCAGAAGGCTGACGGTTCAAACCCACCAGCCACTCCTCGGAAGGAAGATGAGGCAATCTACTTCCGTAGTGATACTGCTTCGGAAACCCAAGGAGGGGTTGCTATGAGTCGGGTCTGACTCGATGGCACATAACAACAACAACAACAATGGCTATGTGCTGGATATCATGCTAACCAAGTTTGTCCTTTTTTTCCCCCCATTTCAGCAAAAGTGGAGGCGGCTTGAAGATGGGGTAGAGTACTGAGGAAGGTCAGGGTGAGAAGAAGGTTGTGAGGGTGGCAGAAAACCCCATCCTATCAGTTAGTTTCAACAAGTGCATGTTGAATGAACTTTAGCTTGAGACGACACCAGACATTACATAGACCATAGGCCAGTGGCGCAAATTTCTCCAGATGGATATGGATGAAGCAGGCCAGTGTGACAGATAATGAGGGGACCACTGTTCACAGGAGGCTTGGGCTCTTTGTAAGAGCAGTAGCCTCTTCTCAGCCCCAGTCAATTATTGTTATGTGGATAAGTATACAAGCACCCTATGGCTACATCTTTCTATTTTTTCCCAAGAAAATCCAGAAATATGGACTTTCTTATAAAAGTACCCATTTTGAAACATTGGAAATCAGTTCAAAGTATTTAAAACATTATACCTGTCAATAAAAACAGATGTGAAGGTAAGATTAAGGGTCCCTTGTTTGATATAGAATAGTGGTTCTAAAACTTAAGCAGACACTGGAATCTCTGGGAGAGCTTGGTAAAGCACAGATTGATGGGTCCCACTCCTAGAGTTCAGCAGTCCTGGGAGAAGGACCAGAAAATTGCAAGTTCCCAGGAGATGCTGTTGCTGCTGATCCAAGGCCCACACTCTGCAATCCACTATTGATGAAGACCACTAAGGTCTCTAGCATTTCTTTCTGCCCCTTTGATGTACTCCTGGCTTAAGTGAAAGGGGCCTGATCTCTCCTCCAGGACCTCCTGCGAATAAAGTTCTCTGGGTAACTTCTCTCTATCCAAAGCCTGCCTTTAGGGCAAGAATTTGGAATATGGGTACAAGGTTCTAATTTTCAGGCTCTTTCATTTCCTGATAGTATTTTCCTGGACCCCAAGCATCATATTCTCTTCCTTAAATCCCAAACCAAAAAATGCTGTCCTAGAGAACCAGGTGCACCTTAGAGCTGTGGTGCTCAACAGCATTAGATCATGTTCATATTAGATAAAAATCCAATATAAATCTTCTTGGTGTCAGGGGTACTGCAAGGTTGCTCTAATTGCCTGAAGCTTAAAACACATTTTTGCCTCTTTTGCCTTCAGAGAATCAGTTCCAACTAGGCCAGGTGAAATTTATAAACCCTTGAGGGTTCTCATTAGGATGTAAGAGCACATTTATGGAGCACTGAAAGAAGTAGTACATACTGACTGCTCCAACAGGACTATGTTTAGCCTGGATTTCCACTGCAACTTGTGCCTTTTCAAGCCTGGAGTTACAGAGCTGACTAGATCTTTTCTCCCAACACAGACCTTAACTAGAAAGCCATGAACCCTCTTCATCCAGTGTCCCCAAAGAGTGATACAGAGATTGCTGAGTTTATAGAGTGACCCAGAAAGCTAAAGAGATAAGAATTTGGCTCTCCTGAAAGACCCACTTCTAGGGTCCCAGTGTGACAACCTACTCATACTTCTTATGATGACAGGGCTTAAGAACTTAATTCCAAACATTCAAATATGCTGTCTCTCATCCTATCTTCCTGTATGCCTTGGCCTCAAAATTTTCCAATATATCCTCACTGATATAAAATAGGGGATTATGTTTGTAACTCTTATATGGTAACTACTCTTGTCACTGTCCAGGACATAAACTGGGGCAGGATGTCACAGGGCAGGCAGACATAAGCAACTGTAGATAAACTGGCCATAAAACTAGGGCTCCTCTAATCTGATGGGTTCCACTGGAAAACTCCCCACATGGGTGGTGTCATAGATAGAATTGTGTCCCCCAGACTTTGTCAACTTGGCTGGGCCATGATTCTCGTTGGTTTAGCAGTTATGCAATGATGTAATGTGGCAGATATGTAATGATACCCCATGATAAGATCTGATATGATAAGCTGATCAGGTGTAAGAGGTTGTCCTCTTGGGATTAAGGGTGTGATACAACACTTTTAGTCCCAACTTTTAGTCCCAACATAGCCTGGATCCAATGTAAGGAGAGCTTCCCTGGGATGTGGTCTGCAACAACTTTTATCTTAAAGAGATATGAGGAGAGAGAAGGGAGTAGAGAGGGGTGGACCCACTGCTGCCAGGAAAGAGCTAGGAATGAACTCTTCAGACCCAGGGTTTCTGGCTGGGATCCTCCTAGGACCAAGAGATGTGAGAGATAAAGCCTTCCCCTAGGGCTGGCACTCTGAATTTGGCCTTCTACCTTCCTAACTGTAAGAGAATAAAGTTCTGTTAAAGCCATCCATGTATGGTATTTCTGTTACAGCAACACTAGGTAACTAAAATGGATGGCTCTTCTGAGGAGTGATGCTCCTGGGATGGGCCCTTATGGGTACAATCTAGACTGGAAAGCTGGCATCAGATCTGCAATGATATAAAATCCTGCTTTTGGAAGCCTGATGCTAGTGCCCAAAGTTCCCAAATCATTCACCTCTCCATCACTCTCCTTACTACTAAAGGTCTTTATCCCCTTGCATATAGGGCCCAGGCCCATGTCCCTGCCATTCAGTGTGGCCCATGCCCCATGCTGAATCCCTACTGCTCCAGCTAAAGCTCATTTCCCCTTGTCTTAAATCAAAGGATCCTGGACTTGTTAGAACCATAAAGGGACCCGAGCCCCATCTTTAATGTGTATCATGATAACTAAGGATCAAATTGCACAGTGGACTCAAAGTTCTTGGCAATCATGGCAACTAGGCATACATCAGAAGAAGATAGTGTTCTTAGATCCTGTCTCTTGGTCATGTTCAGCCCTAGTTTTCTAGTTCCATTTTAAGGTATGGAGCAAGACTCAGGCATAGTTCCCTCTGGCAAAGATGTGTGAATAAATTTCAAAAGGAATCAGTTCCAAGTGCAAGAATCTTTTGGGATACAGGCATAGCCCCTCTCTTGAGCCTTCTTTGAGCCCACAGGGCTTTACTTGTATAGGCTTTCCAAGAATAGGGCCACAAAAAAGCCCACTTCCAAAGGCTCCCACCATCTCTGCCTCATGCCAGGCTTCACTGTGGGTATGTGCCCTAGCACTGTTTGGCAGGTGAAAATGAGTATAATGAAGCCCTGGCAGTGTGGCCAAGCAGAAGAGCACATAGGCACACACTCGGATGCAAGCCCTGGTACAGCACTTATAAACCCAGCCAGTGAATTCTCCTCTCAGAGCCTCAGTTTTTCATCTGTGAAATTCCAGTAATAATACCCATCTCACGCTGTTTTGGTGAGAACTCAGAGAACAGGATTCTCAGTCTGTATGAGCTTCTGCTTTAGGTGATGTTCCCTAAAGGCACAGCCTGAGACAAGAATAGCATACACCTGGTTTACTGGGAAAGTGTGCTCAGGAAAAAGGGAACAAGGAAAGCAGAATTGGTTAGGGAAAGGAGCTAAGCAAGGATGTGGATTCAGCTGGAGTTGCCTCAACCTGATCCCAAAGGGAACTCTGGAGCACGAATTGAACCATAGAGTTGTCCAATCTAGAGGTGAGGGGACCAGGGTTTAGTACCTATGTCAACCAATCATTGTCAACAGACTGTCCCCAAGTTGGGGTGGGAGGGAAATAGGGTCACCTACTGGGAGAGGTGGCTTGCAACCAGCTGAGGACAATTTATGGAGGAGCAGCTATAAGCACTTTGCAGGAATACTCACAGCAGCTGGGGGGTGGAGGTGGGTGCTCCCCATCAGTGAAGGTGATCTGGATAGGATACCACCAGCATCTGCCACAGCTTCTTTCTTTATTTGTGAATTGGAATCAACTCGATGGCAGTGGGTGGTGGTGGAGGACTCCATATATACTGAATCAGAATCTACAGTTTAACAGGATCACCAGGTAATTCTTCTAGACCCCCAGGTGATTCTTATGTATGCATCCCCATACCTACCTATACATAAGAATCTCCGGGTAATGTTATTATCTGATTCAGTATATCTGGGGTGGAAATGAAAATTCTCAGCAGGGAGTCAAACTGAAATTAACCCGTTCAAAGCCTGGCTCCCACAGCACTTTTCACTCATCTCTATTATGCTTATCACATTTGCTGCAAGTTTACACTTAACATGTTTATGTCCAAGAAAAAATTTGGCATGAAGCCGAGGAAGCCTTTGGCAACATACAAGCTAGAGTCTGAAAGCCATCAATCATCTTTCCTGGCTAGTGATCTCAGACAAGTTCCTTCCCCAATCCCTAGCCTTTATTTCTTCATGGATAAAAATGATGAAGTATTTAAAACATTTAACTCTGTGGCAAGCAAACAGTAGGGATCTTAGTTATGTAATGATGCTATAACAGAAATACCACAAGTGGATGGCTTTAACAAATTTATATTCTCACAGTTTAGGTGGCTAGAAGTCCAAAGTCATGGTGCTGGCTCTAAGGTAAGGCTTTCTCTCTTGGCCCTGGAGGAAGGTCTTTGTCTCTTCTGGCCTTTGGTTCCTGGGTGATCTTCATGTGGCTTGGCATCTCTCTTCATCCATCTCTTCTTTGCTCTCTTGTTTAATCTTTTTTATATCTCAAAAGAGAGATTGACTCAAGATACACCCTATACTCATTTGCCTCATTAACATTACAAAGACAACCCATTCCCAAATGGGATTATAACCACAGGCATGGTTAGATATATAACACATATTTTGGGGGAACATAATTCAATCCATACATTCTTCCTTTTGGCCCCCAAAAATGTGTGTCTTTCACAATGGAATACAATGCAACACTAAAGAATAATGTAGAATCCACAAAACACTGCATAATGTGGATGAACTTGGAAGACATTATGCTGGGTAAAATAACTCAATAACAGCAGGACAAATATTGTATTAGTCCACTATTGTAAAAAGTCAAGGAAAGGTTTATATATGGAAGGAAACTTTGTTTTTAACCAGAGAGGAGAGGAGAGGGGAGGGAAAATTGCTAGATAGGTTAAAATATATATACATACACAAACACATATGTGTATATATGTGTATGTTGTTGTTATTTGCCATCGAGTCGGCCCCAACTCATAGGTTTCCGAGGCAGTATCACTACGGAAGTAGGATTGCCCAACCTTCCTTCCTAGGAGTGGCTGGTGGGTTTGAACTGCCAGCCTTCTGGTTAGCAGTCAAGTGCCTTAGGCCCTATGCTACCAGAGCTCCTATGTATGTGTGTGTGTGTGTGTGTATATATATATATATATATATATATATATATATATATATATGATTATTGTGGTTACCAGGGGTAGGAGGGAGAGGGAAAGGGGAAGTTTTTTGTGTGGGGCATTGAGTTTATGCTAATGGTGATGTAATATTTTGTAAAAGGTTAGCAATAATAGTGGCACAACGTGAAAAATGTCATCACTGTCTCTGAGTTGTAAATGTGGAAGTTGTTATGTTGGTGAATATCTTGGTGTGTATGTTTTCACCACAATTAAAAAAATATGTATCCATGTCCTTACCACATGTACAATACATTGACCCCATCACATCATCCCAAAAATATCAAATCAACTCCAAATCCAAAATCTCACCTTCTGAAGCATCTAAATCAAATCAAATATGGGTGGGACTCTAGGTATATTTCATCCTAGGACAAAATTCTTGTTCATTTGTAAAATCTAGACTACAAGTTATCTGCTTTCAAAGTACAATGGTGGAACAGGCACAATGTAGATATTTCCATTACAAATGGGAGAAATTGGAGGGAAAGAAGAGAAAACAGGTGCCAAGCAAGCCTAAAACCCAGCAAAACAAATTACATTAGCTCTCAAGACTTGAAAATTATCCTCTATTTTCTAAGACCATCTCAGCAATGGCCCTCCCTGCCCTACAGATTCTGGGTGTTAGAAATACCCTCTGGATTCCGGGTGGAGGCCTCTTGGCCCTGGGCTTCAGCTCCATCTTCCAGGACCACTGGGACAGCAACTCTGCTCCCTTTGGGCAGCCCCATTCTCCCAGTCCATCTGAGTGGCAACCCTACTCCCTCATCCTCCACCTTGGCAGGCCCCATTCTTCAGCCCCTTGGGCATGGCAGCCCCACTCTCTCAGCTTTGAGTGGTGACCCCATCCCCCTGGCACACCTTAATGGCTTTTTTAAACCGAGGAGGCTGTGGCCCCACCCGTAAAACAGAGAAGGCTCTGCTTCTTGTACTCCTTCTAACACTTTTGCTGCTCTCTGTGCTGCTCCAGGGATGGTCCTTTTGTTTTCTAGGAGGATAACAGATGTAGCTTCTTTGGCCTGTTCCTGCCTATAGAATTCCAAGAGGCAGAGAGTGTTCTTACCTTTCATTCTTTCTCTGTCCCCTTCAATCTAAGTTGATGGGTTTTCTGCTATGGTAGTTGGTTAGATCTATCAGTCACAAAGGGTGGGGCCACCAGAGACATAGAGGCTAGGATTTACAAAACATATTTTTAGGGAACATAATTCAATCCATAATTGTAGGCATGCAAAAAAAAAAATCCCTAACCTAAGGCCAATTTAGTGCTTGAATGCAGCAATGTTTGAAAATTTTAATTAACACAAATTGAGTTGAAGTTGGTTGACTTTTAGGCTCCAAGGAAACAGAATGTCTGCATGGATTGGTGGGGAGGGACTTCCAGAAACTTTGATCTCACTGCCTGCCCTTGATGGTTTTCACAGTGTGTCATCAGTTGTTGACATGTGGAAGGATTTGTCCCTGCCGACATAATGTCTTTGCCTTGCGATGTTCTGAAGGATAAATGGAAACCAGCAGGGACAAAGAGCGCGGCCAAAGGAAATGTAGCCTTGTCATTTGGAGCTCACAGGCTGTCCTCCAGACTTCAAAGTAGTTGTGGAAAACTAGTGGTGTAAGCCTAATTCAACCCTAGCTTATTTTGTTTGACCTTCACAGGTTTTAGGGTTTTGTTTTGTTTTGTCTTATTTAATTACTTGAAAAAAGTTAAAAGAAAAGAAAAGAACAGGAGAACTAAGAAAAAGATCTGGCCTTCTGGCTTCTCTCAAAAAATTGGTTTCACTCGATCCCCATTCCTGCCTGACAAAAATTGGTTGGAGCTGAGAGCAGCTGCTCTCTTTGCTAGGCCTAATTCTCAAATTTGCCACAGTCCACACCATTCTCTATTGTCTCACTTCACACTTCACTCACACATGCTCCCTGCTTGGCCTTGGGATTCAGTCCACTCATCTTTCTGGCCACTCCTTGACTAAAGAACAGAAGTTCGCCAAGAACTTGTGAAGGACTTCAGTTCTCTGCAATCTATGGAATGAGTCTCTGGATCAATTGTATTTTCCTTTTTTAAAAAAGGGTCAGAGAAACCCTCAGACTCAATATCTGGTTTCCATCTGAATTTTATGTGTTTATGTAATTATTCTCACTACTTGAGCACTTACAGTGTACCCAGATTTTGCATACATTTTCACATGTTACCTTTACAGTGGCTCTGTGTGGTAGGTCTCATGAGCTCCATTTTAGGGATGAGAAAAGTGATGCTTGGAGAAATAAAAATGTTGTTCATGATCACACAGGAGGTGAGTGGCAGAGCCAGAGTTTAAACATGGATCTGGCAGACCTCAGTATTTTTAAGCCCTTCGCTTACCTTCATATATGTGCACATAAAATGCTGTAAGATAGTAAACTCACACAAAATATTTTTTTAAAAAAATGAACCAATTAATTCCAGCTTTTTGTAAACTCTGAATCTAGTCAAAAAGAAAAAAAATCAGTGCCAAACATTGTTGGATGCCCCTTAAGAGATTGCCCCTTAAGTTGTAATCCAACTCCCTTGAGTAAACCCTCCTTTTTATGTATGTGCTAATATAAGAATAAGGCTCCTGTAAAGCCTATTGCACAGCCAAGCAAAGAGCTGATTGAGTCCTTGGAGCTGCAGCCAAATATTCAAATGGTCTTGTCCAACTGCTTTCCAGGTAAACAAGTGCTTTCCAGGTAGACTAATAAGCTGATAGTTGTAAAGGAACTATGAGTCAAAGAGGGTGCAGAAGGTCATTGACACCACCTGCTACAGGGACTATCCCCTCAAATTTGGCACTCACCTTCTACATCAATGGCATTTGCAGCCATACTCCTTATAAACTCAGATTAAATATGTAGTTTTAAAAAATAATGCACGACTCATTCCCACGAAATTTTTGCTCTTGCCAGGTCTCTCCCAACCTTCCATCCTGTACTTGTGTCTTTGGATTTTGGATTAAATGTTGTGCTTTGTATTTCTCCCTGGAAATTTTCATTCATTTGGTTCAAGACTCCATCCAGCCTGTTGACATCATCTGACCTCTTGACTGGAATATCTATCACACTCCTTCTGCCTCCAAGCTTAAATCATGACTAAACCTTGAATACTGCCTTGTGTCTTTTTGTTTTCTGCAAGTTTTCATGGCACAATTTATACTTACATATTATGGAAACATTAGAAAAATCAGATTGCTCAAATAAAAACAAAAAAAAAAATCTACTGTCCTACCACATTACCCAGACATAGCCACTGGTAATAAATGTTTTAGTTATGTTCTGAAGAATTTCATCAATGCGTAAAATATTTCCTGCAAAAATGAAATAATATGATACATATTGTTTGTAACCTGCTTTTAATGTCTACAAGTGTATATGATATGAATTCTTTGATTCACCCCCCTCCAGGAAGTGGAACTTAATTCTTCTCCTTTTAGGAGTAGGCTGGGCTTAGTGACTCACTTCTCATGTATGCAAAGGGAAACAATAGTAACTTTACAGTGAAGAACTCTGATAGACATCACCTCAGCCAACAGATCAAGGTTAACATCACCAGTGATAAATCATTTGATATCATATATTTCTTGATAGGATGCAGTAAGAAGGGCACTTCCTCTCCAAGCTATTCTATTACGTCAATCTAATCATGAAAACATCAGATAAACTCAAATTGAAGGACATTCCACAAACCATCTGACCAGTACTCTTCGAAAGTGTCAAGATTATGAAAATAAATAAATAAAAGACTGAGACAATGTCACAGATTGGAGAAGATTAAGGAGACAGTTAAATGCAATACAGCATCCAAGATTGAATCCTGGGACAGCAAAAGAACATGAGTGGAAAACTAGTGAAATATGAATAAAGTCTATAGTTTCATAAAAGGTATTCTATTGATGCCAATTTCTTAGCTTTAGTAAATTGACTATGGTTGAAGATTTAGTGAAAGGTATATGAGACTGTCTAGTGCTTAAAGTATTTGACAGCTAACCAGAAGCCTGGCAGTTCAAACCCACCAACCACCCCTCAGAAGGAAGACTGAGCAAACTACTTCTGTAGTGATACTGCCTTGGAAATCCAAGGAGAGGTTGCTATGAGTCAGAATCTACTAGATTACAGTGAGTTTGGTTTTGGTTTTTGAGTGACTTAGAAAGATGTTTAGCGTATATATCTTTAAGAACACTTCATTTTGAATTAAATTTAGATTTACAGAAAAGTTGCATAAATAGTATGTGTGTTGTTTGTGAGTTGAGTCAGTTTCAACTCATAGCGGCTCTGTGTACAACAGAGTGAAACACTGCCCTGTTCTACACCATCCTCACAATCTTTGCTATGCTTGAGCCCATTGTTGCAGCCACTGTGTGAATCCATCTTGTTGAGGGTTTTCCTCCTCTTCGTTGATCCTCTACTTTACCAAGCATGATATCCTTTCCAGGGACTGGTTCCTTCTGGAAACACAACTAAAGTATGAAACACGAAGTCTTGGCATCCTTGCTTCCAAGGACCATTCCACCTATACTTCTTCCAAGACAGATTTGTTTTTGTTCATCTGGCAGTCCATGGTATATTCAGTATTCTTCAAAAACACATAATTCAAATTCATCAATTCTTAAGTCTTCCTTATTCATTGTCCAGCTTTCACATGTGTATGAGGCTAAAAGACAATGGCTTGGGTCAGGAATACCTTAGTCTTCAAATGATCTGTTTGCTCTTTAACACTTTAAAGAAGTCTTTCACAGCAGATTTGCCCAATGCAATACATCATCATTTGATTTCTTGACTGCTGCACTCGGGTGGCCTAGTACCTAAGGCATTTGACTCCTAACCAAAAGGCTGGTGGTTCAAACCCACCAGCCACTCCTTGGAAGGAAAATTGGGCAATCTACTTCCATAGTGATACCGCCTCGGAAACCCAAGGAGGGGTTTCTATGAGTCGGGATCGATTTGACAGCAGTGAGTTTGGTTTGGTTTTGGCACTGATTGTGGATACAAGTAAAATTAAATCCTTGACAACTTCGATCTTTTCTCCATTTATCGTGATGTTGCTTATTGGTCCAGTTGTAAGGTTTTTTGTTTTCTTTATTTTGAGGTGTAATTCATACTGAAGTCTGTATGTAGTCTTTGATCTTCATCAGGAGGTGCTTCAAGTCCTCTTCCCTTTCAGCAAGCAAGGCTGTGTCATCTGCATATTGGCAGGTTGTCAATGAGTTTTCCTCCAATCTGGATGGCATATTTTTCTTCATATAGTCCAGCTTCTGGGATGATGTGCTCATCATACAGACTAAATAAGTATGGTGAAAGGATATAACTCTGATGCACACCTTTCCTGATTTTAAACCATGCCTGTCCCCTTGTTCTGTTTGAATGACTGCCTCTTGGCTTATGCAAAGATACCTCATGAGCACAATTAAGTTTTCTGGAATTCCCATTCTTCTCAATGTTACCCATAATTTGGTATGATCCACACAGTCAACTGCCTTTGCATAGTTAATAAAGCACAGGTAAACATATTTCTGGTATTCTCTGCTTTCCACCAAGATCCCTCTGACATCACCAATAATGATATTCCTCATTAGAAGCCCTCTTCTGAATCCAGCTTGAATTTCTGTCAATCCCTTTCCTATGTACTGCTTCAACTGTTTTAAAATTATTTTGAGCAAAATTTTACTTGCATGGGTTATTACTCAATAATTTCCAGTTTCTGTTGGGTCACCTTTCTTTGGAATGGGCCATAGTCTCAGTGGTTCCACCAGGCTCTATTGGACCAGCAAACCTGGTCCCCACTTTTTTTTTTTCTCCAAATGATTTTGAGTTTTGTTCCACATTGTTCTCCCTCTCCATCCAGGATCTCCCACAAAGATCCCCTTCCAAGTGGATGACAGTGGTAGCTGGGCACTAGTTCTTCTGGTCTCATAGTTGTATATGCTGCAGATCAGATGGTGGACCAGTCACTAGAACTAATTGTTTCCATGAATTTTGGTTTTCTTCATTCTTCTTTGCTCTGGATGAGGAGAGACCCATCGTTGCATCTAGATGGCAGCTTGCTAGCTTTTAAGATCCCAGTCGCTACTTGCCAAAGTAGGAGGTGGAACAATGTTTTGTATAGTATGTTATGCCAATTGAGCTTGATGTCCCCTGTGACTATGGTCGCAAGCCCGCAGGTTCAACTACTCGGTCCCTCTGGGTAGCTGGCTGTGACCAAGCAGTGACCACAACCGTGTTGTATGGCCCCTTCTGAGAGTAATATTTTTAAATAAATGAAATAAAATGATAAGATTACAAAGGAAGCTAATTATATTTAAATCATGGTTAAAATGTATTGCTTGTGTTATAGCAATATATGTGCTTCTATAGTAACACTTTAAATAAGATCTAGTGGCAGGTCTAATTATGACTATAATTTTGAAGTAATTATGAGCTTAACCAAGATGTTAGGATATTTACAAAAACATAACAGAATAGAAAAATAGCTATCACTTGTCTCACTGACAAAGCCACAGATTTGGCAATACTACTGTGGCTTGTATGTAATTGAAGGAAATGCAAAATCTTACCTAGAGGTTACAGCAAACAAAGATGTAATATTTTTCTCATCCAAGTTCACAGATCCAGTGAATTCTACCCATGGGCCCACCCCAGACAGGGGCAGGGGAGCCTATGGATGCTGGCTTTAGAGACCTTTCTGTTCATGCCCCCAACCTGAGGGACTGTGGGATAGGGCTACCTCCTTTCAGGTTGGGATATATATATAGATACCGGGAGTACTCCACATCCCAGTCAATTCTAGAATACTTTGGAATGTTCTCATTCTAGCCCTTAGGAATGTTTCTTACAAACAAAGGACATCACTGTGTAGGCATTTCCTGGCTTCCAGGGGGCTGTCACTACATCTTTCCATGGCTGGTGTTTTGGTTACTCTGACAGAAATATACCACAAATGAGATGGCTTTAACAGGAGTTTATTCTTAAAATTTTTGGAGGCTAGAAGTCTGAGTTCAGAGTGCCAGGCTCTAGGGGCTGAGTGAAAGCCCCTTGACCTTGGGCTTCAGCTCTGCCTCTTACTCCTGGCCCACTGAAGCTAGAGGCTTTTCTTCACTTAGGCAGCAGCTGGCTGCTGAGGCTGACAGACCCAAGGTCAACAAGTGAAAAGGCACAGTCCCAATGTGACCAAACAACATGGAAGGCCACTAATTCAAGTCCAGAAGAAGTCCCAAGATTAGCAGGGCATGGCAGGCTGTCGAACAACAACTTGGCTACATGCAGGGTTCAAGCATGCCATAAGCTGGAGACCATCCTCAGAGTTACTTCTTATATACTGGAAGCAGACCATTTCCCTAAAGCAGTTATACAGCTGCTCGAGTAGATTCCACCAGGGACTTTATTACCAGTCTCACCATGGTGTATAATTACATGCAGCTGCTCTGGTAGCATAGAGCCTAAGGCACTTAACTGCTAACCAGAAGGCTGGTGGTTCAAACCCACCAGCCACTCCTTGGAAGGAAGGTTGGGCAATCAACTTGCGTAGTGATACCGCTTTGGAAACCCAAGGAAGGATCGCCATGAGTCAGGGCTGACTCAATGGCACATAACAACAACAACAACCCAGCCACTCAACCAGGCCCAGCCAAGTTGACACACAAACTTAACTACCACAGCTGGAATGGCTGCCAAGGGCCAAAACCAGTGGTAGCCCTGAGTCTCCAGAAGGTTTCTCTGTCAAAATGCATGGTGGATATGGAGAAACTGAAACCCTTAGCCATTGCTGGTATGATGCCAAAATGGTACAGCCACTGTGGAAAATACTTTGATGGTTCTTCAAAAAGTTAAACATAGAATTACCACATGACCCAGCAATCCAAATCCTAGGCATATGCTCAGAAGAAGTGAAGGTGAGAACACAAACAGAAACCTATGCACCAATGCTCACTGCAGCACTTTTCACAATAGCCAAAAAAGTGGAAACAACTGAAATATCCAACAGATGAATGGATAACAATGCCAACCACTCAGAAAGAGAACAAAATAGTCAAGTTGACATACAACCCTAACTACCACAGAGATCCTGGACAGAGTGGGAGAAAAATGTGAAATAAATTTCAAAAACATGAAAAAAGACTAGGCTCACTGGTCAGATAGAAACTGGTGAAACCCCCAGGACTATGGCTCTTAGTCACCCTTTGGGCTTGGTATTGAACTCATACCTGTTGCTTAACTCTCAGCCAAACAACAGACAGGCCTATAAGCTGAACAATTAGACCAGGGAAATGCACTCCTTAGAACAAGCAACCATGGGAGATCAGAAGAGCAGTATTTGCACAGGGAGATAGCTCAGAGGACAGGAATGTGTAGGAAAGAAGGAAACAGGGAAAAGGTAACCACAGGGAGGAAGTGGGAAGACAGCCATTACATTGTGAGGATTGCAGTCAATTTCACAAAACAAAATATGTATGAACTGTTGAATGAAAAATGATTCTGCTCTGTAAAATGCCACCCAAATCACAACAAAAAAGTTAAAAAAATAAAAATTTTACTGAGTGAAATGTCAGTCATATAGATACTATATGATCTCATTCGTATGAAATAAGGAAATACATAGAAACCAAAGATTATTAATGGTTACCAGGAGTGGGAAGGTGTTTTTCTTAGGGGGTATTGAATTTATGTTAATGCTGATGGAATAATTTAGAAAAGGATAGTGATAATGGTTGCACAACTTGAAGAATGTAATCAATGTTAAGTGTAGAAATTGTTGATTGAAATGTTTTGTCATGTATATTTTCACCACCATAAAATTAAATAACCAAGGTGGAGGGGTTTGGACAGCACTGTACACTGGTTGGTAGGCTCTGCTTCCCTCAGGCTACACACCAGCAGTAAGAGCCCAGGGGCACACCAGGCAGGCTTTGTGAGCATCCATCAGGTAAGATGGTCTCAGTAGGGGCAGATTCAGGTGCTGCAGAGCCTGAGGCTTACACAACATGGCCCCCTCTTTAGGAAAAAATACAAGATTACTAATCCAATATTGGGCATGGAAACAAATGTCTAGAATGAAAAAAGAAATTAAATTATAAATTCTAAGAAGCTGGCAACACAAATATCACAAAGTCCAGAAAAAAATAGCATATTATTTTTACTAAATAACTGCCTGATCTTCCTCTAAAATACTTGTTTCCCTGCATTTCTTGGCTGCATTCTCCTTCATTGCCCCACAACATGGCAACAATTTTATAATACCATTTTGCTATAGAGCCAATGGAAGGATAATTTAGTGTTTTCTCTACCATGGTTGATCATCTCTTTTTCATTATTGACAGTTTTATAAAGTTTTTTGTAGCTTCACAACTCATTACAGGCAGTCCCTGGGTTATGAATGAAATCCATTCCTAAGTGTGTCTGTAAGTTGAATTTGTAGGTCAGTCAGAACAGGTGCATACGGTCCTTATTTAGTCTTACTTGAGTGCAAGAAAAGGCTTGAAGCCTTTTCAATGATTTAAAAGCTGCACATGCAGCAAATGAAGGTGATTGTGATGAAGAATTTGTTACAAGTAGGGTTGGTTCAATAATTTCAAAGTGAGCACAAGTTTACGTAACATTAAAGGGCAAGTAGGAGTAATCTGTCACAAGTTTATAATTGGGGACTGTATTGGTAAGATCATTGTCAAATCTGGTGCAACTTCTCTTAAGCTGACAGCTTTCAGGACACTTTAAGTTTTCTTATGCAGTGAGTCATCTTTAACTAAGCTTTGAATTGAAGATGATCATTAACCAGTTTGTCATCCATATCATCATAAAAGCATATTAAGAAGTTTATACCATCATATTTATTTTTGACTTGAAGCACTTACAGATGAAGATTAAAGACTACAGTCTGCAGTATAGATTACATCTCAACATAAAGAAAATGAAAATTCTCACAATTGGATCAATATTCACGATAAAAGAAGATTGAAATTGTAAAAAAATTTGTATTAGTTGTTTCTACAATCAACACCAATAGAAGCAGCAGTCAAGAAATCAGACGGCACATTGCACTGGGCAAATCTGCTGCAAAAGACCTCTTTCAAGTGCTAAAGAGCAAAGACATCTCTTTGAAGACTAAGGTGTGCCTAACCCAAGCCATGATATTTTCAGTCATTTCATATGCATGTGAAAACTGGACAATGAATTAAGGAAGACCAAAGAATAGTTGATGATTTTGAGTTGTGGTGTTGGCAAAGAATACTGAAAGTACCATGGACTGCCAGAAGAACTAACAGGTCTATCCTGGAAGAAGCACAGTCAGAATGCTCCTTGGAAGCGAGAATGGCCAAACTTCATCTTACCCACTGTGTTAGACTGGGTTCTCTAGAGAAACAAAACCAGTAAAACTTATATATAGATATAGAGAAGGAGAAATTTATCTTAGGATAATGGCTCACACACTTATAGAAGCTGGCAAGTCCAAAGTTCTTGGATCAAACGTCAAGCTGGAGGCTTTTCCCGACTCTTGCACCTGCAGGGGCTGAGGAGCTCAAGGTTGGCAGGCAGCATACTGGCTGTTGACTCCAACGAATAAAGAATCCAAGATCTCCAGGCCACATGGTGGATTGTTCGCTCATGGACAATTGTAGGCAGCACAACAGAATCCCAATCCACAGAAGAATGTTTCTTTTCCCAGGATGTCCATAGATATACTGGAAGCAGGCCACACCCCTAAGGAAACTTCCTTTCAACAGATTGGCTGCTCAAAACATAATCGTCTGATCCCATCATGGGAATAACCACATCACAACAGCTTAAACCACACAGAATTGTGGTCCAGCCAAGTTGACACACAGCTCCAACTATCACACCCATTATGTTCATGTTGTTAGAAGGGACCATTCCCTAGAGAAGGATATCATGCTTGGTAAAGTGGAGAGTCAACAAAAAAGTGGAAGGCCCTCAATGAAATGGGTTGACACAGTGGCTACAGTGATGGGCTCAGGTATAGCAAGCATTGTGAGACTGGCACAGGACCAGGTGGTATTTCATTCTGTTATACATAGGATCACTATGAGTCAGAGCTGACTTGGCAGCAACTAACAACAACAACAACAACAACCATCATATTTGACAGGAGAGAATTTTTCTTTTGACTAGATATTGAGGAGAACTGAATTCATCACTTAAAATTTTCTGTGTCTGATAACAGGAAGAAATTTCCTCAGAATATGTTTCAAATCTGTTTTTCTTTCATCATGCACATGGCTCCATACTGAGTGTTTGGCCCACATTCGCATCCCACAGGTTGTTACCTGTGGCCTTGTACTTTCATGACCAAGGCCAGGTGAGTTAGCTCTATGGATGGTAAGAGAATTCTTAGAAGTCATTCCTATAGTGGGACATCTAGCAATGACTTAGCTAAACCCCCAAGTGACCATGAATATGTTCCCAGCTCATCTCTAAACACAACTGAGTATGTTCCCAGCTCATCTCCCCTTTGACCAGATCCTTGAACTGCTTGTGGCTGCTCCAACTACACCCAACCAAATGAAAAGTGTGGTGACAGAGGTCAGAACAAAGAGAGGGAGTGGTTTTAAAGAACTGTAGTTAAAATACTTTGCTTTCACAAATTTTACAAAAACAAGTCACCCTGGGAACACAGTGTTAGGCCCATCCAAGGCCTTAGAGATAGATGGCTACTGTCAATTAGACTCAGACTCATGGTGACCTTATGTACAACAAAACTGATGTAAAAATGAAACATTGCCCAGTTGTGCATCATCCTCACAATCACTGGTATGTTAGAGTCCATTGTTGCAGTTATTGTGCCAATCCATCTCACAGAGTGTCTTCCTCAGTCTCATTGGCCCTTTAACTCACCCAACATGGTGTCTTTCTCCAGCATCACAGCAACTTACAAGCCACCAGAGTACAACAAACTGACAGACAGGTGGTAGAGGGCTTAAGAGAAGCCTGTGTAAGTGAAGAGACCTAAAGCTTATGTATATTTAGCTTCATAGAGATCATCCCCACTTCCAGATACAGGTGACAGCTGGCTCAAAGTTGCTCCAAAAAGAAGACAGCTTATTGACTTACATTCCAGAAATCAGAGTGGGGTGACAGTAGGGATTGATCCAGTAGTTCTAGGTGTTCATCAAAGACTCAGTATCTTTCTATCTTTCCTCTCCACCCTCTACAGAGTCAGCTTTATTCTATAACTATGTCCTTAGCTGGTTTTGAGATGGCTGTCAGAATGTCTGCCTTCTCCAAGAACTTGCACAGAACCTCCCACTACCTCTCCTTGAATCTCACTGGCCCAAAATGGGTCACACACTGGTCCTAAGCCAATCTCAGGCCAGGTCATAGGGATTACTTCCAGACTAGTGAAGTCTGACCCTGGAGCCAAGATCAAGGTCTCACACCTCACTGAGGCTCCTCCATGGCAGCAGATTGGAGAATCTACTGGAATCCTCCAGAGGTCAACCTCAGCCCATGGCCTACTGGGGAACATACAAGTCATTTTAAAAATTGTTTCTATGGAAAGATGCATTCAAAGCCCTGAGTCATTTGTTCATTCTTTCATTTATACAGTAAGTTTATACTGATGCCTACTGAGGCCAGGCCTTGTACTATAACTGGGAATTCAGATGTAATTCAAAATAGTTGACGGTCTGGCTGAGGAGAAATGAAAATAAGCAGACAACTGAAATGGAGAATGAGAAGGTCAATCTTAAAGATTAAAGGAAGGTCCAGGAGAAGTCTGCAGGGCTAGACTATTGACTTTGTCTTCAGGGAGAAGATGAGGGAGAGGATGACAGGCAGAAGGGACTAAATATTCAAAGGCCTACATCACTCTGTGTGTGTGCAGAGCAGGAGAGGGGGAGGGCATGGTGCTGGGTGAGAACTGCTTGCTGGTGAGCAGTGGGGGCCCATTGGGTGGGCCTTTATATAAGGCTTCTGGCTTCATCCTGAAGGTGATAAATAGCCAGTGAAGGTTATTGAGTGACATAGTTAATTAAATTTAGTTTTTAAACTGTTGTTTTAAGCAGGTGGAGAAGTGATGGGAGGGATGTCAGCAGCAAGTTGAGCAAAAATTATTTCAAATTCTGTGTAGTTGATGGTATGACACCCCCTCTGAAACAAGACCCCCTCCAACACAGAACCTCTACCAGCAATTCCTGAGAGAATTCTGAAATCATCAAAAACTGCTTTTCTCCCAATTTCTGGCTATGATCAGCTTCCTTACAGCCGCTCATGTATGTGTGTATGTGCATGTGTAGGAGCTCTGGTAGTGTAGTGACTAAGGCACTTGACTGCTAACCAGAAGTCTGGCGGTTGAAACCCACCAGTCACTCCTCGGAAGGAAGATGGGGCAATCTACTTCCGTAGTGATGCTGCCTCGGAAATCCAAGGAGGGGTCGCTATGAGTCGGCTCCAGCTCGACGGCACATAACAACAACAACAATATGCATGTATATGTGGGTATATGTACGCATATGTGTATATTTGTGTGCCTATGTATATATGTGCATGTGTGTGTGGGTTGGGCATGGCAGCTGGTCAATGACCAGCCTCTCCCCCTGTCCACTTGCTCAGGCATTCTGCAAAGAAAGAAGATGAGTCATTTGTGAAAGATAAAATGATGTGATAGAGATAATCCCTTTGTCCCTTGAAAATGCTGGAATGAACAGAGGAAGAAGTGCTGGATATGGAGAGAGAACAGCTTTACCATTTGAGCCATCATATGATCTTGGGCCAGATGTTTTACATGCCCAAGTCTCCATTTACTCATGTATAAAATGGAGAAGAAATTCCCTGTTATGCCTACTTCCTGGAAGGCTAAAATGGAATAAAGAGAATACATTTTTAGAACATAGGAATCAAAAGTTCCCTTTAAGGATCATCTATATGGAAGAAACCTGTGACAATATTAATAACAGCTAACATTTTTTTCAGTTCTTTCTTTGGACCAGATAACTTCATTATCCTGCTTTTCATATTACAAATAAGGAAGGGCAGACCAGAGAGGTTAAGTAAAGTTCCCATGGTCACAGAGCTTAGTTAGGGGCAAAGTTGGGATTCAAATCCAGCGGCTACCTTATGAGTTACCACACTGAACTGTCAGACTTATGTTTGGTACGCTAAACAAAATTCAAAACTCAAATAGCATTTGGGAAAAAAAAAAGAGATTCTACTTCCATGGTGATACTGCCTCGGAAACCCATGGAAGGGTCGCTATGAGTCGGGTCTGACCTGATGGCAGTGGGTAAAAATCCGGTACATATTTGGAGAAAATCAAGCCTTAACAGGATCTGACTTTGGAAGAATAAGAGTAAATTCTAAACAAAATATATATTCATCTTCATGTGACTGCTGGAGTTGAGCACAGAGAGTGGATGACACAGGCAATGTCCACTTAACTTTAAAAATACAGATACAAGAGGACAAGGTAATTGCCAAGTTTATGGGAGGGAAATATGGGTGGTACCAAAAACCAAATCAAACCCAGTGCCATTGATTTGATTCCAACTCATAGCGACCTCCACTGGCTTCCAAGGTAGTAAATTGTTATGGAAATAGATTGCCCAATCTTTCTTCCATGGAGCAGTTGGTGTTTTGAACCGTCAACCTTCTGGTTAGCAGCCAAATGCTTTAGGCACTGCGCCATCACATTAAATGGTTAATGTGGTGGCACAGTGCCTAAGGTTAATGTGTTCAGCTGCTAATCAAAAGTTGGTGGTTAACACTTGGAGGGGGATCTCTGTAGGAGATCCTGGATAGAGTGGGAGAACAATGTGAAACAAAACTCAAAATTATTGGGGGAAAAAAAAAAAGACCAGGTTTGCTGGTCTGATAGAGCTTGATGGAACCACTGAGACTATGGTCCCTAGCTGTCCTTCTAGAATTGAACCCACTCCTGTGGCTTCCAGTCAAATAAAATACAGGTATATGAGCTGAACATTTGCATTAGGTAGGTACACTCCTTGGAGAGATCAATCATGGGAGAACAGAAGGGTTGTGTATGCACAGGGAGCAGGAGTACATGGAGGATGTTCACAGGGAAGAGGTAACTATGTGGAGGAAGTGGGAGGGGAGCTGTTGCATTGTGGGAAATAATAGTCATGTCATGAGACAAAGTGTATGTGAACTGCTGTATGGAAAGTGGATTTGCTCTGTAAACTTTTACCCAAATTACAATGAAAAGTAAAAAAAAAGTTGGTGGTTTGAGTCTACCCAGAGAAGCCTCAGAAGAAAGGTCTGGCAATCTACTGAAAAATTAGCCATTGGAAAACCCTATGGTGCATAATTATACTCACACCCATGGAGTAACTTTGAGTTGGAATTACCTTACCAGCATGTGGTATTGGTAGACCAAGATCAATTGTAGGTAAATAATCAATCAGCAAGCATTTATGGAGCCCCTACTATATGATGAATACCATAGCACCAATTCCTTTCAAGCACATGCCACTTTACGTTTCACTCCTTACACAATAGGGAAATGAGCACAGAACTAACACTGTTATTCATTCACTCATTCATTCAAGCTAATGTGCCTAAACATGACCTACAGAATAATTGCCTTGTGTTGCTTGATATGAATTATATTTAGTCAGGAAAAACATAAAAATGCCTCAGTAACTTCTGAGCTACATTTTTCACAGGGCTGTGGGAGAGCTAGCAACAGGGAGAAAGGATGTATTTTTGAAAGGATAAAGCCCCCTTATTATAGTATTACACAGAATTCCTGCTGCTACGGTTTCCTCCAGGAAAACTCCAGGCATGGCCAGTGCCAGTACATGTAAAACAATGAAGACATTCTGAAGCTCTGTTTTCAAAGCCAAGAACAAGCTTCAGGAGTGCGAGGAAATGTCACCATAAAAGTCAGGGGAGATGGAGTTGTCCCAGAGACCACACTGATTCAGCTTTTATCTGTACTATTGTTTTACAGCACACCCTGTGTGGCTCTCCCTGGAGTGTGGAAAGAGTAGTTTGCAAGAAGAAAAGCATTTTGTTAGATGCTTCTTAAGCTCCCAAGGGCTGTTTGACTCTAACTGACTGAACACATTAAAGGTCAGATACATATATTACATTTTACCAACTATGTGCATGAAGCAGGGAAACCTGTGTCCTGTAGTGCTTTTCTAAAGAACACAGAACCACATGGGTGCCCAGCTTGTTTTTGTAAGATCTAGGACAGAGTTTCTCAACCTCAGTACTTCTTTCATTTTGTTGTTGTTGTTGTTATGTGCCATCGAGTCGGACCCCTCCTTGGGTTTCCGAGGCAGTATCACTACGGATGTAGATTGCCTCATCTTCCTTCCGAGGAGTGGCTGGTGGGTTTGAACCGCTAGCCTTCCGGTTAGCAGTCAAGTGCCTTAGGCACTAAGTTACCAGAGCTCAGGCCAGGTAATTCTTTATGTGGGGCTCTCATATGCATTGTAGGATGTTTAGCAGCATCCCTGACCTCTACCCAATGGATGCTAGAAATATATCCCACATCAAAAAAAAAAAAAAACACCTGTTGCCATCAAGTTGATTCTAACTCAAACTCGTGGAGAATTAGAACTGCTCCATAGGGTTTTCTTTATTGTAGTCTTTATAGAAGTAGATTGCCAGGCCTTTCTTCGGTAGCACCACTGAATGAGTTCAAACTAGCAATCTTTAGGTTAGTAGCTGAGAACAAACTGTTTGTTCCACTCAGGGACTTCCCCTGGAATTAAAGCTGCCATAGATGGGGACGGGGGGAGAAAAAGGATGCCTAGTTAAATTTGAATTTCAGATAAGCAATAAACAAATTTTTAGTATAAGTATATCCCATTACAATATTTGGGACATACTTACATTAAAAAAAATTATTTGTTGTCTATCTGAAATTCCAGTTCAACTGTGTGCCCTCTATTTTAACTGGTAGCCTTTATCCAAGAGACAAAATCACTTCCAGTTGGTAACAGCTAATCTATAGTGGCCAGGTTGCCTTGGACTTTCCTGGTTTTAGCACTGAAAGTCCAGCATCCTGGAAAATACTCAGTTCTGGGCAAACCAGGATGGTCGGCCCTTTAGAAGACTTACCTTGAGTCTTGGTGCAAGTTTCAGCCTTTGGGCTCTCTGTGGACTCACATGGACCTTGGGAGATGCCAGCGCTTTCACTGGATGGAGAGACTTCATTTCGAGACTTGACAGACAGGGCTCTCCATAGGAACTTCTAAAGGGCCCTATTTTTTGCTGAAGTGTTGATTCACAAACACAACCAAAACATTACCAATAATGGCTTCAGTCAGCCTTCAAAGTGGCCTATTGATTTTGATGGCCTCTGAGTATTCTTCCCAGAAAACACATCCATATCCCAGATATTTCATCTTAAATAATCCAATATCCAGAGCTAATGGGACTTCCCCACCAGCTAGTGAGACTATAACTACACTTAGATTTTCCTATAAATCCTCAAGATGGATTTTTTGTGGGTTGTTGTTGCCTTAATTCAGAATTGTATTGACTGGTCTCCTCCTGCATTCCAGGCCGTTACTAGGCAACACAGATTGCTTTCCTGTCATTCTATATTGGGCAAGACAACAAAGTGGGGGATGCGAGTGGGGGGGACTCAGAAGATCCTTCTGTTCTAATTCTTCTATTGCTACCCATGGTACTACCCAATCCAGTATAGCCCCCAAATCCCACTTTTTATAGTTTTTTCACAGAACTCTGGGCCTTAATCAATAAGAAAATGAAATTTAGTGTGACTTTTTTTTTAACCCCATAAGGTTTCCAATAATTGGATTGGCCAACTTTATAACTTCGTTAGTTGGTAATATACAAGGAAAAAAAAAAAAAAAAACTGTTGCCATGGTATCGATTCCACTTCATAGTAACCCCACGTATGCAGAGTAGAACTGCACTCCCAGGGGTTTCCAAAGAGTTATGATCCTTCAGAAGTACATCACCAGGCTCTTCTTCTGAGGTGCCTTTGGTAAATGAGAACCACCAGCCTTTGGTTAGCAGCCAAACACAGCTATTTGTGCCACCCAATGACTCCAGTTGGTGGTCTTTATGAGGATGAAAATAAAGCGTTCTCCAAGAACTGAAAAATGAGACCATCTCACAAAAATTAAACTGACAAAGTTCACATACAATAAACAAAAAACAAACTCACTGCCATCAAGTCGATTCCAACTCATAGCAACTCCCTTTGGGTTTCCAAGGCAGTAAATCTTTATGGAAGTAGATTGCCCAGTCTTCTTTCTGCAGAGTGGCTGATGGGTTTGAACCACCAGCCTTCTGGTTAGCAGTCAAATCCCTTAGGCACTACGCCACCAGAGCTTCTGTATGGGCTCCTGAGAACCACTGTGCTCATTCCTTCCCACCACTAGCTTGATATCAGCATCAGTGATAGTTTACACCCTGGAACTGAGCAAATGCTTTCTTTCCCCCACAGAGAGCAGTCTGTTGAACATTTACCAGGACAAAAATTGAATATGAGTATAATTAATATCAGGAGGCCTCAGCAATTGAGTTATGCTATGTCTTGAAAAAAGGAGCTCTGGTGGCACTGTAGTTAAAGACATCGGGCTACTAACCACATGGCTGGTGGTCCAAACCACCACCTGCATTGCAGGAGAAAGATAAGCCAGTCTGCTTCTATAAAGATTTACAGGCTTGGAAACTGATGGAGGTTGCTATGAGTTGGAATCAACTTGATAGCAGTGGGTTTAATGTCTGACAAATAATATACAAACAGCCTGGAGCACTGAAACAGCAAAGTGGAGACTCCACAATTGGCCATTCTCTCCTGCTCCTCTGGAGAGTGGAGGCCCAGCCCTTGAAGATACACATCCTTACCTCAGAGTCAGGGGCATCCTGCTTGGTAATCTACTTCTCCCTCAGGGATTTTCTGAATATAATTTGGCTTCCCAGACTTTGAATTTGGGAACCCATAATGCTGGCAAGTTCTATTTCTTATTACCAATGAATAAATTAGTATTCCTGGCCTAAGTATCCTTGTTGGGGAGTGTCAGAACCTCCCAGTGTAGCCCTTACATGTTCAGATGTTAGATGGGGTCAGACATCCTGGGTCTGAATCTCAGCTCTGCCACCTCTGACAGTGTAATCTGGGGTGTGTTACTTAATCTCTCACTGTCCTCACCTTCGTCCTTTCCCCTGACTAAGGCCCAGCTAAGCTTCCCCCATCTCCATCAAGATTTTACCTACTTCAGCACACACTGATTGCCCTTTTCTAAACCATTTATTTTGTTTTATATCTAGTCTTGTCTCCCTCAACTAAATTTTATGATGCTTGTGGACAAGGATGATGCTTTATATGACCCTTTTATTCCCAGAAAGGCTTGTCCCTGTGGCACACGATAGACACTTATTGATGAGTTAATTAATACAAATTCTTAGGGATGTTCCAGGTAGAATACAAGGTATATCTCACACTAGGCCATTAAAAGTTCCCAGTCAACACTTCATGCCCACTAGGATCACTATTATCAGAAAATTAGATAACAAGTGTTGTCAAGGATGTGGAGAAATGGATCACTCATCCATTGCTGGTAAGAATGTAAAATGGCATGTCTACTGTGGAAAACAGTTGGTGAGTCCTCAAAAGTTAAACACAGAATTACTATAACCAAAAAAACCAAATCCATTACCATTGAGTTGATTCATTCTACTCATAGGTTTACCCCTAAAATACTTGAAAGCAGAGTCTCAAACAGATACATAACATGTATACTGTGTTAGACTGGGTTCTCTAGAGAACCAAAAACCAGCAAAGCTTATATATATACAGAGAGAGAAATTTACCTTAGGAAAATGGCTCACACATGTATACAAGCTACCAAGTCCGAAGTTCCCCCAAATGTCAAGCTGGAGGCTTTTCCCAGCTCCCGCAACTGCAGGGGCCAAGGAGCTTAAGTCTGGCAGGCAGTACACTGGCTGTTGACTCCACCAAATGATGAATCCAAGATCTCCAGGCTGAATGGTGGACTGCTCACTCATGGATAGTTGTAGGCAGCAAAACAGAATCCCAATCCACAGAAGAATGTCTCTCTTCCCAGGATGTCCCTGGATATACTGGAAGCAGGCTACACCCCTAGGAAAACTCTCCTTCAACAGATTGGCCACTCAGAACACAGTCATCCGATCCCATCATGGGAACAACCACACAGAACTGGGGTCCAGCCAAGTTGACACACAGCTCCAACTGTCACAGTCTACCCCTTGTCAACTTGGCAGTTGACAAGGTACGTATCTTCTTAACCATATGTAATCTCTAAATAAGGACAATTATAAAGTCATATCTGTGCTTAACATGATACACTAACACACATAAAACCAAAATGCATTAACCTTATTTACATTTCACAGTTCATAACAGAAGGAAACAAAAATATTTGATGCACATATACAATGAAGAAATATAACAATCACAGTTCTCGTTTCTGCAGCTGGTCACATGGTCGTAGCTGATATTCAGAACTACTTTATTCCACCATCCATTCTGTATTTCCCTTGCCCTCAGCAAGCACCTCAGCTGGTTGTGGTTCTTTGCCTGGTGGGGTGACCCAAACCCTTCATTCCTGAAGGGTCTGGGCTGTTAGCAGTCATATCAGAATTGGGTTGCTATAATTTTTCATTGACTTTAATCACAGGGCATGGTAGTACTAAGAGTCCTAAAGAATCTCCTGTATTCCAGACATATTCTTCTTTACCTCCATTATGTAAAGCTAGCCCAATTTCCCCTTGGTAATCAGGATCTATCACACTAGATAGTACAGTAATGCCCTTCTTTGTCTGTTGATCCAGAGGCATGAGGAAGCCAAAAAGGCTGGGTGGCATTCTTAATTTCCAGTTCAATGCAATTAGTATCATGTCTCCGGGTGGGAGTGTTCCTCCCCTTTGGGACTAAGATCTCCAGACCCACAGAGCATAGGGTAGCAGGGACAAGAAGCAAAAATTTATAGGAGTAGAAGGGACATTCCTCAACATAATAAAAGGCATTTATGCAAAACCAACAGCCAATATTACCCTCAATGGAGAG
>NW_006921729.1:7737487-7739129 GCF_000298275.1 Orycteropus afer afer
CTTTTCATTCTCCTCAGAGTCACCTCCAAATATTAGATTCTTTCTTCACCCAAAGACCCCATTTTCTCCTTTTAAAAACTCTGTAAAATCCCCAATTTGAAGGATTAGTTATACAGGGCTTGAGTTTCAGAAAGAACAAGTTTGCAGAGGACTGGCAAATTGGGCTCCAAGTCTTCACTGAGGCCAATTAAGATGTCCACACACAACTTGTGGTTCCATCTCCTTGCTTATAAGCCCTTCCCTTCTGTGACAAATCCCACATCTCCTTGGTATAGAGAAATTTGCTTTTCCAACATTGTTAGGAATCAGTGGGAAATCCACCCTTAATCCTTGTGCCCAAGTCAGGGAGAAGTCCTAGAAGAGAGGTCTAATATAGCACTTCTCCCCTGCCTTCAAGGCCCACTGTCAAGTTGCAAACACCCCCACCATGCCCAGGGATGCAGTTGCCCCATGAGCATCATCACCACAGCCCCCCCCTCTACTCCTTCTACCAGACATCCCTGCTCTTCCCCCTCCAGCTCCCTGAGCCTCACTAGGCACAAATGACCCCACTGCCAAGCATCATTACTACTCCCTATAGGCTCTGCTAGGAGCTCTGGTAACATAGTGCCTAAGGCACTTAACTGCTAACCAGAGGTCTAGTAGTTCAAACTCCACTCCTCGGAAGGAAGATGGGGCAATCTACTTCCGTAATGATACTGCCTCGGAAACCCAAGGAGGGGTCACTATGAGTCGGGTCCAACTCCACAGCACATAACAACAACAACAACATAGGCTCTGCTGGCTCTCATGGACACAATCACCAAAATGGAGAGAAGAGATCTGTTTTCCCTTGTCTGTAATTCTGATGAAGTGGTCCAAAAGTTCCTTTGACTTTTAGTGAAAGATCTTTAACAGCTGTTGTTGGTGTCTGCCAGTATTTCTAGGACCTTACTATTACAGCAACATATCTGTACCGTGTATCTAAGGCCTTTATCCAGAACATTAGAAGGCATTCTACCCACAGAAAATAAGCAGAAATACCAGGGCATTATCATGCCATCTACCAGCAGCCCTAAAGCCATGATTCTCAGGGGACGTGTATAAATTCCCAAGCTCCCTCACACCTCAGGTAGGCTAACTCTGAAATGTGTGATCTATACTATTGTCCTGAGTTTCCCCACAGGTTTGAGCTGTAGTCACCTCCCTTGCTCACTTTTCCACCTCCCTACCACTGTTCCTCTCAACTCCCAGAGTCCTCATTTCAGGATCTGCTTCTGGGGAGAACACAAACTAAGAAGAGGCTTTCAAGTTTAATCTACACCTCGATCTCCTACTGGAGTTCAGGCATGGGTCTTTCCTGATTTTAAACTATATAGTATCCCTTTGTTCTGTTCAAACAACTGCCTCTTGGTCTATGTACAGGTTCCTCATGAGAACAATTAAGTGTTCTGGAATTCCCATTCTTCTCAATGTTATCCATAATTTTTTTATGATCCACAGAGTCTAAAGCCTTTGTGCAGTCAATAAAACACAGGCAAACATATGGTGATTGGTTTTACATTGTTGTTGTTGTTGTTATGTGCCGTTGAGTCAAACCCGACTCATAGCGACCCCTCCTTGGGTTTCCGAGGCAGTATCACTACGGAAGTAGGATTGTCCA
>NW_006921729.1:7739229-7742225 GCF_000298275.1 Orycteropus afer afer
GAGACTCAGCAGCTCTGAGCTCATCTCGCTCTTTCACCACTTTGTCTAGTGTAAGTAGGACCAACCAACCAGCTTTCTTATACTCCTTATTCTGACAAAATTGCAGAAAAGTATCAAATATCCGATCACCCAGAGAATCACTTCTCACAAGTACTTGATCTATTGGTGGTGCTATTTTGCATATTAATGTTACCACCTCACGCCACGGATTAGCAGGGCCCTCTTTAACACAGGCAGGGTCGCTAGTGTCTTTAATCAAACTGGAGGACCAATTTAGGAAGCCCATCCTTATGATTTAGTCTCTCTAGAACCACTCCCAGTACCAAATGTGTTACACTGGGCTCTCTAGAGAAACAAAACCAGTAGAGCTTATATATAGAGAGAGAAATTTATCTTAGGAAAATGGCCCACACATGTATAGAAGCTGGCAAGTCCGAAGTTCCTGGATCAAATGTCAAGCTGGATGCTTTTCCCAGCTCCCATAACTGCATGGGCTGAGGAGCTCAAGGCTGGCAGGCAGTACACCAGCTGTTGACTCCAACAAATGACGAATCCAAGATCTCCAGGCTGAACGGTGGACTGCTCACTCATGGACAGTTGTAGGTGGCAAAACAGAATCCCAATCCACAGAAGAATGTCTCTCTTTCCAGGATGTCCTTGGATATACTGGAAGCAGGCTACACCCCTAGGAAAACTCCCCTTCAACAGATTGGCCACTCAGAACACAGTCATCCAATCCCATCATGGGAACAACCACACAGAACTGAGTCCAGCCAAATTGACACACAACTCCAACTATCACATATACCAATGTTCATTGTAGCCAAAAGTGGAAACAACACAAATATTTCTCAACAGATGAATAGATAAACATCATGTGTTAAAACATTATTCATCCAAGAAGATAAATGAAGTTCTGATACATGCTACAATACTGATACAAAGTCTTGAAAACATTATGCTAAGTGAAAGAAGTTAAACTCAAAAGGACTATTTAATACTGTGTGATCCTGTTTATATAAAATACCTAGAACAGGAAATGCATAGAGGCAAGAGTTTATCAGTGGTTACCAGGGAGAAGAGGGAAAGGGGAGTTATTACTGGGTTTCTGTTCAGAATGAGAAGCTTTTGCTTTTGTTTTTGGAAATGGATAGTGGTAATGGTTGCACCACACAACAAAATGTGATTAATGTCATTGAATTGTAAGCTTAAGACTGGTTGAAACAGAAAAAAAAAAATGTACCCAGTCCCCCATTACCCATTTCACATCTTTTCCTTATTTGTCATCTTAGTGTATGCTTCTTCCTCAAGGATTGGCCCTTCTCTGAAGGTTTGTATCAGTTAGGATGTTTTTGGCTACAGGGAACAGAGAGCTCCAGTTCAAACTGGCTCCAACAAAGAGTAAGGCCAGAGGCAATATAACCTGAAGGCAGGCACAATTCAGCTGCCAGTCAACACTATCCTTAGGAACCTAGGCATCTGCCATCCTGGATGCTGGCTTCTCTTACGGATGACAGTGGTACCAGGTACTCATGGCAAAATCCAGAGGAAAAGGGGTAATGATCTCCCTGTGGGTCTCTTTCTTAGGAGATAATAAATCTCTGGGTTCCTCCCTGGACCCCCTCCTGCAAACTCATTGGACAGGAGTAGACCACATGTCCTTTATTTAACAAATCACTGGCAAGGAAAATGATTATTTTGATTGGCTTAGACCTCACATGAACGTAAAAGCAAACAACAAACTTGCTGCCATGAAGTCAATTCTGACTCCTGGCAACCCCATGTGTTACAGAGTAGAATGGCTCCATGGGGTTTTCTTGGCTGTAATCTTTACAGAAGCAGATCTCCAAGCCTTCCCTCTGTGGTACTGCTAAGTCAGTTCAGTCTCCCAACCTTTAGGTTTAATAGCCTAGAACAAATTATTTGCATCACCCAGGGATTCACATGACTGTATATTGATGGATATCAGAGAAGGCATTTCAGGGACTCTGCAGGGTCTTTACTTGATCTGTTCATTTGCCCTGTTTACAAGCACCTCTGTCTTCCCTCCGACTTCTCAGAAATTAGGTTCACATGTCAGTAAGTCAATTTCTTTTCCCCACTAAGAAGTCTACAGTTGCCTTGTAGCCTATTTCTTTATTGAAAGAATAGGCAGGGACTTAGGGGAAAATCTAGGCAATCCATAACCTCAGGACTCTAATGTGTGAGGTAACTTCAACATTTAGATCTCTCAAATTCCTCATGTCCAAAGGAAACTTTCATCTGATATGCAATGCAGAACTCTTATATTGATGTCACATTTTTAATAAGAAGAATGTGTTACAAATGACAGGACTTACATATGTCCCAGGAACACATAAAGAGGGGAAAGAGAGAAAACAATTCAGAATTGTGTAATGCCAAAGACAGAACCTTCCACATGGTGGAAAACTTTGGAAAAAGATAACTTTACAGTCTCATAATCTCTTCTTTGTCAGTTGGACTTCAAAAGGTGGCATCCAGACACCATTGCTGGCAAATGCATTTTATTCTCAGGAACTGCTTTCTGAATGCAAGTTTTACTCAATCAATATGCAGGTTTCATTTTGCTTCTTCTTCCCATGTCTTGAGAGACACCACACCAAAGAAAAGAGAGCTATCCAGTCTTTCTTCTCCCATCATAATTGTAATAATAAGCTATCTTGTTTTGTTGTTGCTGTTTGTTTAACACTTAGACCTGGGCCCTTTACACATTTATTTCATTTAACTTCCACCACAACCTTGTGAAGCTGATATTAATGATAATTTTTAAAACCATCCATTGACTAAAAACTTGATGCCAACCTGAGCTTTATCCAAAGTCTTTCACAGATTGTCTCACTTTACCCTCACAATAAGTGGGTTATTATTACTTCTATTTTACAGATGAAGAAACTGAAGCTCAGAGATTAAATATCTTGATCCAAGTCACCAATGTGTACCTGAGACCTGAATCCAGGTTGATGTCCCCCAGCTCT
>NW_006921729.1:7742325-7752995 GCF_000298275.1 Orycteropus afer afer
AGGCAAGTGTCTTAGCCACTATGCTACCAGAGCTCCCTGGTTTTAGATTAGAGAGAACAAATTTTTCTTCTTCTTCTTTTTTTTAATGGAAGCTTTGTCAATATGACTATCCTTAAGATAGTAATTATGTTGAAAGAGCAAGAAGCACTAAACTCAGACTGTGCTGCCCTGGTTTTCTGCATCCTCAAGCTCTGGAGTGAAAAGGCCACTCAGGACAGGGTCACTTCTTTCAAGTTTTAAACTCTTTCTGAGATAATCCAGATACACACCTCAATCCATTATCTGAAACTTTTGAGGCCAGGCATATTTCAGTATGTATTTTAGAATGACAGTTTGGTACATATACCACATCTTATGCAATATACCAACTCAGTGAGTCCTGGGATGTCTCATAATCAATGACATTAATATTTTTGCAGCAAAATGTATGCACATTCACACCAGATGAGATCAATAAATGCTAGAGGTACCCTCACCTTACTGCAAGTCAGGTATTTCTGGCAAATGCTTTTTGTCAGGACAGATTTTGCTGCTAAATAGATTAGAACTAACTTTTGGTATTCAGAGCTTTTTGGATTTTGAAATCATGGATAAGGGACTATGGGCCTGTAGAGGCATATTTTCATAGCAATATATTAATGTTGTAAGAAGTAAGTGATTTCTGGCTCTCACCCTAGGAGGTAGCCCCTTTGTGAGGGCTGAGATGGGGCCAGAGCAGACTCAAGCCCCACAGTGCATGGGTTAGGGTAGAGTCCTATGACCAGCTACATTGCCATAGAGTTGAGAGGAAGGGGTTCCTTTGAGGTCAGAAAATGCTTGAACCCAAGGAGTCAATGAGAATGGCCAGTCCTGGAAGAGCAATATCAAGTGCCGTATCCTTGGGAGAGGTGTGAGGCCCAAATAGTCAAGGAGTGTAGATCTGTGATTTGGGCTGGGAGCAAGGCAGAGGAAGGGAGGCTAATCATTCTGAATTGAGATTGGCCTGTGCCCTAGAGGCAGATTAGCTAGCTTGACTGACTAATCACTGGTTAGACTGGACTTATCTCCAGAAGTTTCCAGTGAAATGGTGTATTCATTGCCTAGAATCAGATGTTCTGGTTCTCCAGCATGTGAAAGGATTGGGTCATCAGATTAGCCTCCAGGGCACAGGGAGAGCAGTTTCTTCTGCCTGAACCACTCTCAGTGGCATACCCAGAAGGTGAGTTTTTGTACATGCTGCAATCTCTTACCCATCAAATATTTAAAAGTCAAGTGACTGGTTGCCAGCTGTCCTCTCTTTCCATCAGGGTATAATTCAGCAGGTCGCCAATGGGAGTTTGGTTGTCTCTCATCCAGGTCTCAGCTTTAGCTCTCAAAACTTTGCTGGGGATCCTGAACAGCAGGGGAGGGCAGGTAGAGCAGCCTCCACAAAGGAACAGAGAAGAATAGAAATTCAGATGAGTCTGGTGGGTGGGGAAAGGCCAAGTCACCTGATCATCCCCAAACTGACTCATTTACATGAGAGCCAAAAGCCTCCTCCAAAAGGAGCTTGGATAGTGTCAATGATTAGTATTCTGACAACTGATTAAGCCATGTTTTGTGTATGGAAGGTAAGTCCTCTATGGCTATATCCACAGAGCCTAGAGGTGTGCCAGGCACATTGCAATAGTCACACAAATAAGAATATCCTATACACACAACCTTGCTGGGGGCAGGTATTACTCCAAGTGGTTTACATAAATTATTTAATTAAAACAACTACGTCATGAGGAAGTGTAGCACATATTTTGGGGCTACCTCATGTCCACTTGCCTCACCCCTTATTGCAGTCTAGCTGGCATAGGGCCTTCCCTCCTTAGACAATGCCCCACCTTAGGCATGTCCCAGGGATTGCCAAGAGTGGCTGCAGGTGAGTCACTGCCTATCAGAGGCCAGGACGGTACTATCGGAGCTTCTTTCTACTGGTTCTCCTCTTTGACAGCACACAACAACAACAATACTGTCAGGCAGGACTGGCTCCTTGTACCTATAACTAAGAACCATGACTGATACAGCTATGTGGCAACCGAGCCATGACCTGGAGATCCCAGTACCTCTGTCCATGTCTCCTAGATCCACCAGCAACTCTACATTTCTACATCTGGGCCCAGTGCAAGCCAATGACTTCATGAGGCCCTCCTGGCTTCTCACCTGCATTACTGAAATACAAGTCTTTCCTCAGAGTGACTCCATGCTACAGTTACAGTGATGCTTATAAAACACAGACCTGGACCTTCCACTCCATTTCTACAGGCTTCTTGGGGCCTTCCCAACACTAAGAGCATCCAATATATACATGGTGTATTCTGACTATTTCTCAGCCACATCTCCCGACCCCACTCAGCCTCTATCTCCAACACATAAATACCCACCTATACAGATACACTTGCCCCACTGATTGTAGCTGCTTGGAAAAGCCAAGCACTAAAGTCCACTTATCCTTCATCCATCAGACTTAGCTCAGAAAAAAAAAAAAAACTTAATTCAGAGTCACTTCCTCCAGGAAGCCTTCTCTCCCTTATCAGAATTAGACATAAGTCTCCTGAGTATACATTTATTGTCAAATTTGTCCAACTGCATGATAATTGCCAGGTCCTTGTAGGCCTAAGGAGCCCTGGTAGTACAGTGGTTAAGTGCTTGACTGCTAAAGCAAAAGGTCAGTGGTTTAAACCCACCAGCCACTTCATAGGAAAAGATGAGGTAGTCTCTTCCATAAAGATTTACAGCCTTGAACACCCTTTGGGGCAGTCCTACTCCATCCTATAGAGTCACTATGAATTGGAATCTACTCGAAAGCAACAGACTTTTTGTTTTTTGGGGGTAAGGGTGGGGAAAAAACAGTTCTACCATAATTTCCTGATGACAGGAATTATGTCCTTCATGTCTGTAACCTCAGCTCCTAAGGCAATCTCTGCTAAATTAAAGGATGACAGTGTCTAAGGCATTTGACTGCTAACTAGAAGGTTGATGGGTCAGAGCCACCAGCCGCTCCATGGAAGGAAGATGAGGCAATCTACTTCTGCAAAGATTTACCACCTTGGAAACTCAGTTGGGTCTCTAGGAGTCAGAATCAACTCTATGGTAGTGGGTTGGGTTTGGTTGTTACACTAAGGGTCCCTTTGGCACTTGGTTTAGGTCACTACCAGAACCTTTCTGCCTCTCGCAGTGCCTGCTGGTTGTTGGTGACCATGTCTTGTTCCTCTTTGGGTGTCATAGGTGAGGGTCCTGTGTCCAGTGGGTGTTTGTAGAGTTAGTTTAATCTAAGGAGCTCTGGTGGCATAGTGCCTAAGGCATTTGACTGCTAACCAGAAGGCTGGTGGTTCAAACCCACCAGTCACTCCATGGAAGGAAGATGGGGCAATCTACTTCTGTAAAGATTTACCACCTTGGAAACCCAATGGGGGTCGCTATAAGTCAGAATCAACTTGATGGCAGTGTTTGTTTGTTTTTTTAAGATAAGCTGGAAGCCTATGTTGCCTGTGTTTACCTCATTGTAGAATTGTCAAAGGAGTGCATGGATGGTGCAAACAGTTAAGCACTTGACTATTAGCCAAGAGGTTGGCAGTTTGAAACCACCCAGAGGTGCCTCAGAAGACAAGCTTGGTGATCAGTTTCTGAAAGGTCAAAGCCTTGAAAACCCTATGAGCAGTTCTGTTCTGCACACATGAAATCATCATGAATTAGAATCAATTTAACAATAGCTAACAACAATAGAATTGTGAAAAGCTTATCCAAGCACCTTCAGGGATTCTTCTACTCCTTTTCTTCCCCAGCATGAGTGGACCCTGCCAACCCCTGCCCACAATTCTCCTTAGTTCATGAACTTAGGACTATCTGACCATTTTCAGTGTGAGACAGTAGTACCAAGCTCTTCCAGGGGCCCTAAGAGAGGCCAAGTGTATGATGAGGCTGCAAGAGGGGCAGGCATAGATGGCCTCTGAACAGGGACTTAGAGCTGTGAGCCCCCTACTTGGTGGGACCCAGGATGCTGCCCATCCTATTTTCTAAGTGTTCCTGGAAGTGCCCAGAGCCTCTCCAGGGACACATTCAACTCTGCCATCCACAAGGAAATCAGTTTAAACTGGAAAATAAAGGGGGGGGGGAGGCACCAAAGAACTCTACACAACAACCTGCAGGAATATGTATAGGAGAGGCAAGTATAGACATATGTAGACTTGCATTTACGTCTGCACCCCAGGGCTTTTGCTTTTAAGCAACTTTAAACAAAACCACTTACTTCTTCCTTCACTCCCCACGCCCTCATCACTGCATCCAGAATTGCCTACAATACTGCCTGAAGGGCCCCTAAAGCACTGTGTCCAGGACCCCAATTTATTCTACCCCAGGAACGGTTCTACTTTCTGCCCTCCTCTGTCTCTCCCTCTGCTTCCAGTCTCTTCTGTAGGCAGTGAAGTAAGAGCATCCACACCTGAATTAGGCAGACTCGGGTCCCCCGTATGGCAAGTTACCCTCAGTCTCAGCTTATTCATCTGTAAAATGGGACAAGTAATAACTATTTTTCAAAGTTGAGTATGACCATGCTCATACTCTAAAAGGCATCCTATAAATGTCAATCCTTTTCCTTTCTAAACTCTGGCCCAGCAGCCTGAGGCTTATAGTGTTGTGGTCCAGGAAGGGTCGCAAGAGTAGGTAAGAGAAAGAGAAGACCCAGTGGACCCCTGAGGATGCCAAAGGTGGAAAATGATCAAGCTGTTTAACAGCAGAAGATGATTATCCAAGGCTTGGAGGAGTGGGAGTGGTCCCTGGGCCATGCCTGTCATAAAGCATCAGGAGGCCATCAATTCCTATCAAAGCAGTCAGTTCCTGAGTCCCTGGGTGTTTAAATCATGAACACAATCAATAGTGGACTGTGAATGTTGCAGCAGCCCTTCATCGAGAGTCTCTTGGGGGCCACAAACAAAACAGGTTTTCAGCCAACTCCTGCACTTAACCACACTGGTCCATTCTTTGAGGAGTCCAATGTTATTCTGAGTGTCAAAGGCCAAAACCATGCACTGACTAGTGACATCTCCATTTCTATGGTGATTTTGCATTATAAGATGATAAAGCTCAACCAGAACCACATGACTCCAGGGAAAAGTGTAACTGGATTTCTGCCTTTCTTAGGTCAGATTCCCTAGAGGCAGAGTCTGCCAGCTCCCTAGTTGTGCTCATCCCCTCAATAATGCTTTATAGTTCTAAAATGCTTTAGAGTTTCTGAAGGCTTTGGCACACCATATCTCACTGAAACCCTACAAAGTTATTGTGTGAAGTGGGCAGGGCAGGGATACTGTTCCTCATTTGAAAAAGTAGAAAACGAGACTCAGAAAGGGTAAGTGACATGCTCTAAGCCATACAGCTATAACTGTCAGGGCTGAGGACTGCAGCTCGGTCCCAATCAGAGTTCCAAGACCACATCTCTCCATTGTCTCTGCTCATAGTCAGTGCTTAGAATTTCTGCTACTGGGTCTCTCCCTTCCCTGAATCCTTATACAGCTCTACTTCTCTGATACCCTGACATAGAGTTACAAGAGCATTCAGCCCATTTATTTATCAATCCCACCACCTACACTGGCATCTTATCTTGCTCATCTTTATAGTTCCAATGTCTAGTATAATCCTGCTTTCTAATGGAATTTCATCTCCTGTAAGCAGCTGGAGAGAGAGCAAAATAGACTATGCATGACCTTGAATGCCAGGCAAAGGAAAAAAAACACTAAATTCTATAGACTGGGTATGCACCAAAGGGTTTAGGCAAGGCTGGAGCATAATTATATTTGCATTACAAGATCAGTATGAATCTGCATGGGAGATGACAGAAAGGAATTTGCCATTTTTGTTTTAAAATGTCACAACATCTTAAACATGAGAGAATTTTTTGCTGTGGAAATGGTATAATTGCAGGGGAGCAGAGGGAGTTATACTGAGAATAGATCCTTAACTTAGAATTCAAGAGCATCACTCCCCTACCCCTTTATTCTTTATTTACCACTCACAACTTGAAGTCCCTGGATGGTGTAATCAGTTAAACTAGTTGGCTGCTAACTGAAAGGTTGAGAGTTCAAGTCCACCCAGAGATGACACCATAGAAAGGCCTGGTGATGTACATTTAAAGATCACAGCCTATAAAGACCTTATGGAGCACAATTTTACTCTGATACACATGAGGTCACCAGGAGTCAGGATCGACTCAATGGCAACTGGTACTGGTACATATCCCAAGAGATATTACATGGGCAGTGTAGGCACCAAAAAGTGTGTTCTTGTTGTGGATTAATTGCATCCTGGCATAACACAGGAAAAACATAGACTTGGCATGGATAGACATAGGCCCAGATTCCAGCTCTACCATTTTCTTCTTTATGCAGAGCCTCCAATTCTTGATGTGTAAGGCTGGGAAGCACACATTTACCTTCCAGAGTTTTTGCAGTGATCAGCAGAAGCATCTGGCACAGGGGAGCGCACAGCGGGAACTCAATAAATGCTAATTCTCTCTCTTATCTTGTTGCAGCGTCAGCTCAAACCTCTTTCCAATTTCTTCTTCAGGGAAAAGGTCTCTTGGGCCCACCCAGGCTGGGTTCTGGTGTACAACTCGTCATTAATAGACATGAAGAGCCCAGAAATCACAATACTGGGGGGAGGCACAAGGGGAGGCTGCCTGTTTTGCTTCTTTTGCAAGTATACATAGCAGTGGCACCATGAGTATGGCAAATGTGGACAGTCACACTGGTCAAATACAAACTGCCCTCCCCAAAATGCCTAGAGCAGCACAGCTTTTGGAAGCTCCATTTTTTCCCCCAAAATCAAGCCAAAATCTTCTCAAAAAAGGCACATAGCAAAGGAAGCCAAGGGAATGCTGGATGCCTGTCCCTAGAAGCCACATATATCTATTTTTGGTTCCCAGCAAAGTCCAGTACACTGTAATTAGTATAATAACATGCTGTCTTCCATAAAAGCAGATGACACAGTTGACCCCCGGGTCCCCATCTGGGCACAAGACGTGTGCTGTGGGTTGTTATGTTAGCTGTGGACTTGGATGATTTGCTGGTTCCCTCTCATCTAGCTTGGACTGGAGCCAAGCATTTGCAGGAAGACTGGGAAAGATGAACGTGGGGTCAAGTAGACCTCAGAGGAAAGAACTGGTAGACATGGAGTCTGGGGACATCATGGAGTGGGATTAGTATGGAATTTTGCTTGAAGAGCCACTCCTGAAAAGACCAGCTGGCCCCTGACCCCTTGGAAAATCAAAACCGTCACCTTGGCCTTTATCACTTAATGTCGGTGCACTGAATGTAGGCTTTCTGCAGGACTACTGCCTGGTCTTACGGCTGCTTATCCTTGGGGCTACCTTCTAGTATATTACCAAGCCCAGCCTTCTGGTAAGAAGTCAAGTATATACTCTCTGCCCAGCTTCCTTGAACACAATAAACCAGACTACTATAGGTCAGGTAGCATAGTGGCTAAGACACTTGCCTGCTAACCAGACGGCTGGCGGTTCAAACCCACCAGCCACTCCTCGGAAGGAAGGTTGGGCAATCCTACTTCCGTAGTGATAACTGCCTCGGAAACCCAAGGAGGGGTCGCTATGAGTCGGGGCCGACTCGACGGCACATAACAACAACACAACAACAACTATAGGTCAGGGGCCATAGAATGCTGTATGTTGCACACAGAAAGATAAGTGAGGACACATGAAGGAGAAATGGTGTATCAAGTCCACTCAGATGGTAAAGCTTTCTGAATACCCTCCCTTGATGATAGCACTCACTGTTCAGCCACTTGGAACCTTGCCTTTTTGCTCCCCCCAGCAGTCTTGATTGTCTTCCTGGCTCCAGTCTACTCCTCTCCCAATCTGGACTGGGTTCCTCTTGGTAGGTGACCCAGACTTTCCAATATTACATTTTATATTTTAAAAATTACAGCCCTTTTGGTCCTGCCTACCTTTGAGTCACTGGTCTCTAAACCTGAAATTCATTCTGCTGGTTCTGAGGAAAGCACAAGATATCTCTCACTAGACCTCACTATCCTCGTCTATAAAGTGAAAATGAACTAACTCAGGCTCCTTCCAGGTCAGAAACCCTAGTCCCAGGAATGGTTTACACAACTGTGAACAACCTGCTATAAGCCTTTTGTCATTGTATATACATGTGTATGTGTGTCTGCATATATACACATAAACGTATGTAGAGAGAGAGGGAGTGAGTGACATGTAGAAATAGGTGTGCATATCCATAACAGTCATATTTTATAAAAGCCATCACAACCTGCACTGATAAAGAACTTAGTCATAGACATTGTAGCATTCAATCTTCAAAATAAACTTAAAGGCAGAGTTGCCCTCAAATCCAGATCTTCTGAGTTGTGGGCCAGTGCTATTTTTGTCACCCCACATTGCATTCCTGGTAATCAGAGGGGTGCCTCTGATTATACTTGTCTCAGAGAGAACAGGTAAATAAGGGTCATTCTTCCCTCAAGTACTCTGAGCTGGTCTAGGGAGAGCCCTGATGGCGCACGTGTTCATGCACTCCTATGTATCCATTTTTTGTTATAATACTGTGTTTAAGAGCTTGGGCTCTGAGTCACACTGACCTGAATTTGAAATCTAGCTCTGCCATTTAATAGCTCTGTACTCTTGAGAAAGTTACTCCACTTCTTGGATCTTCAGTTTTACCCTGTGTAACCAGTACCAGCTGCTATTGAGTCAACTTTGACTTATGGTGACCTCACGTGTGTCAGAGTAGAACTGTGCTCCACAGGGTTTTCAATGGCTGATTTTTCTGAAGTAGATGTCCAGGACCCTTTTCCAAGGTGCCTCTGAGTGGACTCAAACCACCAATCTTTGAGTTAGCAGTGTGTTAACTGTTTGCACCACCCAGTACCCCTCATCATCTGTAAGATGGGGAAGTTAAATATAGATATCATGATATAGTTTTGAGGATTGAATGAGCTAGTCCATGTAAGTGCTTAGCACAGATCTGGCATGTAGTGCCCAATAAATAAGACTATTATTTTGATTAATACAAAGCACTAGCATGCACTGATCCTCAAAGGTTTTGCAGTCATATATGTCCAGAATAAATTTAATTTAAACAGTTCAGTAGTAATACGCTACTCCTAGTGAAAAGCATGGATATGATGTGAGGTTAGATGAACAAGTTCAGAAAGGACATTCAAAAAATTCCATGGAAGGAAAGACATCTTTTGTGAAATTCTGTTGTCTTCCAGATTGTTGTTATGTCAGTGATTCACACGTAACTACATAGAGCAAGGCATGAATCATGAAACAGCTGACAGTGAGGAATGGCCGACAGGTCTTTTTTTTTTTTAATTGTTATTTGGGTGAAAGTTTACAGAGCAAATTCACTTTCCATACAGAAGCTCACATACAGTTTGTCTCATGACATTGACTACTTGACTACAATTTACCACAATGCAACAGCTCCCCTCCCACATCCTCCACATATTTACCTCTTCCCTGTGTCCTTCCCTCAATGCACTCTTGCCTACTGAGCTGTCTCCCTGTGCACACACAGCCCTTCTATTCTCCCATGATTGATCTCTCCAAGGAGTGTGTCTGCCTGTTGTAAATATTCAGCTCCATATGCCTGTCTTTTGTTTGGATGGAAGCCAGAAGAGTGGGTTCAATTCCAGACCTGAAGGGCAGCTAGGAACCATAGTCTCAGTGGTTCCATCAGACTCTATTGGACCAGCCAAACTGGTCCCTTTTTTAAAAAAAAATAATAATTTTGAGTTTTGTTCCACATTGTTCTCCCTCTCTATCCAGAATCTCCTACATAGATCCCCCTCCAATTGGTTGACAGCGGTAGCCAGGTACCACCTAGTTCTGTTCTCATAATCATATAGGTTAAGGATTGCATGGTGTATCAGCCGCTTAGACTAACTGTTTCCATGAATCTTTGGTTTTCTTCATTCTTCTTTGCACTGGCCAAGTATAAACTCATCGTTGCATCCAGATGACCACTTGCAAGCTCCCAATATCCTAGTCGCTACTTTCCAAAGTAGGATGTGGAACAATGTTCTGTGTAGCATATTATGTCAATTGAGCTTGATGTCCCATGTGACTATGGTCCTGATCCCACAGGTCCAACTACTCACTCCCTCTGGGTAGCTGGCTTTGGCCAAGAAATGACCACAACTGTGTCTCTTGTCACCTCTACTATATACCTGGGAATTCTTACAGAACATACCAATACACTTGTGGAAGCATTGTCCACCAACTCTATACATGGTCTTGGGCACACTCCCACCTGCATAGACACACCTAATAATTCAGCGTATCCACCCATCTATCTACCCATATATCCTTCACTGACAATGCAGTACTCTATGTGCAAAAGGGTTCATCTTTGTTGTCTGTACCTCCCATGTACCTCTCTATGTCTTCCTCTTCCTCAATGCCACCATGTTGATCACTCACATTTGGTACATTGCCCTTACCTTCACCCACTAGCAGTGTATGAAAGTCCCAATCTGTCCGCATCCTTGCCAGCATTTGTTATTTTCTATCTTACTGAACTTTGCTACTAGTGCTGGGGCAAGATGGTATCTCATTGTCATCTTGATTTGCATCTAACTAACAGTGTTCCCTTCCCTCCCCTCCCACCCCTGGTAACCAACAAAGAAAATTTCCT
>NW_006921729.1:7753301-7761965 GCF_000298275.1 Orycteropus afer afer
ACAACAACAACAACAACAACACGTTATTCTTTAGGGTTGCATACTATTCCATTGTGTGTATGTACCATAGTTTGGTTATCCATTCTTCAGCTGATGGACACTTAGGTTGTTTACATCTTTTTGCTATTGTAAATAGTCCTGTCATGAACATGGGTGTGCATATATCTGTTCTTGTCCTAGCTCTCACTCCTTTAGGATATATACCTAGTAATGGAATGGCTGGGTCAAATGGTATTTCCAATTCCAACTTTTTAAGGAATCACCATACTGCTTTCCACAGTTGTTGTATCATTTTACAGTCCCACCAGCAGTGTATGAAAGTCCCAATCTCTCCACATCCTCACCAGCATTTGTTATTTTCTGTCTTGTTGAGGTTTGCTACTAGTACTGGAGCAAGATGATATCTCATTGTTGTTTTGATTTGTATCTGTCTAAAGGCATTTGACTGCTAACCAGAAGGCTGATGGTTCAAACCCACCAGCCACTCCTCGGAAGGAAGGTTAGGCAATCTACTTCTGTAGTGATAATGCCTTGGAAATCCAAGGAGGGATCACTATGATTCGGATCCAAGTGGACCACAGTGTGTTGCATGTTAATAGCTAATGATCATGAGCATTTCTTCATATGTTTGCTGGCCACCTGAATATCCTCTTTGGTGAAGTGTCTATTCATGTCTTCTGCCCATTTTTTAGTTGGGTTATTTATCTTTTTGTTGTTGAGATGTTGGAGTTGTCTAGAAATTCTAGAAGTAAGTCCCTTGTCAGATATGTCATTGCCAAATATTTTTTCCCAATCTGTAGGTTCTCTTTCAGCTCTCTGGGGGAAGTCTTTGGAAACACATAAAAATTTAATTTTTAGAAGGTCCCATTCATCTAGTTTATCTTCTGCTGTTTGTGCATTTTGAATTATGCATGATAGTCTTGTTTATGACATATATTCCCAAACCAAAACCAAACTCACAGCCATTGAGTTGGATCCAACTCATAGTGACCCTTCCTTGGGTTTCTGAGGCAGTATTACTACAGAAGTAGATTACCCAACCTTCCTTCTGAGGAGTGGCTGGTGGGTTTGAACTGCCAGACTTCTAGTTAGCAATCAAGTACCTTAGCCACTATGCTACCAGAGCTCCCACAATAAAGGTTGGGCGGGAGGGAGAAAGAACCACCTCCCCCTACCTTGCTTTTGTGGTGAAAGCATTTCTCTCTGCAGCTATGTGTAAACTATAACAGTCTTAATCTGGGACATTTTCCAAAAGTGTCTTGTGGTAGAATCTTACTTTAAAAAAAAAAAAAAACTTGCCTGATCCTGTATCATCCTCTTGCTCACTGGTATGTTCAGCCATTGTTGAGGCTATTGTGCCAATCCAACTCATGAGGGTCTCCCTCAACCTCAATGGCCCTCTGCTTCACTAAATATACTGTCCTCCTCCAGTGATTGATCCCTCCTAATGACATGTACAAAGCAAGCAAGTCAATGTTCTGTTGTAATTCGTACTGTTTTCATTGGCAAATTTTCAGAAGTATATTGCCAAGATTTTCTTCATAGTTTGTCTTTGTCTGGAAGCTCTACTGAAACCTATCCACCATTGGTGATCCTGTGGGTATTTGAAATACTGGTGGCAAAACTTCTGGCATCACAGCAACATGTAAGCCACTGTAGTACAGCAAACTAACAGATGAGTGGTGGGTATATATATGTATACACACACACACACACACACACAGAGAATATATGTATGTATGTATGTGTGTATATGTGAGTATGTGGTGGTGGTGGTGGTGTTAGGTGCCATCCTGTGCCATTCCCACAATCCTTGTTATGCTTGAGCCCATTGTTGCAGCCACTTTGTCAATCCATCTTGTTGAGGGTCTTCCCCTTTTTCACTGACCCTCTACCTTACTTGGCATGATATCTTTCTCCAGGGACTGGTCCCTTCTGACAACATGACCAAAGTATGTGAAACAAAGTCTGGCCATTCTCTCTTCTAAGGAAAATTCTGGCTGCACTTCATCCAGGACAGATTTGTTTGTTCTTCTGCCAGTTCATGGCATTTTCACTGTTCTTTGCCAACACCACAATTCAAAGGTATCAACTTATTCATTGTCTTTATTCATTGTCCAGCTTTCACATGCATATAAGACAATTGAAAATACCATGGCTTGGGTTAGGCATACCTTAGTCTTCAAAGTGACATATTTGCTCCTTAACACTTTAAAGAAGTCTTTTACAGCAGATTTGCCCAGTGGAGAACATCATTTGATGTTTTGACTGCTGCTTCCATGGATGTTGATTGTGGATCCAAGTAAAATGAAATCCCTGACAACCTCAATCTTTTCTCCATTTATTGTGATGTTGCTTATTGGTACAGTTGTGAGGATTTTTGTTTTCTTTATGTTGAGGTGTAATCCTTACTAAAGACTATAGTCTTTGACCTTCATCAATAAGTGCTTCAATCTTCATCTTCACTTTCAGCAAGCATACTGAAGGTTCATCTGCATATTGCAAGTTGTTAATGAATCTTCCTCCAATCCTGAAGCCGCATTCTTCTTCCTATAGTCCAGCCTCTCAGATTATTTGCTAAGCATACAGAATGAATAAATATGGTGAAAGGATACAACCCTGACTCACACCCTTCCTGACTTTAAACCATGCAGTATCCCCTTTGAACTACAGCCTCTTGGTCTATGTACAGGTTCCTCAAGACCACAATTAAGTGTTTTGAAATCCCCGTTCTTCACAATAAAATAAATAAAATTTTGAAATCCCCGTTCTTCACAATTAAATAATTTGTTATGATCCATATAGTTGAATGTCTTTGCTAAGTCAATAAGACACAGGTAAACATCTTTCTGGTGTTCTTTGCTTTCAGCCAAGATCCATCTGACATCAGCAATGATATCCCTCATTCCATGTTCTCTTCTGAATCCAGCTGGAATTTCTGGAATTCTCCTGTCAATATACTGCTGCAATGATTTTTGAATCATCTTCAGCAAAATGGGGACCAACTCAATGGCAGTGAGTTTGGTTTGTTGTTGTTGTTGTTGTTATGTGCCGTCGAGTCGGACCCAACTCATAGTGACCCCTCCTTGGGTTTCTGAGGCAGTATCACTATGGAAGTAGTTTGCCCAACCTTCCTTCCGAGGAGTGGCTGGTGGGTTTGAACTGCCAGCCTTCTGGTTAGCAGTCAGGTGCCTTAGGCACTGCACCACCAGAGCACCTGAGTTTGGTTTAGTCAGCAAAATTTTACCTGTGTATGATGCCAATGATATTGTTTGATAATATCCACATTCTGTAGGATCACCTTTCTTTGGAATGGGCATAAATTACTTGGCATAAATGAGCAAGCACCTGTTTCTTGAAATATCTCAATGAGTATGCTGTCAATTCCTGGAGCCTTGCTTTTCTCCAATTCCTTCAGTGTGGCTTGGACTTCCTCCTTCAATATCTTGATCATATGTGACCTCCTGAAATAGCTGAATGCTGACCAATTCTTTTTGGTACAGTGACTCTGTATTCCTTCCATCTTCTTTTGATGCTTCCTGCATCATTCAATATTTTTCCCACAGAAGCCTTCAACATTGCCACTTGAGGCTTGAAATTTTTCTTTGGTTCTTTCAGCTTGAGAAATGCTGAGCATGTTCTTCCTTAACTACAGATCTTTGCACATTTCATTAAAATACTTACTTTCTCTTTGTGAGATGTCCTTTGAAATCTGTTCAGCTCTTTTATTTCATCATTTTTTCCATTCACTTTAGGTACTCTCTATTCAAAAGCAAATTTCATAGTCTCTTCTGACATTCATTTTTGTCTTTTCTTCCTTTCCTGTCTTTTTAATGATCTTTTGCTTTCTCCATGTATGATGTCTTTGATCTCATCCCACAATTCATCTGATCTTCAGTCTTGGTGTTCAATGCATCAAACCTATTCTTCAGATAGTCTCTAAATTCAAGTGGAATATAATCAAGGTCATATTTTGGCTCTCATGGACTTATTTTAATATTCTTCAGCTTCACCTTGAACTTGCATAGAGCCATTAATGGTCTGTTCCACAGTCAGCTCCTGGCCTTATTTTGACTGATGATTTTGAGCTTCTCCATCACTTCTTTCCAGAGATGTAATCGATCTCATTCCTGTGTACTCCATCTGGTGAGGTCCACGTGCATAGCTACCATTTATGTTGTTGAAAAAAGGTACTTGCAATGAATAATAAGTTGTTGGTCTTGCAAAAATCTCTCATGCAATCTCTGGCATAATTTCTGTCACAAAGGCGATATTTTGCAACTACTGATAATTCTTTTTTGTTTCCAACTTTTGCATTCCAATTAGCAGTAATAAGCAATAAATTTTGATTGCATGTTTGGTCAATTTCAGACTGCAGAAGTAGGTAAAAAATCTTCAATTTCTTCATCTTTTGTTTTAGTGGTTGGTGCATAACTTTAAATAATAGTAGTATTAACTGGTCTTCCTTGTAGGCATATGGAAATTATCCCATCACTGACAGCATTGTACTTTAAGACAGATCTTGAAATGTTCTTTTTGACAATGAATGTGATGCCGTTCTTCAATTTGTCATTCCCAGCATAGTAGACCAGATGATTGTCTGATTCAAAATGGCCAGTACAATCTATTTCAGCTCACTAATATCTAGACTATCGATCTTTACCCATTTCATTTCATTTTTGGCTACTTCCAGTTTTCCTAGATTCATACTTTGTAAATTCCATGTTCTGATTATTAATGAATATTTGCAGCTGATTCTTCCCATTTTGAGTCATGCCACATCAGCAAATGAAGGTCCTGAAAGCTTTACCCTATCCACATCATTAAGGTCAACTCTACTTTGGGGAGACAGCTCTCCCCCCGTTGTATTTTGAGTGCCTTCCAACCTGAGGGGTTCATCTTCCAGTACTGTATCAGACAGGGTTCCACTGCTATTCTTAAAGTTTTCAGTGGCCAATTTTTTCAGACATGGATGGCCCCATCCTTCTTCCTAGTCTGTCTTAGTCTGAAAACTCAGCTGAAACCTGTCCACCTTGGATGACCCTTCTGGTATTTGAAATATGAGTGGCATATCCTCCAGCCTCACAGCAACACACAAGCCACGACAGTATGACAATCTGACAGATGAGCAGTGGACGATATATTCTAGAAGAATATAAAAAATGAGTTGTGAGGTGATTTGGAAAAGAGTAGATGGCCTGAAGCTCAAGTGCTTTCCTCTTTGAAGTTTCCTAGAGCTGAGGTAAAATATGAACATTTTTAGCAGATATTGGCAACTGCTTAGGAGGAGGCCTCCTGGGACTAGCCTATGAAAAGAAACAGCAGCCACAACTCTAGCGTATATGTCTGTGATTGTCATCACATCCCTAATTATTTTTCCTAACCCTCAATCAGACTCCTGATGGACATGAATCCACACCCCTGGCCTCAGTACTCTGACCCACAGGAATTGGAGCAATGTGCAAGGGTGGGGGTGCAGACTGGGTAGAAAACAGAAGGGAACTGGCTGCAAGTGAGCAAATCATTCTCCACTTGCATGTTCTCCTGTGAGGAAAACACATGCCCTGGCCACTGAGACAATCATTTCTGGGCTCAAAAACAGGAAGAAATTCGCTAAACACTGCATCTCGAGCACAAAAGAATAGAGAATGTTTGCCAAGAGCACAGCCCTGTTGTGACAAGGACATCAGCTAGGTCTTTAAAGGCAGGTCCCATCACCAAAGTAATGATTTCTGAGGTGAAAGGGCAGCCCCAGACCTCTTCTAATGGCTCCAAGATTAATCTCAATTTAGGCCTGTAGTTGGCAAGGGGGCACTGGCACTATCTCCTCATTCATGTGAGAGGAGAGACACTTTTCTAAACTCCTAATTATTCTAGGTCCCACACTCCCACACCTCTATGACTTCCCTCTGTCTTTACAATAACCCTATTGTCTCATGTAATCCTCATAATGACCCTTTGAGGCAAACATTACTGTTCCAATTTTACTGATGAAGCAATTGAGGCTCTAGGAGCTCCCACAGCTAGTCAGTGTCAGGTTTCAAGTCTAGACTTGTCAATGCCACAGTCTTTACCATCTCATGTTACCCTTCATTGCACAGTCTCCAAGGAGGAACAGAAGGAGCTGAGATAGGTCCTAGATGAAAAGTGTAAATATTGCTGCTGGCTCTACTTAGAGAGAATATCCAAAGACATGAAGGGCTCTGCCACTGGGCCTTTGGAGACAGTAAATAGACTGACCATTCATTATATCATCTGTACTGTGGCCCAGAACATCAGCCAGAAATCTCCTCCTATAATGCCTACTCAAATTAAATATAAAGGATGATGGCATTTGCTTGCAATGAGAGCTGAATATAGGGTAAGGGACACACATCACTTTCCATCCTACTTAGTTAAAGGATGCATTAGTTATCTGTTGCTGCTAACAAACAACCTCAAAATTAAGTGTCCCACAACCACAATCATTTATTTAGCTCATGATGCTGCCTATTTGCAATTTAGGCTGGATTCAGCTAGACAGTCCTTCTGGACTTGGCTGAGCTCCCTCATGCATCTGCAGTTAGCCACACATTAGTTGTTAGTTGGCTTTGCTGATATTTACTGTGCTCTGTTTCCTATCTGAGGCCCAAGCTAGACAACTGGGTTGAGTCAGCTCTGGTTCACATGGTCTCTCATTCTCCAGCAGGCTAGCCTGGGTTTCTTCACGTAACCAGACAAAGTTTCAAGATAGAGGAGTACCCATGCCTCTTAGGGCTTAGGCTCAGAATTGGCACATCATCACTTCTTTCATTTTCTTTTGGCAACCAGCACATCAAAGGCCAGCTCAGAATCAAGGGGTGAGGAAATAGATTTCTCCTCTTGCTTGATTTACAGAGTCATTGTAAAGAATCATAGTTATAGAGAGGGTAATAACTGTGGTTATTTTGGCAAATAATACACATAGGAGTCCTTGGTGGTGCAAATGATTAACATGCTCAGTTGCTAAACAAAACGAACTTCAAGTGTATCCAGAGTCACCTCAGGAGAAAGGCTCAGTCATTAAAAACGCATTGGAGCACAACTCTACTCTGACACATGGGGCTGCCATAAGTACAGGTCACCTTGATGACAATTTTAAGTTTAACAGAAGTTCTGTTGCTTACCACTTCATGCTACCACAAGATGGTCTTCACTATTGCCCCTCCTGTTCCTACTTATTCAACTCAAATCACCCTAGAGAATATATCCCATCTCCACCCCATTCCTTCTACTTTGTACCTAATTTTGTTGTTGGGTGCCATAGATTCCAACTCATAGGAACTCCAAGTGACAGAATAAAACTTCCCCATAGGGTTTTCTAAGCAGTAATCTTTACAGGAATGGATTGCCAGGTATTTCTCTCATGGAGTACTGAGTGGGTTTGAACCATTAAACTTTCTTGTAGCATTTAAGCACTTGAGCATTGTGACACCAGGGCTCTTTTAGTACCTAATAAGTATGTTCAGTTTTTCTAGAACTTTAGACTGAAATGGCAGCTTCGCTTAACACACACACCCAACCACAGGAAAACCTGCAAAAGCCAGAACCTGTATGTAAGGCAGAAACCTGTCTGAGCCGCTCACCCACTGCTGTTCAGTCAATTCTGACTTGTAATGACCCTATAGGACATAATAGAACTGCCCCATAGGGTTTCCAAAGCTTACATCTTTAGTGGGTAGGTAGGTGAGTGTGGGGCTCAGGGGCTGCTTTTTGCTTGGGGGCAGCTCTGTTTTAAGGCTGGGCCCAAGATAGGTGGACGTGGGACTCAGGGGCTGCTTTTCACTTGGGGGCAGCTCGATTTTAAGGCCAGGGCCTTAGGTAGGTGGGTGCAGGGCTCAGGGGCTACTTGTTGCTTGGGGGCAGCTCTATTTTAAGGCTGGGCCCAAAATAGGCAGGCACAGGGCTTGGGGGCTGCTTTTCATTTGGGAGCTGCTCTATTTTAAGGCCGGGACCCAAGGCAGGTGGGCACAGAGATGTTAGGAACAACTAAGGCAGACAAGCTTGTCTGTCAGTTTGTCATCCTGTGGTGGCTTACATGTTGCTGTGAGGCTGGAGGCTATGCCACTGGTGTTGCAAAATGCCAGCAGGGTTACCCATGGTGGACAGATTTCAATGGATCTTCGGGCTAAGACTCAGAAGAAGGAAGAAGCCATCCACTTCTCAAACAACTGGACAGTGAAAACCTTATGAATAGCAGTGAAACACTTTCTGATATATTACTGGAAAACTTTATGAATAGCCCTGAAACATTGTCCAATACAGTGCTGGAAGATAAGCTCATCAGGTTGGAAGGCACTCAAAATTTGACTGGGGAGGAGCTGACTCCTCAGAGTAGAGACAACTTAAAGATATGGAAAGAGTAAAGCTTTTGGGACCTCCACTGGCTGATGTGGTATGACTCAAAATGAGCAGAAACAGATGCAAATGTCCATTAACAGCTGGAACAGGGAATGTAAGAAGTATGAATCTAGGAAAATTGGAAGTTCTCAAAAATGAAATGGAATACATAAAGATCAATATCCTAGGCATTAGTGAGCTGAAATGGACTGGTTTTGGCCATTTTTTTTTTTAATTTTATTTTGATTTCGGTGAAGATTTACAGAGTAAATTCACTTTTCATACAGCAGTTCACATATACTTTGT
>NW_006921729.1:7770134-7796069 GCF_000298275.1 Orycteropus afer afer
TATCCTTCCCTTCAAGGCTCAGGGGTCCAAGATTATCTTCTGTGTCTGTGTTAATTGGTTTCCCTTTTGTTTGTTGAAGAGGGTCTGTGTAGTCCTTCTGCCTAGTCCGCCATCTTGCCGAAACTCCCGGTTTTGGCCATTTTGAATCAGACAACCATATGATCTACTATGGGAGGAATGACAAATTGAAGAGGAATGGTTCAACATTTATTGACATAAAGACTGTTTCAAGATCTGTCTTGAAGTGCAACACTGTCAGTGGTAGAGTAATATTCATAAACCTACAAGGGAGACCAGTTAATACTATTTTTATTCAAATTTATGCACCAACCACCAAAGACAAAGATGAGGATATTGAAGATTTCTACCAATTTTTGCAGGCTGAAATTGACCAAACATGAAATCAAGATGTGTTGTTTATCACTGGTGACTGGAATATCAAAGCTGGAAACAAAGAAGAATTACCGGTAGTTGGAAAACATGGCCTTCGTGATAGAAATAATGCTGGAGATTGCACAATAGAATTTTGCAAGACCAACGACTTATTCATTGCAAATACCTTTATTCAACAACATAAGCAATGGCTATTCATGTGGACTTCACCACAGGAATCAGATTTACTACATCTGTGGAAAGAGGCAATGTATAAGTTCAATATCTTCAGCTAAAACAAGTCCAGGAGCTGATTGTGGAACAGACCATCAATTGCTCATATGCAAGTTCAAGTTGAAGTTGAAGACAATTAAAACAAGTCCACGAGAGCCAAAATATGACCTTGATAATATCCCTCCTGAATTTAGAGACCATTTAAAGAATAGATTTGATTCATTGAACACCAGTGACCAAAAACCAGAGGAATTATGGGATGACATCAAGAACATCAACCATGAAGAAAGCAAGAGGTCACTAAAAAGATAAGAAAGGAATAAAAGACCAAAATGGATGCCTGAAGAGACTCTGAAACTTGCCCTGGAGCAGACTGTAGCTAAAGCAAGTGGAAGAAATGACAAGATGAAAGAGCTGAACAGATTTCAAAGAGCAGCTCAAAAAGACAAAGCCAATTACTATAATGAAATATGCAAAGACCTGGAGTTAGAAAACCAAAAGAGAACACATTCAGCATTTCTCAAGCTGAAAGAACTGAGGAAAAAACTTAAGCCTCAAGTTGCAATATTGAAAGATTCTATGGGCAAAATATTGAATGATGCAGGAAACATCAGAAGAAGATGGAAAGAATACACAGAGTCACTGTACCGAAAAGAACTGGTCGATCTTTATCCATTTCAAGGTGGCATATGTTCAAGAACCAATGGTACTGAAGCAAGAAGTCAAAGCTGCACTGAAGGAATGGGCAAAGAACAAGGCTCCAGGAATTGATGGAATACCCATTGAGATGTTCCAACAAACAGATGCCTCACTGGAGGCACTCACTTGCCTATGCCAAGAGATTTGGAAGACAACTACCTGGCCAACTGACTGAAAGAGATCCATGTTTGTGGATCTCCAAAGAAAGGTGATCTCACAGAACATGAAAATTATCAAACTATATCATTAATATCACATGCAAGTAAAATTTTACCAAAGATAATTCAAAAATGATTGCAGCACTATATTGACAGACAGCTTCCAGAAATGCAAGCTGGATTCAGAAGAGGACATGGAATGAGGGATATTATTCCTGATGTCAAATGGATCTTAGCTGAAAGCAAAAAATACAAGAAAGATGTTTACTTGTGTTTTATTGACTATGCAAAAGCATTCAATTGTGTGGATCAAACAAATTATGGATAACATTGAGAAGAATGGCAGTTCCAGAACACTTAATTGTGCTCATGAGGAATCTGTACATAGATCAGGCAGCTGTCCTTCGAACAGAACAGGGGATACTGTCCTGGTTAAAATCAGGAAAGGAGTCTGTCAGGGTTGTATCCCTTTCACCATACTTATTCAACTTGTATGCTGAGCAAATAATCTGAAAAGCTGGATTATATGAAGAAGAACATGGCATCAGGATTGGAGGAAAACTCATTAACAACCTGAGATACACAGATGACACAACTTTGTTTGCTGAAATGAGGATGACTTGGAGCACTTCCTGATGAAGAGTAAAGACTACAGTTTTCAGTATGGATTACACCTCAATATAAAGAAAACAAAAATCTTCACAACTAGTCCAATGAACAACTTCATGATGGATGGAGAAAAGATTGAAGTTTTCAAGGACTTCATATTACTTGGTACTACAATCAACACCATTGGAAGCTGCAGTCAAGACATGAGACAACGTATTGCATTGGGCAAATCTGCTGCAAAAGACATATTTCAAGTGATGAAGAGCAAAGATGTCTCCTTGAAGACATCTTTAGGTGGGCATAACTCAAGCCATGGTATTTTCAATCACCTCTTATGCATGTGAGAGCTGGACAATGAATAAGGAAGACTGAAGAAGACTTGATGATTTTGAGTTGTGTTATTGGAGAAGAATGCTAAGAGTGTCATGGTCTGCTAAAAGGACTAACAAATCTGTCCTTGAAGAAGTGCAGCTGAAATGCTCCTTGGAAGTGAAAATGGCCAGATTTTGTCTCACCTACTTTGGTCATGTTGTCAGAAGGAACCATTTCCTGGAGAAGGATATCATGCTTGGTAAAGTGGAGGGTCAACAAAGATGGGGAAGATCCTCAATGAGATGGATTGACACAGTGGCTGTCATGATTGCCTCAGGTATAGCAAGGATCATGAAGCTGACACAGGACTGGCTAATGTTTTGTTCTGCTATGCATAGGGTCATTATGAGTTGGAGCCAACTCAACAGCAACTAACAATAACAACATCTTTATGAAAGCAGACTGCCACATCTTTCTCTTGTGGAGCAGCTGGTGGGTTCTAACCACTGACCTTTTGGTTAGCAGCACAGTGGTTAACAGGTTAGTTAACCACTGTGCCACCAGGGCTCCTGGAAACCTCTCAAAGTAGGAAAAGTCAAATATTTTCCCCTAAAACGAGAGACAAAAATGTGGTAAGGCTATACTCTATCAAAGGTGAAAAATTTTCAAGACCCAAAAAAACAAGGCATTCCTATAGAGTTCCAGTTCTCACAGGTTTCACTGTAATAAGGATTTGTTGTTTTGTGCTGTGGAGTCACACCTGACTCATAGCAACCCCTCCTTGGGTTTCCAAGGCAGTATCACTACGGAAGTAGATTGCACAACCTTCCTTCCAAGGAGTAGCTGGTGGATTTGAACTGCCAGCCTTCTGGTTAGCAGTCAAGTGCCTTAGGCACTACACTACCAGAGCTCCCATAATTAGGATGAGGCAGCCCCATTGCCCCACCTCCCTTTTGGGGGAGCTGACCTCAATTACACTCCCCATTTCTCCACATACTCATTCTTTTGAAAAAGCATGTATTGGTAAACCCTAAATTTCTGCTCGCTCACTGAGAGAAGGCAGAGATGGAACTGACATACTGTCTGCTGCCATTGACCTTGGATACTAGTTTCAAGGGATGTCTGCGGAGTTCAAGCAGTGGTTAAGCATTTCTTCTGAGACCTCTCATTAAAAGTAAAACCCTGAAGTCTAAATATTCGGACTCTAACCATTTGAATTAACATTTTAATGGTTAATTCTGATTCTTTAGTACTAAATGAATATTGTGAGATCTTGTGTGCTTTGCCATGACTAAACTAATGACTAAACTAAATGAGTTTATGCATGATAAAAAGAGAGAGAGAGAGAAAGAAAAAGTATGTATTGGGCACCTGTGTTATGCCTATCTCTGGTCTAGTAACTAGGGATATAAGGTAAAACCTCCTCATAAAGTTCACATCTAGTGGGGAATACAGACAAAAAAATCCACTTTAATCATAGACACAAACAAAGACACAATATAGACACAAACAAAGACCACTTTAATCAGAACTCTATACACAACTGCAATGTTAGAAATGGGCCCAGGGCTGTAGCCCAGAGTCCAATAAGACTGGATGAAATGAGTGGGACCAACACCTGAAATGAATCTGAAAGGTACTACTCTATAAGAAGGTGCTACATCAGAAAGAACCATATGAACAGTGAATAGAAGCAGAAAATAGCCTGACTTGAGCTGGAAAGTTGAGCACTTCAGTCTCACCAGCTCACAGGAGGGACAAAAAATGAATGTGGAACTATGGGCCTTTTGGGCTGATTTTGGACTTTCTTACTGAGGGCAATGAGAGTAAAAGGGGCTAAGCAAAGGATTGGAATAATCTGCATTTTATATTATTCAGGCTGCTGAGTAGGATGGAAAGTAGAAGGCCACTTAGGAGGTGATGGCAGTAATCTTGTTGAGAAGTGAGGTGGGCTGGCCTTGGAAAGTGGTGGAGAGCATGAAGAAGAAGTAATCTTTCTGATAAATATTTAAGAGGTAACAACTGGCAGAGATTATAGACTGATTGGCTATAAAAGCTGAAGGAGAGGGAGTTAGATTGACACATTTTCAGCTTGGGTGACTGGGTGTAATCACTGCAGACACAGAACATACAGGCAAGAGCAGGCCGCAGGGCATGATGGTCAGGGTTTCCCAGGTTGACTTTTGAGGTGTCTATGGAACTTGTAAGTAGACCAGTTAAGTAAGCAAATGATATATTAGAATTAAACACTAGAGAGAGGTCCAGAGTCATTGGGGTACAGAGGAGCATGAAACCAAGAAAGTAGATTAAATCAGGGAGAAGATGCAGGACTGAGACAAGAGGAGTATTTAGGGTGAACCTTAGTATCAACGTGTAAAAGGTTCTTGGCAAAGGAGGAGCTTATGAAAGAAAAAAATAGAAACAGCTGGTGGAGTACAAGGAAAACCGAGGGAATTCAGGATCCATGGATACCCAAACCGAAAAAAAGAAAAGAAACTCACTGCCATTGAGTTGATTCGGACTCATAGTGACCCCCATTGGGCTTCAAAGGCAGTAAATCTTAATAGAAGTAGATTGAGATTGCCCCATCCTCCTTCTGAGGAGTGGCTGGTCTGTGTGAACCATCAACCTTCTGGTTAACAGTCAAATGCCTTAGGCACTACACCACAAGAGCTCCCTTGGATACCCAGAGAACATGAAATTCAAGATTGTGAGAGTGACTTATAGTTTCTGATGCAGTTCAGTAACATGAAGACTGAAAAGAATGCCCAATTTATTTGGCAGATTAGGAGGTAATTAGTGACCTTAATAAATAATAGCAAAAAGTTATCAATGCCTCCACGTCCTAGACATCATGCTAAGCCTCTTACTTGGAATTTTTATTAATCCTTATAACCTTTCAGTTATAATAATTGCTAACATATTACTGCTAACCAGAAGGCTGGCAGTTCAAACCCACCAGCACTCCTCGGAAGGAAGATTGGGCAATCTACTTCTGTAGCGATACTGCTTTGGAAACCCAAGAGGGGGTCACTATTAGTTGGATCCGACTTGAGGGCAGTGAGTTTGGATTTTGGTACCATGTGTTATGGGAACTCTGGTGGCATAGTAGCTAAGCCATTTGACTGCTAACCAGAAGGCTGGTGGTTCAAACCCACCAGCCACTCCTTGGAAGGAATCTATTTCTGTAGAGACACCACCTTCAAAACCCAAGAAGGTGTCACTATGAGTCGGATTCGACTCCACGGCAGTGAATTTGGTTGTTTTTTTTTTAATTTTTTTTTTTTAGGTCACGTATTATAGATCATCTAACTACTTATTACAATCATCATATGAAGTAGGTTATTTTTACCCCCATTTTAAAGTACAGTTAAAGCAGTTTGCTCAAGGTCCAAGGTCAGACATTAAGGATTCAAACTCTGCAGTTTACCTAGAGAGTCCATGCTCTGCACCTTGCTGCTGCCTCTCCCAAAAATTAACATTTTCATTTTACTAATGAGAAAGCTGGGCTCAACAATACAGATTTCATATATAGAATAACCAGTATTTGAACCCAAGTAGGCCCTACATTAGTCTTAGGGGAAATACAATCAGCATGTTCCTTATAAGCTAGGATGGTGAAACTTTGGCTCGCTTTCTTTGGACACATCATCAGGAAAGTCTAATTACTAGAAAAGATACTATGTTTGGTAAAGTCGAGGGTCAGCAAAAATGAAGGAAACCCTTCATGAGGTAGATTGACACAATAGCTGCAACAATAGACTCAAACATAGCAGCAATCATGAAGGTGGCGCAGGACGGGGTAGCATTTTTATTCTCTTACACATAAGGTTGCCGTGTCAGAGCTAACTCAATGGCAACTAACAAAAACAGGACCACTTCAGAGTCCATGTGCTTATAAACCACCACACTCCCCAGGAAGAACAAGAGCAGTCTACATAGAGTGATGGGGTAGAAGCCAAACCACAAGAGTCTAAGGCATATTTGGGAGGTCAAGGGTGGACCTAAAGGAATGTCGTTCAGAGTGACAAAGTAGGGGAGATTCAGGGAGAAGGAACCGGGCAGAACTTTTGCAGCTGCAAACTTGCCTAAAGGGCTATGGAGAAGATGGAAGTTCAGTCCCTCCAGCTAGAACTTAGGCTCACAGGGTGCCTTGACGGGCTCTGATGTATTGGGGCATGACTCCTTTCCTTCCTGCCAAAGATTTTGTCCTGGCCTTCAAAGTGATCTTCAAGATTTGCTACTTCTCCCAAGTGCCAGGTGGTACCAGCTTCCTTAAAGAGAACAAGGAAGTAAGTATGTGTTGGCTCTCTGGAAGCTTTCACCCAGTGTGCCAATTTATATTCATTGTTATTCAGCAATTATTTACTGCGTTCCCACGGGTGCAGCACCAGCTGGAGCCAAACTTGGTAATAGTTTCCTGCCTCATCCTCAACAATTGTGTATTGCAATCCAGCTGACAGTACGTACGCAGGTATAAATTGTTCACCAATAAACACGTCTCTTAAGAGCCTTATTTATCTTTTGGAAGCATCATAAAATAATCATATAGATTCATCATGCCATATTCTGCCTTTAGACTTTATAGAGGATTCCCCATTAACTTTAATAGGGTAGGTTGTCAGGTGTCTTCTTTCTTTTTCTTTTTTTTTTTTTTTTCATCCCTTCTCTTGGCATAGATCAAAGTTAATGCATGGCCACTAAAAGGCATATTTTAAAAAAGACCTACTGGGTCATTCCTGCCCACCTCCTCAGTGACTGCAAGATTGTCTTCTCCCTGTATGGTTTCTCAAGTTTTGCATTCTCCACAATGGAACAATTTCCCCCACAGGATTTCTACCTCAGCCCCAACTTCCCACTACATATTGATCTCATACTGGAAAAATCTTCCTGCCTTAAAACTCCAGCATTCTTTTCTCTCCCTCACCCAATGTCTTTCTACTCATTATTCCCAGTGTGGCACCTAAAATCACGGTTAAACTTCGGCAGGTGCTTCTAGATACTGAATGGTCCTTTGTCTTTGGTCTTCAGCCATTTTATTTTCACTAAAAGGTTTTGATCCTTCAGGCTTCCATCCTTAATTGGACTATGTCACTTTCTACTGTCTGATTTTCTGGTGCTTTTTTTTTTTTTTAATTGGTTCTTGATTTAGGTAGGGTAAAGACTTAAGTGCAGTAAAAATAAGACTCTCAAAAACCAATAGCTTTTAAAAAAAGATTGCATTTTCTCTCTTGTCCTGAGGGAAGAAGGGGCAGATGGCTCTGCTCCACACGGTCATCCCAGAACCTAGATTATCCCTGTCTTATTGCTCCACAGCCCTCAGTTGCATGATAAAAGCTAAGTCACAGGCACATCTGTTTTTGAGCTTTTGGGATAAGAAAAGAGGAATTCCAGGGAAAAAAAAATGGGTTCACTTTCATAACAAGATCACACAAGTTGAGGACAATACTTGCACTCACCTATCCTTGGCTCACAAGAGATGAATCTAGCTGTTTTCTGCCCATAGAAACTCTGTTGCTATGTATAGAAAAGAGGGAGAATATATTTTTTGTAAATTTCACAGTCTTCCCGACAGGTACTTGGTGGTTTTTTTCAGGAGGTCTGAACTACTCAAAATCAAACATACCATAGGTAACAGGGAACCTTTCCTCAGAATAGGATTTATATAGCAACATGAAGTATAAACCACATAACAGCTGGGTAGTAGACTCTGCTCCCATGCCTCAAATCTTCCTGAATTATAAATTTTTCTTAAAAATTTAATATAAGAAAAGGCCTTAATAGAAGAGGTCATACTTGGCTTCTTTGTCACACACAGCATATCCTATCCATCAGCAAATACTGTGGCATCTTCCTTGAATACATATATATTCAGAATCAGACCACTAATCCAAGCAATCATCAGCTCTCACCTGGATTATTTCAGTAGGCTCCTAATTGTTGGAATTTTGCCCTCCTACCATATTACTTAGGAGCTCTGGTAGTGTAGTGCCTAAGGCACTTGACTGCTAACCAGAAGGCTGGTGGTTCAAACCCACTAGCCACTCCTCAGAAGGAAGGTTGGGCAATCTGCTTACACAGTGATACCACCTTGGAAACTCAAGGAGGGGGTCTCTATGAGTCAGGTCTGACTCGACGGCCCATAACAACAGCAACAACCATATTACTGTTATGAGTTGGATCCAACTCCATGGCAGTGATTGCGTTGCATTACCATATTACTATCACCATAGTAGTCAGAATGATCCTTTTAAAATATATATCAGAACATGTCAGTCTTCAGCTTAAAATTCTCCAGTGGCTTCCATCTCAATCAGGAATAAAATACAGAGTATTCACAATGATCTACAAGGCCTATATCTGATCTTATCTCCTACCAGTATCCCTCTTGCCCACACCCCCCATCTCATCTCTTACCACTCTTCCCCTGCTCCTTTCCAAATCTGCTTCAGCCACACTGGCCTTCCATGCTGTTTCTAAAACATACCTGAAGACTTTGCTTTGGCTGTTCCCTCTGCAAGGAAGCCTCTTCTTCTAAGTCCACACATGGCTCCTTCTCTCATCTCCTCCAGATCTCTCCTCTAAAGTCACCTCTCAGTGAGGTTCTCCCTGATCAACCCACACAAGACATCAATCCAATGCTCAGTGGTAAGCTGGTAAATGTTTAACAGTCACCTGCCCTGAAAGAACAAAAAGAAATCCTGAACTGTAGCATTTTTGTGTGTGATGCAGATATTCCCACCATGATCCATTTCAAGCTACCAACATAAGGACATTGAACACATGGTTGGGGAAAGTGGCTCAGAATCTTCAAGAGCTGGTGCAAGTGTCTCCAGCACACCACTACCAACACTTCCCTAGTGTTTTCTGTCCCTTTACCTTGCTTTATTTTCACCTCCTTAACACTTACCCCTGTGTGACATATTATATATTCACTAACTTGTTGGTTAATAGTGTATCTCCCCCTAGAAGAATGGGAACTGGGTGAGAACAAAGACTGTATCTTCACCATCATATTGCTATCATCTGTTCACTCAGTAGTATTTGTGGAATGAATTAATAAAATAAATGGCAAAGGATGTAGACAACTCCCACAAGAGAAACACATTATAAACAAATGTATGTAAAAGTGTTCCACCACTTGCACTAATTGTTTAAGTCAGTACACATCATTGGGAGAGGCAGGAATGCTGTCCAAAGAGCATAGAATTCCTTAATTAAAACAACTGGAGAAGCAGACTAGATAGAAATCATGCCACATTAGAAGAGTCCAGAAGAGAATCAAATCTGTCAAGTTCTGAGGGGAGGCCAGGGAGATTCTAGTTGGGTTTAATAATCATTGAAAAAAGATTCAAGGTGAAGTTGGAGGTTGTAGAGGATGTCCTAGAAAGTCAAGGCCAGCAGAATATGATGGATGGGTAGGTCTTGCTGGCTTAAAGGGTCATATAGAGGGAGAACATTAATAATCCAAGAAATAAAATTGGAATAAATGTGAAGCGTCATGTCTCAGCTATTACATTAATAATACCAATTTTAGTGGCAACAACCAATGTGGGAGAAGTTGGGAAGGAAATTGTACCCTCATACAACATTGTAAGTGGGCTTGACCCTTGTGGAAGGTAGTAAGTATCAAGAAGAATAAAAATTTTCATACCATTCAATTCAATAAGCCCATCCCTGGGATTTCATCCAAAGGAAAAATTTAATAGAAGAAACCAGCTATAAATACAAAAATGTTCCTCCAGCAGTCACCATTGTAGTCAAAAATTGAAAATGAACTAAATGCTCATTAATAATGAATGATTAAATAAATGATGGTACAGTAACTCAATGGACTATTTTTCATAAAGCCCTAAAACATAATTATAAAAATCATATAGCAACGCTAATGATGCTTATGACATGATGTTGAGTGGAAACTCAGACTACAAAGTTGTAGACTATAGCTGAAGATCTTTAAAACTATATTTGCAACACAGCTAAGACTGAAGGAGAATGTGCAAAAATTATTGTGCTCATGGGAAGGGGATTTTAAATTTTTTTCTAAAATTAGCTCTAAATTTTAATGTTAAGAAGCCTTTTGAGAAGAGAAAATTATTTTACCCTAAAATAGAGTGCTGAGAAGTGAGGAGATGACAGATCTTTTCTTGGTGGCTAGTCAGCTACTACTAAAAGAAAACCAAACTCCACTGCCATCAAGTCAATTCCAACTCATAGTGACCCCCATTGTGTTTCCAAGGTGGTAAATCTTTATGGAAGTAGATTGCCCCATCTTCCTTCTGCGGAGCGGCTGGTGGGTTTGAACCACCAACCTTCTGATTAGCAGTCAAATGCCTTAGGCACTGCACCACCAGAGCTTTCAGTTACTGGTAGGGCTGAGAAATGCTGAGGAACATGGGGACACAAGCTCTCTGTACAAAGCACTGTCCAGACTGGCCACAGTGAGCACTTGATGTTTCCTACTCATGTGGTCTGAAGCAGAAAAATCATTAGGTCTGGGGAGACTCTTGGGGGTCCAGTGACCACACCACATTTCTTGCCTATGAACAAAAAGAATAACTTGAGACAAAAATTTCATGAGGGCATTTTCTGCCTGCCAAGCTAAACACTGACCAGCAGCCTCAGGCTCTAAGGCTAGGGTGGAAAAGGCCCAGCCCTCCCACCCAGTGACCTGGATGGCACAAATAATTAAAAAGTTCAGCTGCTAATGAAAAGGTTGGAGGTTTGATTCCACCCAGAGGCACCTTGGAAGAAAGACCTGGCAATCTATTTCCATAAATTCAACCACTTAAAACCTCATGGAGCACAGATCTACTCAGATACACATGGGGTTGCCATAACTCAGTCGAGGCAAATGTTTTTTTTCCTTAGTTAGCAGCTGAGGAACATTCTGACCCTGGAGCTTCTGCTCCAGAGTAGAGCTGGGGTTTTCTAGCAATTATTCAATTAGTCTTTAAGCCTGCTGGCACATTACTTTCAGAACAACCACAGTGCAGAGTAAAAAGTGGCATAATTTCTTCCTTTCACAACTTATCTTTTTTAATAGCTCATTTTCCCAACTTCTTCCACATGCCACGATGAGAGCCATATAATTTCACAGAGACAATATTTGTCCAGGTCATATCATCTATTCCTCTGACTCTGGGCAAAGCTACATTTAAAATCCCCCATAAAAACAGTTGTCAGCCCTAGCCTGAATCTTATTGTAAAAATGGCATGGTGGCAGCGTCAGACCTCCTTGTCTAATTTTACAAGGAGGGAGGAGAATCATTATTAGCATCAACAGCCCAAGGCTGATTGCTGTGAGATGGAGGTCAGACACACCTCCTCTCTCCAAACTTTTTACCCATTCTAACACCAGCCATCCCTCCCATGGCACTCTCTATATTTCTATTGTATTTGATAATTTGTTGCAGTGGCCATACAGAATTCACAGACCATACTCACAATTTGGGGGGTTATTGGGGAAGTATCAGGTTACAGTTCAAGATCAGGAACAACTCGGGATACAATTTTCCTCTTAGGACAGCCTCTTCTCAGCCATGCCCAAAGGCAGATCTCTCTTTGGCCCTCAGCCCTGGCCCCTCAGCCCAGCCTCTGCTTTGATGGGGGAAAATGTCACAAAACTCTTTAGCACTGCCAGCTAGTGCCTGGAGGCAACCCACTTTACCAGTAAGCTTTGGCCCAAAGGCTCTCAGCTCTCTCACTCCATGGGTCAGCAGGCCTAGCTCCATCGATAAGTGCCCAGAGGCAACCCACTCCATCAAGAAGCCTTCTGTCTGAAGGTACTCAGCTTTCTCACTCTGTGGGTTGGCACACCTGCTGTAACCACCTTGCTCTGTGGGCTTAGAAGCTCACTGTCCTGTCTCATGCTGGTCTTCTGGTTCTGCTGCTGCTCTATCTCTGTTGCTGCTTCTTGCTATCTTGTGCTATCTCCAGTGTTACAGTGCTCATACTCTCACTCTCTCCTGAGTCTAGGAGGTTTTCAATGTAGAGACCTTGGGTCCAAAGATGCGCTCTGCTCCCATCTCTTCTTCTCAGTGGTAGCGAGATGCCCCTGTCTGCCTCTGGGGTGGTTCATTTTAAGCCTAGCAGCATGGCAAAACTGACCAATCTCTTGTCAGGGCTCCATACACCTTATTTGCATAGTCTCACCCCCACAAAGGTGCAATGCACCTGATTTGCATTATTAGTAAGCTGTCCAATCCCCTTGTTGGGCCACAAGTACCTCACTTGCATAGTCCTACTCAGTCTTTTGTGAGAGTCACAAAGACTATGGCTGGAACGGCCAATTAAGTAATTCGCAGCACCACACTTATCATAGGAAAATACTCTCCAACTTCTTGTGGCTCAACCCATTTGAAAGGTAAAGCAGTGTTCCACAGTTCAACCCACCTGAAAATCCTGCTAGTATAACCACCTTCGATGCTGTTGCTGCATTCTACTACTCTCTTCCCATCCTTCCTCTCAGCTGGGAAAGAAAGTAGCTACACATAAGAATTACTTCACCATCATCATCACATTTACTGAGCCCACCCTGTGCCAGGCACAGGACTAATTTTTTTTAATCCATTTAATCTTCACAATAATTCTGTTATTATTCCCATGTTATGGATAAGGAAACTGAGGCACAGCAAAGCTAAATAACCTGTTCAAGGTTAACTGGGACTTGAACTATTTTAGTTTGAGTCCAAAAACCTGCCCCATCTATGTCTGTCTGTGTACAATTATTCACACTAAAGATGAGAAGTGCAGTGTTCACGACAGAAAAACTTCCAAAATTCACTTTGCTTGCTAAAATATTTCTTAATTGCTGGGAATTCACTTTAGCACAACCAGGAACACACACTGATGGCTTGACTCAGAGGAAGCTGACAGCATCCAACAATAACCCAAACCAGCAAATTCTTCCTCAAAAATGAGCCTCAAATGTAGCCCCATCCTCTGGGTTGAAAGGGAAGGTGGGGTGTCTTTGACTGAAAAAGAAGTGTGATAAAACCATGTGATACTTCTGGGCCTAAATAACTCTGCTTGGAGCCCTCCAGCAGGACAGAACTCAGAGAAACAGCACCTTTTCTACCTGAGAAGCAAGGAAGGCAGGTGAGCCTGTAGGAAACAGGAAGGCAAACCACAGCCTGAGGCAGTCTTGGCTTGCTGCTGGAGTGTCCTGGCAGCAAGAGTTCCAGGAATTACCAGTAGAGACCACCGCTCCTCCCCAGGGTCTCCTTGAGATAGCATAGTTGGGTTGAGGGCCTTAAAGGAGGTTGGTTTCCTGCAGGTTAGCAGGTGGGATGGGAATAGGACTTATGGGAACAAACTGGGGATCTCACTATTAGTGTAACATCATCTATATCCACAGGCTGAAGAATACTCAGTTCCAGTCTTAAAATCAAAGCTTATCATAAAATTCCCTATTCATAAACCTCTACTACTCACCAATAACCTATAGCATAAAGCCCGGCTCCTGCTCCACTTGGCACATAAGGCCTTTTGTGATCTTATCATTGGCTCCCTGTCCAGCCTCGGCTCCCAGGATTCCAACACACCCCCAATGGCACAGTCCCACCTATTTTCCTCTAAATGCAACATGCCCTTGCCCACCTTTTGCCTGTGCCCATGCTATATGTGCTCTGGGATGCCTTTCCTTTCCTTTCTCTAATCCTACTATTTAATTTACAAGGCCTACTAAACTGCTCTGGTAGCATAGTGGCTAAGACACTTGCCTGCTAACCAGACGGCTGGCGGTTCAAACCCACCAGCCACTCCTCGGAAGGAAGGTTGGGCAATCCTACTTCCATAGTGATACTGCCTCGGAAACCCAAGGAGGGGTCACTATGAGTCGGGTTTGACTGAACGGCACATAACAACTAAACTGCAGCAATTCTCCAACTCACTTTTCTCACTTCCTGCCCTCTACCCTTCAATTACTCATCCTTTCTTTTGGGCTTCAAAATACACAGTGTTCAGCATTGTTCAAACGCTCCCTACACTGTGTCAAAGTTGTCAAAATTGTTGGTTTTCACACCTGCCTTCCTTACTCTCCCATGGGCAACCAATAGATAGCCTACCCCTTTTACATAAGGCTTTTGTGTGAAACCCTATTAAAATATGGAGAGGATTCATAAGTCAGTAGGTTAGGTGCTCCTGTGTCTATCTGAAAATAAACCAACAAGAGGAGGTTATTAGAAATCTACATAGCGACAGACAATTTTCAGTAAGGCAAAGCCTGGAACATTGTGTGCGGGTAGACACACGGATAGGTGACTTAGGAAATTAGCATGAATGATGGTTCATGGAGTGAAGTGGACAGTCAATGAATGTTGGTTGAAACCAGCCTTTCCATTACCCTTGACTTCTTGTGGGTTTGCACTTGGGATCCCTTCCCAATGAGACTGTAACTGTCAGAATTCTCCTAGATCATTCAAGGGAAAACTCCTTTTAGCATGTTGTTGTTAATTAATGTTGAGTCAGCTCTGACTCAAGGTGACCTAATGTGTCACCCAAGGAAACAGTGGCTCAGTCCTGAGCCATCTTCATGATCATTGGTCCTTTTAGCATAAAGATTTGGTTTTTCACTCCAGGGGGTGGGGGGAAGGGGGGAGATTGAAAAGCATTAACTGGCTAATTGTCCCCTCTCCACGTCCCTTGACTAGGGTCACTGCCACCATCTGTGTTCTCTCATTCTCTAGGTTTCCCGAAGCACCTCTCTCCTCATCCTCTCCAATTATCCCAGCAGCACTGGCTCAGGAAGGCCTCTTGGTTTGTCTGTCCCACCCCCACCCCTCCTCACCTTCCTTCTGCCATGATCATTGACTAGGCTGTTGGGTTCAACTTTCTGGCCACATGATAAAGGACAGTGTTCACAGCACCAGTAGTTTCTATGATTCATTATCTATCACTATGTCATCAAGCACACCACATTCAGAGCATCCATTTCCAAAACAGTGTCACTGGCTATTTGAATTTCTAAAAGGCTCCTCTTGTGGATTTATTTTAGGGCAAACACAGGATACTTGGACTTCTGGCTTTAGAGCCCTCTCCATACTTTAACAAGATTTGACACAAAAGCCTCAAGAAAAGAAAGGGAAATGGGATTTAAAATTGACTCCAGATGATTTGCTTATCCTAAATTAATTCATCCCTGGAAATCAGCCAGGAATACCTAGGCCAGCCCCCTTGGCTCCTAGAGAATGCAGTGGGACTGCCTGAGAATGAGGAACTGGAATTCCTCCTGTGGGAAGACCAAGCCTAGGTAGGCCTTGTCAGGTAGCAAGGAACCCTCCAGAAGTCCAGCTCAAATTCAGGCATAAACCTCTCTAGCTCTACCTTGCTTGCTAGCACAAGCCGCATTTGGGGCAGGGGCAAAGGTGAGGCAGGTACAAGATGCTACTCATTTATAGAGCCAGCTCCATGCCAAGTCACACAAATATACACTAATATACACTCAGACACACCCCTACAAACCCAGAACATGCTGTTTACCCAGGGTTCCTGGAGTAAATGGGGCTCCCTGTGAACACCTGGGGCTCAAATAGAGCCTCCAAGATCTGGTCTGGTTCCTAGAGACACAGAGCCCAGGGAGAAATCCCCATCATTCTCCCTGGTGGAGTCCAGTCTGTGCCTGGCTGCTCCTCTATCCTGTTCTCCAAGAGAGCTCATTGCTTCTCCTGGGAATGTTTCTGTAATAAAACCTGGCACTTTGGTATGTGAGGTATATTAGTGCTCTGTTGCATCTCAGGACCCAGCCAGGCACAGACTGTGTGCAAAACTGAGCCTTCCTTGGGAGGGTCCATCTGGCTGACAGAGCTGTTACTGAGGAAAGTAGGGTGACTGGAAAAAGGTGCTATACAGGTGGGGTGAAAAGCCACTGGGCAGGCAGCCAGGGCACACGGGAAATAAGAGTAAAGGGCTGAGGTCCTGATACGTGAGCCAAGCATCAGAAACTGAACCCCTGGCTTGCAATCAGCTTGTGAGGCCAGTCAGCAGTTCCTGGGGCATGGGGTAAAGGGCAAACCTGGCAAGAGCAATGCAGAGCCCTACCCAAAGTCCTGGGGCACAGGCAGGGTTCACTAGCTGTATGAGGCAGGGTTCACTAGCTGCATGAGTAAGTGACCAGAGCAGAGCCTGGGGCTAGGCAGTAACTTCTTAATTCTTTCCAGGCAGAAGACAAAATAGGCCTGGGAGCCTCCTGAGTCTGCAAGAGGGTATCTGGGAGTCCTGTCTATAAGGAGAGAAATACTTTCTGCCGGCTGAGAGGAGACTCAGTCCCTGCACAGGACAGTGACCCTCTGTCCTGTGCTTGTGTACAGGTCCTAAACTCGAGCTCGCCATGAGCTATTTGAGTTATCCAAAGAGCCTGCTTGAAGAGGGGTACTCCCACCCCAAGGTAGAAGGAAAACACCTGAGAGAGCCTCCTAGCCTTCTGGTATTTTAAGGGGTAAAGTTGCCTGAGATTCTCAGGACTGCAAAACAAATACCAGCCCAAGTGAGAAACTCTACAGATTAGATTATAAAGTGAAAAAGCTCTCTTGTTTCTAAAGTCATAGAACTTCTATATCTAAATGAACTCTGTCCTCCATAAGCTGTTGTTATTGTGTGCCATCAAGTTGATTCCAACTCGGGGATACCCCAGAACAGAACTGCCCCATAGGATTCCCTAGGTTGTAATCATTACAGGAACTGATCACCAGGGCTTTTCTTCTGTGGAGCAGCTGGTGGGTTTGAATTACCAAACTTTTAGTTAGCAGCAGAGCGCATAACCATTGCACCACTAGGGCTCCGTCCTCCAAAAGTATCACTCTGGGAAACAAATTTGTCTTTGTTTCGTAGTGCTGCTATAACAGAAATACTATCAGTGGATGGCTTGAACAAATAGAATTTATTTTTTTCATAGTTCGGGAAGCTATGAGGTCCCAATTCAGAGTGCTGGCTCTAGGGGAAGTCTTCCTCTTTCTGCCGGCTCTGGGAGAAGGTCCTTGTCTGTTTTCACCTTCTGTTCCTTGGTGATCTTCATGTGGCATGTGTCTTCCCCTCCATCTATGCCTCCTTTTCTATGCCTAAGCTGCTCTTTTTATATCTCAAAGATGATTGGCTTCAAATACACCATACACTGATATGGTGTCATTGACATAACAGAGAAAGTTCTACTCCCAAATGGAATTACATCCACAGGTTTAGGGGTTTAGGATTTGTAACATGTATTTTGAGGGACACAGTTCAATTCATAACAACATCTTTTGCCCTGGTGATGCCATTCCTGGAGATGCTCTGAGATGCTTCTGACAATGGCCTCCAGAGACGGTTTACAAGGCACCTAGGAGAACAGTATCATCACCATAAAACCACACCTTGCTTTTGCCCAAGAATGGTGTCACCCTGTGTGTTAGTCAGACCTTTAGATGACCAGGATCAGAAAATCAACTCAAAGTAGCTTAGGTAAACGAATATACTGGCCCAACTACCTGGAAAATGCAGGGTATAGCTGGTGAAAGTGAGGACAAGGGACTCAATGACCTGGGCACTCTCTCTCTAGCTCTCATCTCTACGGCTTTTCTCCCTCTTCCCAGAGACCTGCTGTGTTTGCAAAGCTGAAACCTTGAACACTAGAAGCTGCCAGGCTTACTTCTTTCCAGTTTCACCACCAGGGAACAGGGATTCCCTTCCCTTAAGTCTAATTTTTTAAGCTTTGGCAAAGGCCTCTCCTTTCAGTCTCCTTATGTTTGTTTTATACATAATACTCAGGACTTTTAGTTGTAATTAGAGGGAGAAGTAAAAGTACTTCTACTCCATCTTCCTGGAAGCAGAAGTTCAATGAAACCCTGCTAATTCATTTATTTCCCATCTTTTTTCTGTTTATTTTTGAATATTTAAGAATCTTCAGTGCATAGGATTTTGAATTCTGCCTTTTTCTTACCTTAGCATTATAATGTAAATTTGATTTTAATGAGTACAGAATAGTCTATCATGTTGATAACATTTAATTTCCTTAGCCATTTTCTTCTTAGCTATTTGAATTACCAATAATTTATTTTGTAGTTCCTTTAGCCTTTCTTTTAATAAACATGTGGCTTGTTTCCAAGGTGCTACTCTGGTGGCATAGTGCCTAAAGCATTTGACTGCTAACCAGAAGGGTGGCGGTCCAAATCCACCAGCCAACTCCACAGAAGGAAGATTGGGTGATCTACTTCTGTAGTGATAACCTCCTCAGAAACCCAAGAAGGGGTTGCTATAAGTCGGATCCGACTCAATGGCAGTGAGTTTGGTTTTTGGTGAGTGATGTAAGTACCACTGAAATGAACAACTCTGTACATGAAGTTTTGTTTCTATATTTGGGAGTCCTGTTTTCAGCATAAATTCCTAGAAATGAGGTTACTGAATTCAAAGTTAAATATAACTAAAAACTTGCTGCTGTCAAGTCGGATTCAACTCATAGTGACCCCTCCTTGGGTTTCCGAGGTGGTATCACTACAGAAGTAGATTGTCCAACCTTCCTTCCGAGGAGTGGCTGGTGGGTTTGAACCGCCAATCTTCTGGTTAGCAGTCAAATGTTTTAGGCACTACACCACCAGAGCTCTCAAGTTAAATATATATGTCACAAGTCATTTGCTTTTTCAATACTCTTCACATGCACATTAGTTATGTATGTTTATCATGTTGTTCAAACATTACCATTAGTCATTTACAGTTTTTCCATTACCCTTAATGGAAGCTCAGTGTCCCCTAAGCAGTGAGGCCCCATTTTCCCCTCCCTCCTACTCATCCCTTATACCAAACCCACAGCCATTGAGTCAATTGTGATTCATAGTGACCCCTGTTGGGTTTCGAGGCAGTAAATCTTTATGGAATTAGATTACCCAGTCTCAGCCCTTATAGCCACTAATAAATTTTGGTCTCTATATACTATGTTCCATATTTTTTAAAGCATGGTTTGAAATGAGTAGGAATTCACTTAACGGCAGAGAGTTTGGTTTTAGTTTCTACAGGAAACATCAATGGAGACTTGCCTATAGTATTTAGAGTCAAAGGAGCCCAAATGCCTTGACTCCAATTTGAATTCAAGAATGAGCACATCACCAGCCCAGTTTAGACAGATGTCACCAGCCTAATTCAGACAGTTGTAGCCATTATGATCCTCCTGAAGGAATCCTTCATTAGTCTGCAAGTCAGGAATCGGTTATTTGCATCTGTGTGCCTTAGACACATTACTTTCCAAAGAATGACCAACAAATACTTAATACCCCCTACCATGTTTTGTATCTTCATTAGCATGCATATTCTAGTAATAAATCATTTTAGAGAAGTCATGTGTGATATAATTAACATTTTTATAGCCTCCTAAAAAAAAAAAAAGTTGCCATCGCGTCAGTTCTCATTTATAGTAATCCCACATGTGTCAGAGTAGAACTGTGCTCTCAGAGTTTTCAACGGCTGATTTTTCAGAATGAGATCGCCAGGCCTTTCTTCCAAGCTAACTCTGGTTGGATGTGATGGTTAAGGTTGTGTGCCTGTCAACTTGGCTAGGCCATGATTCTCAGTGGTTTAGCAGTTATGATATAGTCGTCGTTCTCCATGATGAGAGCCCTCTCTTTATATGAAATCACTTCCATAATGAGATTGGCTATGAGCAGGCAATCAGTTGAAAGGGAGTTTCCCCAGGGGTGTGGCCTGCTTCAAATATATATGGACATCCTGGCAAAGCTTTCTGGCTTTTTGCTGGATCTGGATCCTGCATCTGGCTCATGATTATCTGACCTCTGGTTCTTGGACTTGAGCCAGTGGCCTGTCATATTACCTACCAATTTGGGGATTGTTGCCTTTGCAGCCTATGAGCCAGCAGCCTGCCTTCTTATTTGTCAGTCTTGGATTTGTCAGCCCCTGAAGATACATGAGTCAGGAGAAGCCTCCAGTCTGACAGCTGACCCATGGACTTGGAAGTTGCCAGCCTTTACAGCTATGTGAACGATTTCCTTGAGATAAATCTCTCCCGCCCTCACTTACTTTCCTCTTTATATATATATATATATATATATATATAAACTTCACTGATTTTGCTTCTCCAGAGAACCCAGCCTAAGAGCATTGACTTGAACTTCTAAACTTCCAGTTAGCAGCTAAGCATGTTAGCATGCCACTACAAAGGGAGAGCTATACCTGAACTGTTGAAATTGGTACCCAGAGCCACATGTGGCTACATAAATTTAAATTAATTAAAATTAAGTAACATTAAAAATTCAGTTTCTCATTTGCACCTGTCATGCTCAACAGTCACGTAGCCAATGGCTGCTGTGTTGGACAATGAAGATTATAGGAATTTTCCATAAATGCAGGAAGTTCTATTATGCAAAGCTGGAATCAGCTATCATAGAAAACATTTGTTCCATAATTAAAAAATTCACTGCCATCAAGTTGATTCTGACTCATAGTGACCTTATAGGAGAAATAGAACTGTCCCATAGGGTTTCAAGGGTTACACATCTTTCTCCCATAGAGTAGCTGGTGGGTTTGAACTACTGACCTTTCAGTTAGCAGCTGAGCACCTAACCACTACACCACTGGGCCTCCTCATTCCTACAAATCAATTCAGACTCATACTGAACTATAGCATCATAATGAACTACTTGTACAAAGTGAAGACACAAAGGAGCCCCCTACCTAAAGAGGCTGACATGACTAGCGATTGAGGATTTACTAGGTGTGAGGCATGCCACTAAAAAGCCATTTCCCAACCACCCCAACACGAGGATACTATTTTACACATAATGAGAAATTCTGGTGAAGACTTTTCCCCCCATTCATTGTAAGTAATCTGTTTGGAAGAAATGCTTTATACTACTCAGGGTAGATGGTGAAACTTCAAGATTATGTTCAAGGAAAAAAAAAGGCACTCAGCAAATTGCTTTATAAGAGAATGGCTTAGTCTCCTGAAAGGAGAGTAGAGGATAGAAAAATGTAGCATCAGGAAGGCTTAAGCATGGAATAACCTGGTAGCTTTAAAAAGCCTCCTGTGATGTAGAAAACAGTTCCTGTGTGGTGCCAACAGTTAACATGCCGGCTTTTAATTGAAAGGTTGGAGGTTTGAGTCCACCCAGAAGTACCTGAGGAGAAAGGCTTGTTGATCTACTTTGGAAAAATCAGCCAATGAAAACCCAATGGAGCACTCTGACACATACTGGTTGCCATGAGTTGGAATCAACTGGAAAGCAACTAACTAGTGGTGATGAATGTAGAAAACACCCTCACCCTGCCTCTTCAAGCATGCCCAGGGGCCACAGCCCAAAGAGAAAGGAGAGGAGTGTGGTCTGGTGCCTCCCACTTTAGAAGCAGAAAGGCCTCAGTTCAGTGCTGGATTCTACCTCCCAATGGCTGTGAGCACTTGTTCAAGCTTCAGAATCCTAACCTGCATGGACTATGGGGATATATCACCTAATATGGAGGATTGCTTGGTATTGAAGGAGACACAAGACCTTCATCAGTACTACCTCCCAGGTCATCCTGGGCTGCATGCCCCCATGGCTTGAGACAGGCACCAACAGAGAAACCAAGGTGGCTCTTCCACTTGAGGGCCAACTGGTACCAAACTACATAATAATTGAGGCAGGCCTATCTGTATTCCCCTGAGAAGGAAAGGATGGGCTCCTTCAACACCCATGAGCTGGTGGCCTTCCCGAGGCTTCTGGGAGAGAAGACAGGAAGAAGGCAGCTCAGTGGATACTCTGAGGAGTGTCTGGATGGTGCAAACATTTAAGTACTCATCTACGAGATGAAAAGTTGGCAGTTCTAATAAGCCACCCAGTGGTGCCTCAGGAGGCAGGTCTGAAGATCTGTTTCCAAAAGGTCACAGCCTTGAAACCCTAGGGAGCAGTTATACTCTGTACAAATGGGGTCACCATGAGTCAGAACTGACACAACTTGAAGGCAGTTAACAACAGTGGGTGCTCCCAGGAGCTTGCTGCCTGCCCCCTCGAGCAGAAAAAGTGATGGAAACTTGTTTGATCCCGTCAGGAAGCAACAAGGTGTGGTGTCTTTGCAATTCTGTATGCTGTGCGATAGGAGCCGAGGTACTCTCTGAGAAATTAGGCTTTAAACCTGTCAGAGTAAATAGTCAGGAATTAATACACCAGCTCTCCAGTTCTGGCAGTGTAATTTGCCACCTAAATTGTTACCTTCCCCAGCATGGTACATAAACAAAATGAGCAGGCCACAGCGATGTTTCTGCAGTTGTGGAGCTCATGGGTAGCTGTTCGTCTGCGAAAGAAAATAGGAGAGTTTAGAGGAACGTAGTTGGTGTTTCATGAATCCCTGCCAGGTGTCAAGCAGTTAGCCAAGCACTGTGCATGTCTCTCTTATCTTTACCATCACCACCCTGCAAAGGAAGAATCATTCCCATTGTGCCAGTGAGGAAAGTCAAGTTCAGAGTAGTTGCCCAAGGTCACAAAGCTGGTGAGTTGAGAAGCCACCCTCAGCCTTGGGTAGTTCTTACCCAAGTTCCACACTGCTATACTGTATCAGATCTGAAAACAGTTCCAGAGGGGAGGAGACAGCCTGAGACATGCAAGCTGTTCAGCAATGAAGAGGACAGAGGATGGTGCTCTATTCAGACCCCCAGGATTCTTTTTACCCTTTCTGTGCACCCTCCCACTCCAGATGCTGTGTTCCTTTGCTTCTAACAGCTACCTGCATCTCTCTTGGGAGAACTACAGACGGACTACTGGAGCATTCTGCTTACCTGAGCAAAAGCTGTATGTGCCTGGAAGTTGAGGCCCTCTCTTCCTTAGCCCTTAGCCAAGGATGGACTGTTTGAGAGTGTGAACGCCTACCTCCCTTGCATCAAGTCAGGACACACTGAGCTGTCACACCCTCCAGAGAACCCCATGGGATCCGGCTGAGGCTGGGACTTGTCCTGAAATCACTCCTTTGTTTGGCTTCCCACTACCCCATCCCACTTCCCCCAGTCTCTGCTTTGCTTCCTCTGGAAGCATTTCTTAATAAATCAGCTCTTCATGAGTGCCTGTTTCAGAGTCTGCTTCTGAGAAACACACCCAAAGACAAAGTATTTTTCTCGATGAAGGCAGCAAACTTTTACCTGGGACAGAGTTGACTTAATGACCTAAATCTCATCTCCTTCATTAATAGGTTACTTTAGGCCAATACTTCTCTTTCAGTGTCCCCCAAATCTTTATTCTAGTGAGGGAGACAAACTGACAAAAAGTGTGGATGTGGATATATGTTGTTAGTTGATGTTGAGTTGATTCTGACTCATAGCGACCCCATGTGTTTCAGAATAGACCTGTGCTTCATAGGTTCTTAAGGCTGTGAACTTTTAGAAGCAAACCTGTCTTCCAACGAGCCTCTGGGTGAGTTGGAACTGCCAGCCTTTTGGTTAATAGTTGAGTGCTTAACCCTTTGCACTACCCTGCGACTCCTATTTGGATTTATTAACATGTCAGATTTTGAACCTAAATTCAAAATGCAGATTTTCTAAACCTCACCCAAAAGAAGTGTCTGTTCTCCCAAAAAGTAGGTCAAAGTGACTGCAATGACCTATTAGACCAGCTTAGGGTAGAAACCAGGCTTATCCCTTCTACTCCCCAATCAAGTGAATTTCTACCTTCCTGCCTTATCTGAAAGTCAAATTCCTCCTTTTTGGCCATCTTTTTGCCCATTTTTCCAATGTCTCTAAGCCTTACTCTATCCAAAGAGGTTAGACTTGCTTCTGAATGCCTACTGGAGAGAAAACACAAGTCTGCTCAGGCCCTACTCCCATACTGCTCCGCTCTCTGCCATACGCTGTCACAGTTGAAATTGGTCATACAGAGTTGGATGGATGTTCCTCCACTTGGGTCAGAGCCGTAGGTCCAGCTGCAGGCTGCAACCCAACTCCAGGTTGCTGTTCTTGTGACTCCAATATACAACCCCGAAGTATGCAGCTTGCACAAGTAGCCAGAATGAATGGCCCTCACTTGTACAAAAGCCTGTATACCATTTATGGTGCCCCAAGTTGGGCTCCAGGGTACAGGTTCTTTTGACTCTCTTCACATGCTCAGCCAGTTCTATGTGCACAGTTGGAGGAAGATCCAACATCAGCATTCTTCCCCCATACCCCATACCCCATACGAGTGTCTAGTCCTTACCTGAATCATCAGCTCGGGCCTCACTTCGTCCTTGTAAGCTCACTTTGGGGCCTTTTGGCATCCTTTCTGGTTATATGGCCTCAGTCAGGATGTCTAGTGTACCCAAGATGCTCTCCTATCACTGAACATTAGCAGGGAGGGTCTGGCTCTCCATCTTTTCCATCCCAGGAAGCCCCTTGCAAACTTCCCAACCCCCTCCCTTACTGCCTGCTCTGTCCCTCAAGGGGGATAAGGAAGAGGCAGCCTTGTTCAGTCACAAAGGCTGTCCACCCTCCCCTGAGGGCAGTGGTGGCCTTCTCAATTTGCACTTTTATGAATAAGGGGACAAGTCCCACGATCAATGTGATGTCCTGCATCCTTCCTATCCCCTTCACTCCTGCCAAAGTGGCTGGCAGCATCTTCTATGACAGCATTTCACAACTAGAGTCAAAGCAATTCAAGTACCCGTCCACACACACATAGCAACCCCACTCCTCAATGGTTCTATGAGCTTATACTCTTGCCTTATACTGTGAAGCAAGTGTTGGTCTTTCCTACATGGCAGCATAGTAATGGCACCACTTACTTCTTATTTCACCTTCCAGAGCCAGTGAGGGAATCTAGGGAATGTTATTTTTCAAACAATTTTAGCTGCTTAGCAGGAAGTCGCTGCTCTCACACACAGAAAAAGTAACATGAATATTATCTCCCTCACGTGCAGAACTACCTTGAATACCTAAGGGACTTCCCCAGAGAGATCCAAAGCAACACTGGGCCCCTGAGAGGGTACTCACTGCTAATTTGGTTTCCTGGGTCATAGAGAAATGGAAGGAGGCCGCATAGGAGAGGGAGGCCGGTATTTTCTCTCCACTCATGGGACTGCAGTATACTTTACATTTCCCAAAGGCCATAATTATTTCCTGGAGAAGAAATTCAAATGACCTACATAGTGAAATCAGTAGGATTGGCCCCAAAAAGTATTTACCTAAAAGGCAGTTTTGTCAAAAAGACCGTCACAACATAGTCACAGATTGTTCTCTTGCCTGAAAAATGCAGGTGCCAGATTCAAGGCTAATGCCTAATATAATCAAGGAGGTCAGGAGGTGGGAGGAAGGGGGTAGTAGGAGAGAGAAAGAAAGACAGGGATAGGGGGTGGAAGGGTAGGAGGGAGGGAGGGCAGGAGGAAGGAAAGAAGGAAGAAAGAAAGGATGGAAGACAAGAGAAAGAGAATTGTTCTTTCCCCAACCCCCCAATCTGTAGGTTCTCTTTTGGAGAAGTCTTTGAAAGCATATAAAAATTTAATTTTTTTTTTGTACATTTTTTTATTGTGATTTGGATGAAGATTTACAGAGTAAATTCACTTTCCATACAGCAGTTCACATACACTTTGTCTCATGTCATTGACCACAGTTTACCACAATGCAACAGCTCCCCTCCCACTT
>NW_006921729.1:7799586-7818669 GCF_000298275.1 Orycteropus afer afer
TTTGGTATTTTCACGCAAATTCTTCTGCTAGTTGGGGTTTAGTCCACTTCTATATCCTTCCCTTCAAGGCTCAGGGGTCCAGGATTATCTTCTGTGTCTATGTTAATTGGTTTCCCTTTTCTTTTTTGAAGAGGGTCTGTATAGTCTTTCTGCCTAGTCTGCCATCTTGCTGGCCCTCCATAAAAATTTAATTTTTGAGGGTCCCATTCATCTAGTTTATCTTCTGCTATTTTTGCATTTTAGGTTATTCTTGATAATCTGTTTATGCCATATATTGTTGTTGTTGTTGTGTGTGCCGCCGAGTCACAGGAAGAGAATTGTTCTTATGAACACAGAGCCACCCAATAAAATAATAACTAGAACAGGGGCTGTCCAGGAACCTCCTGGTTCCTAGGAATTCCCTCTATGTGGAAAAATGTGGAGGATCGGGAGAAGCTGATCTTTAGCTGCTTCCATCTCCCTTTCAGTATCCCTCTCCAACCAGCTGTAAGGTCCCTGGGTGGTGCAAGCAGTTTGCTATGGGCTGGTGGCCGTTCAAACCCACCCAGCTGCCCCAGAGAAGAAAGACCTGGCAATCTGCTGAAAAGATGATAGCCAAGAAAACCCTACAGAGCAGTTCTACTCTGTGACACCTGGCATCACCATGAGTCAGCATCAACTCCATGGAAAAGAGTTTAGTTTTTGTTTCATTTTCTCTAGCCAGCTAGGACCACCTTTCCCTTCCTTGAAGGCCGAAAGTGCCCTTCTCTTGTGACTGAGCTTCAACTCTACAGTTATCCCCTTTGTTTTCCCTGAGCCAAATACTTGTTCCCTAAGTACAGGGAGCTCAGCTCTGAGTCAGGGGAAAACTTGCTGGTGGAATTAATTCACACCAACATGACAATGACTGTCACCCTAGCTGAGGTGCCTGTTTTAAAGAAGAAACTAAACAAAGCACCAGTTGATTGGTAGAATTGGGCACCAAGTGTATGGTCTTCTCTGCTCCCTAAAATATACCAAATAGTAATGACAGGCTCACTTTCCTTCAAGACCCCTGTACCACACTGTCCCTGACCTCAGGGAGTTGATAATGGGAGTGAGGGAGGGAGGCTTTTGAAGTTGGGACACCAGTGAGGGCATCCAAACCTATTAACCTGCTCCCCACTGGGTAAAAGTCAAGTTGCTCAGGGCCCCTGGACAAAGGAAGGTTAGACATGAACTGACTAGGTCTTCATTGGCCAAATAAGAAAAAGGTGCTCTACAAAAGTATGATGATATCCACATAAGGTATTTCATTGAACTTAACAGAAGCAAATAATCATTGAGCATTGACTATGTGTCAGGCAATGTGCTAGCCTTTTATTGTGAATTGTTTAGTACCCAAAACAATAAGTATTATTATTATCTCCATTTTATAGATAAGAAAATGAGGGATAGAGCCAGGATTTGAACCCATCTCTGTCTGACTCCAAGAAACCATGCCCTTAATCACCACATTACTAAGCCTTTCAGTGAAGGAAAATGTTGTAGTAGACCTTCAAGGTCCTTCTCACCACCCTCTTATCCCTGTCCAAGGAACAACCCCACTCAGTTATCTACAACTCAGCCTTCTACCCTTGAACTCAGGAAATATCTCTTAGATAGCCAGAGCTGAGTTACACAGAGTTGGTAAGGGTACCCTTAGAGAAAGTGACTCTACCATTTGTGTAGCTATAGCACAGTTGGCATCATTTGGCAGGGGGAGTGTCACCTAAATAATGCTGACCTCTTCCCAGCCTACATTCTCCCTGACCTGATGAGTGAATTTAAAATAAGTTCCTGAGAAGCCCCTTCCTCTTTGGGCACTGGCTGCCTGCAAGAGATTTGCATTCTTCCATGATCCTTAAATGTAGGACCAGCCTACCACATGGGGAGAACTATAATCATTCCACAAAGCCTGTATGTGAGCGATAAGTCTAATTGGGAGTTCAGTATTGTGAGGTTCTTAGTTGCTGCACACCTAAGTTATGTGCTCTGCCATCAGCCTTGCTGGTGAAAAAGCTGATATTCCACATCCATCCAGGGGCTCTTTGATCTGCTCAGTGGTTCAGAATTCAGTTGAAAAAGAGAGATGCTGTATACTGAGTCCCTCAAATCCCAATAACAACAAACAAAACAAAAGCACTTGTCTCCTGCAGAACAAAAATAGTAAATGGGCTGGGTAGAGCTGAGTAACAGTGCAATACAACACACTGCCATCGAGTCAGATCCAACTCATAGTGACCCCTCCTTGGGTTTCCAAGGTGATATCACTATGAAAATAGATTGCCCAACCTTCCTTCCATGGAGTGGCTAGTGGGTTTGAACCACCAGCTTTCTGGTTAGCACTCAAATGCCTTAGGCATTCTATGCCACCAGAGAGCTGAGGGGAGGACTAAAAGAGATCAGTCATCGTGTTCAATGAGTGTCAGTCACACAGGCTGCCCAATCAGTGTTCAGTGACTCAAGAGAAAAGGAAAAAGCTCACCCTAGTGACTCAAGGAGCTCTGGTGGTCATGTGCCTAAGGCATTTGACTGCTAACCAGAAGGCTGGTGGTTCAAACCCACCAGCCACCCCTCGGAAGGAAGGTTGGGCAATCTACTTCTGTAGTGATAATGCATTGGAAACCCAAGGAGGGATCGCTGAGTCGGATCTGACTCAATGGCAGTGAGTTAGTGAGTTACCGGCTCATAAAAAGGGGCTTTGGTGGCACAGTGGTTAGTTGCGCTCAGCTACTAGCCGAAAGGTCAGTGATTCAAACTCACCAACCACTCTGCAGGAGGAAGATGAGGCAGTCTGCTTCCATAAAGATTTACAGTCTTGGAATCCATCTGGGCAGTTCTACTCTGTCCTACAGGGTTGCTATGAGTCGGAATTTGACTTGACAACAATGAGTTTGGTTTTGGTATTGACCCATAAAAGTCCCTGAATGGTGTAAAAAGGTTGTGATCAACTTCTAATCTAAAAGTGGGCAGTTTGAACCCACCCATTGGCACTGGAGAAGAAAGCCCTGGCAATCTGCTTCCATGAAGATAGTCATTGCAAACCCCCTGGGCAGTTCTACTCTGTAACACATAGGGTTACCATGGGTCAGAATTGACTCGATGGCAACAGGTTTGGTTTCTGGTTTATGGACCCATAATGTGAGACATTATATTTCGATGCATAGGAAAGTGTGTGCGAATGTTTATTCAAATAGGTACCTATGACAAGTGGGTAGATGGATAGGAAGTAAGGATGAATTGAAACTTTTCATTTCTTAGGATTTAGAGTCTATTTATGTGACAATTAGCAAAGGATGCTTATAGGTACTCTCATCTTTGCAAACACAGAACAGAAATTAGTCTGCCAGCATCTGTTACACATTAAACCAGTTCTGTCCCTCCTATGGGGCAGAGGTGGTTCAGTGGTAGAATCCTCCCCTGATACAATTCCCAGCCAATGTACCTCATGAACAGCCATTACTCATCTGTCAGTGGTGGTTTGCGTTTTGCTGTGTTGCTGAACAAGTTTCAGTGGAATTTCCAGACTAAGACAGACTAGGAAAAAAGGTCTGGTGATCTTCTGCCAACAATCGGCCAAAAAAAAAAACCTATGGATCACAACAGTTCTATCCACCAGTCATAGGATAATGCAGGACCAATCAACATTTAGTTCCATGTGCATAAAATCCAAAGAATTTTGGAGCTATGGAAACCCAAAGAGAGTCATGGACCACACAGGTCAGAAGACTAATTCTTTATGTGATCCTAGAGTACATCAATCACCCTGTCCTGCCTCAGTCTCCTCCTCTGCAAAATGGAAGTAGCAAGGCCTCTCTTGCAAATACCTTGCCCATTGATAAATGCAAATACTTTGTTAATATTTATGTTCTAAATTTGAAGGAATTTCACTTATGTTGGGCTGATGATGTGGGACAAAGACTAACGGCAGTCCATCTGAGGATTTAGTGGATTTAGTGCTGCTTTGAAGGAGCCTTGTTGGTACAATGATTGAACACTCAGCTCCTAACCAAAAGGTCATTGGCCCAAACCCACTAGTGGCTCCACAGGAAAAAAGACCTGACAATCTGCTGCCATAAAGATAACAGCCTAAGAAACTCTATGTGGCAGTTCTACTCTATCCTGTGGGGTCGCTGTGAGTCAGGATAGGCTTGGCATATAACAGCAACAACTAATGCTGCTTTGAAGAGATTCCATGAGCAAAACAAGGAATGGTTCTGTAGCCTCCTCCAAATTCTGAGAGTATGCCAAATCATGAAAGAGTAAGATAAGTGTCTTGGTATTTGTCCTGCACCTTCTCACACACCCAAGCTTTAAAAGCACAGCTCAGGAGTCATCAGGACCCCTGGTTTCCCATGTGTCCATCTGTTCTTCCCAGCTGTAACATAAGCTCCTTGTATCTCACAGGGCACCTCTGTATGCCCTCCAAACCTGGGCACAGAGCTAATACGAGCAGACCCTCAATAAATATTTGCAGATTGTCTGCTTGGAATGAAGCCGGACTTAGGCCAGCTGCGTCACAGGTCTCTCACCACCTCCTGGCCTATGCCTGCATTTCAGACTTCGAAGCCACAGGACAAAATGTGGTTCCTACCAACTGTGGATAAAAGAAACTTTTCTTTGGTATTTGGATGGAAGGAAAAACAGAGGTGGGGCTGCAGGGCCACAGCAGGAGGCCGTATGTAAATATCGCTGACTTGGCACTTCTGGTGACACAAGGGAGGGGTCAGGTGAAAGCTGACTTTCCTTGCTGTCCAGGGCATCATCACCTGGGCTGTTTGCAGCAGGGGCCACAGGAGAAAGAACAGATGCAAGGGCAGGAAATCACAGCATAGCCTGCTGTCTGCAGTGACGCCAGCCCTAGCCACACCCGGCCACCCAGCAGCTCCAGCGAGGAAACAACTTCCTTTTGTGGTCTGACCCTGGCTGGCCGCCAGGGCTTCAACAAGAGGCTTGTGATGTGCACTTTTGAAATGTGTTGGTGGCGCGGAATGGCATGTCTAACTCGTGTTTAATGCCCATCAGCGTTTACATCTCTTTCCCACGCCCACGGACACAGACTGACTGCATGTGGGGAGCCGGGGTGTCCGGCTGTCTCAGTGCCTGATCGTGTGGCTGGGCTTTCTCAGGCAGGACATGTTTCCTTGTAACCCTAAACAAGATCTCTATCAGGCCAAGGGAGGGTGTGGCTCCCTTGGGGGAGGCCAAAGAGATGACAAAAGGAAGATTCACTTAACCTTAGTTGTCTGACATGCATTATGTTGTTTTAATCTTTGTGACAATTCTGTGAGGTATTATGTTGCCCTTTTTACAGCTGGGGAAACCAAGACTCAGAGAGGCTATTGCCCAGGGTACCAGTTGCCATTGAGTCCACTCTGACTCCTGGTGACCCCATGTATATCAGTGTAGACTTAAGCTCCATAGAGTTTTCAATATCACACTTTTTTTATTTAAATTTTTATTGTGATTTGAGTGAAAGTTTACAGAGCAAATTCACTTTCCATACAGCAGCTCACATACACTTTGTCTCATGCATTAATTACAATTTCCCACAATGCAGCAGCTCCCCTCCCACTTCCTCCCTGTAGTTACCTCTTCCCTGTCCTTCCCTCCCACACACTCCTGCCACCCAAGATGTCTCCCTGTGCATACACAACCCTTCTATTCTCCCATGATGGATCTCTCCAAGGAGAGTATGTTCAGCTCATATGCCTATCTTTTGTTTGGCTGGAAGCCACAAGAGTGGGTTCAATTCCAGGCAGCTAGGGGCCACAGTCTCAGTGGTTCCATCAGGCTCTATCAGACCAGCAAACTTGATCCCTTTTTTTTTTTTTCTTTTTAATGTTTTGAGTTTTGTTCCACAAAACTTCACTTTCTCTCAATTCAAGTGAGAGAGCCTTGTCATTAGGTTTCCCCAGAAGACCAGAATTTGAGGGCACATCACTTATTTCCTGGCACTCCCAAGAAGCTCCAATAGAGAAGGAAAGGAAGTGAAACAGGGAAGAGAAGACAATACAAGAGGTGTCAGTGATCAGGTCACATCTGTGGGCAGCTGTGGCACCTTCAGGGAAACTTTGTAGGGGATCCCTCAGAATTGGGCTCCCCAAGAGATGAGGAAGCTGGGGATTTGTCCACATTGGTTGAAGGCTGCTCCCAGGCAACCAAACACTCTTGTGGCCAAAGTCCCTAGGCAGAGAGACATGCATGCTTGTTGTCAGGAGCTGTTAGCAGGAACAGGACTGGGGAGTCCTGAGAGGATACGGCTGGGTTACCAAGAGCAATGGCAGAGCTTTTAAGGGTGTGGTGGTACCTGTGCCAGATACCAGGAATGCAGGGCAAAGCACTTGCATTCTTCCCCTCCCCCTCCTGGTTGGCATATATTTTGACTACACTACAGCAGGGGCTCTAGTAGCATAGTGGCTAAAAGCACTTGACTGCTAACCAGAAGGCTGGCGGTTCAAACCCACCAGCCACTCCTCGGAAGGAAAGTTGGGCAATCCTACTTCCGTAGTGATACTGCCTCGGAAACCCAAGGAGGGGTCGCTATGAGTCGGGGCCGACTCGACGGCACACAACAACAACAACAGCAAGGCTCTAAGGAGCCCTGGTGACACGTTGTTTAAGCACTTGGATGCTTACCAAAAGGTTAGCGATTCAAATCCATCAGCATGGGAGAAAAGACCTGTTGATTTATTCTTGTAAAGATTACAGCCTAAGAAAGCCTATAGGGCAGTTCTACTTTGTCCTATAGAGTAGCTATGAGTCAGAGTTGACTTGATGGCACACAACAACAGCACAGCTCCAGATCACCTTGTTTGTCTGCATGCATACCTTCTGAGGCATCGGGGGCCACTACCTACTTTGGGGGAATTTGAGGGAATGCAGATTGGCACTTGGTCTTGTAATCAATCAGAGGCAAACCTTCCAGAAAGGAGGGCAGATCTAGAGATCCTACGATGCACTGAGCACGAAGTTAAGGCATCAAAAAGGTGACCACTGATCAAGCTGAAGGACTACAGTGAGAGCCTGCCATGGCCACAGGACTTGCATACTCTTCCTGTTTACAGTGAGCTATCAGAAGCAAAAAACAACACCTAACCCGTTACCACTGGGTAATTCTGACTTGTGGTGACACTATATATTACAGAGTAGAACTGCACCAAAGGGTTTTCTTAGCTGTAATCTTTACATAAGCAGACTGCCAGACCTTTCTTCCACAGTGCCACCGAATAGGTTCAAATCACCAACCTTTCAATTAGTAGTCAAGCACAAACTATTTGTGCCACCCAGCAACCTATTAGAAGCAAAGAATACTATAAAACAGAATGAAACATGGCTCCTCTAATAAACACAGGGCAGAGTTGGGGCTGGAAAGAATGGATATTTGCTTAGGGGAGATGCAGTACCGCACTCTTTCCCATTACCCAGTAATGAACCCATTGCCTGCAGAGGTGCTGGGACACTCTCCTTTCCCTCCCTTGCTGATTCTCTTCCTTCCCTCTGTCTCTGTCTGGACCCTCTCTCCTTCACCAGTGGGCTTCTGTCCCCATCTGAGGTCTCTCTTCCTTTCTCCTTGCCATCCCTAGCCTCTTTGTATCTGGGCCACTAGGTCTCAAAGGCCCATATCATTACCTGATGTCTCACTGTCTTGGTTCAGTCAGTCCACCACCTCCCCTTTCCCCGAACTCCCCAAGGCTCCTTCCCCATCCTCCTTTAGAGACTAGTATACACCTCTGTGAAGGGTTTGGCACTTCAGTGATAGGAGCTGCATCAATAATTAGTGGAGGGGAACAAGGCACGTGTATCCCAGTGGCACACTGCCTGTGTTAGCAGCAGATGGAGGCCTGACAGGCTCATCCATTGCCAAGGACTGCGTGAATGTTAGTCACCAGCAGACTTGCATTCAGCTGCCTCCTTTTAGCCATGATCAACATTTCAAAAGCAAACGCACAAGGCCTACAGTAGTTTCCTATAATTCACCCAAAGGCTGTGCCTGCCGCTGGGAGACAAGTCTCATTCTTTTCTTAGAGTGAGCTATTTTTAAGACTGCTCCCCTCTTGCTGCCAGTTCCTGTTTCCAGCCCAAGCGCTGAATTAGATTCTTTCTTCATTTTGTAGGCTCCCCTTCTCTGTTATTATATAAAACCGTCTCAGCCCTTAAGGAGTTTGGCATCTAACATCCACAGCTTCTGAATCCCCAGAACAGAGAAGGGAAGGAATAAACAGGATGGAGGGAAAGAAATGTTCTGTTTCCGCTCCAGCTACATGAATCGTCTGAGAGTTAAATAGCAACAAAGTATTTGGTGTTAATCTTTAATATTCCCAGGAACTTGTCACCTCCTCCTTCAATCCCTGAGCTGCTGTGCTCCCAGTGATTCTGGTGCCTCTCACAAGATATCACACCTTCCATTATGCTCTAAAAAAAGTACCTACCAGAGGGAAGTTCTTACTGATCAGACCGCAAAAAGAAAAAAAAAAAAAAAGCAGGGCTGTTCGTTGGTATTTACAAGGAATTGACTGAGAAGGATGAATGTGGACTCCTTCCCTGTCAGGCCCACCTGTTTCCAGCAGACCTTCCCTCAGTGTCTGATGTGACCTTGCCCTTCCTCAGGTTCCAGAGTTGGGGGTGGCATTTGACAACTATCAAGAGATAAAGGTGGCAGCAGAATGTGGAAATGGTGAAGTGTTGGGAGCCAGCTGCCATGGCCGACTATCCCTCTCCTGACAACAGTTCATTTTCACCTGAGGTGAGGTGAGGTGAGCCAGGGTGTAAATACAGGTGGCAAGATTCTTCCCCTAAAATAAACCTGTGGCAGGTCATCTTAGTGTGGATTCCACCAAAAGCAAATGCTGAGACAAGGATTCCAGTGCAGGCAGATTACCTGGGAGGTAATTCTAGGAAATAGCTATAGAGAAGTTGAGAAGTGAGACAGGAGGGAAGATAGCCAGTAAAAGGTATGTTACTGAGCAAGTAGGAGCCCTGGTGGTATGATGGTTAAGCATCCAGCTGCTAACCAAAAGGCTGGAGATTTGAATCTACCTGGCAGCTCTGCGAGAGAAAGACGTGGTGACCTGCTACCATAAAGATGACAGCCTAGAAAAGTCAATGGGGCAGTTCTAATCTGTCACATGGAGTTACTATGAGTCCAAAATTGACTCGACAGCACCTAACAATAAAACAACATTGACCTAAACTGCTATGAAAACCTTCACCAAAAACACAATAAAGTATTTTGAAAATACAAAATAAAAAAACATTGAGCAAATTACCCCTGTGGGTACCTATAGTTTAATCCTTTTGGGAATTCTGGGAAAGACTATAGAACACAGCTCAGAGTTGTTACAGTTGAGGGCCCAGGAAGCTGGGATATTTGTCAACCGATTCCTCCCAGTCCTTGGTCAAACTTTGGGTTTGTGCATGCCCACTGGACAGAAAATCTCAAGCAAAGAGAAACAGGTGCCGGCTATCGCAAGTATATTACAGTAGTAAGCTGGATGGGACATGGGAGTGACACCCCATAGCAAACATTAATGATATGTATCATTCATATTTGGAGGTTCTAGCTTCAAAATAAAACCAAGGAATCTTAATTTAGCAGATAAATACTGCCCTTACTACACCATGCCTCTTCTGCTTGGATGCCTCCTAGGTTTCTAGGCATCAAGCTGCATATGGTCACCTGTCTTTGCCTAACACCATATTCAAAAGTTTTTTTTTTTTTTTTTTTTTTTAATAGAGGAAGAGTTTCTTTTCATATGGGAGATATGTTGCCTTGATAGAAGGCCATGTCCTCACCCCAGGTTGCCTGCAGGACTTTCTGAGGTTGAGAAATCCTTTCTTCTTTGCTCTATCACTCGTGGACCTAGTGTTGTGCCCCTGCAAAATGAAAGAAGAAGGAGATGAATGACCTCCTCCCTGCCACCCGAGGCCAGCTCACCCCTGCCATCAACCTCTTCCAAAATCTAGTTCTTATGTACAAGCTCTATTGTTATGTAATATGTCTGCTGACACACTTTCTTCCTCCTGGCTCCATGAGGACTGGGACTGGGTCTTTTCCAGAACTATAGCACCAGGACTGGAAAGGTGGTAAATGTTGACTAAGCTTTTCTTAAATGAATGAATGAATGATATCATTCCCCACGTTAGAACTTCCTTTGGCTTCCTGTTATCTATAGGATTAAGTCCAACCCCCTTAATAGGTATTCAAGTGTCTTTTGACCAATTTTGTCCACCACTTGTCTGTCAGTTTGTTGTACTGTGGTAGCTTGCATGTTTCTGTGAATCTGGAGGCTATGCCACCAGTATTTCAAATACCAGCAGGGTCTTCCAGGGTGGACAGATTTCAGCAGAGCTTCCAGACAAAGACAGGCTGGGAAGAAGGACGGGGCCATCCACTTCTGAAAAATGGCCACTGAAAACTTTAGGAATGGCAGTGAAACACTGTCTGATAGATTACTGGAAAACTTTATGAGAAACTGAAACATTGTCTGCTATAGTGCTAGAAGATGAGCCCCTCGGGTTGGAAGGCACTCAAAATACTACTAGGGAAGGGCTGCCTTCTCAAAGTAGAGTCACCCTTAATGACATGGATGGTGTCAAGCTTTTGGGATCTTCACTGGTGATGGTATGAAATACCCTCTCCCCTTTTCTCTACCTGCTATATAACTATTAATATCCCTTTAAGATTCACCTCTAATGTTTCCTCCTCTATGAACCATCCATGATTCCTCCAAGTGGTGCAATATGATCAAATCAACAGAACTAGTGCATGTTTGGGGCACTAGCAAACAAAGATAACCCACAATTATTTTAAAATAATATTTAAAAAAATAAAGGCAGCAAAGTAGTCAGTATACATAAAACTAAGAACTGGTTTGGGCTGTGTTATATATATTACAGTTTCAAAATATTTTTATTTTGTTTTAACTAGTCAAGCTTGGCTTCGAAAGGAAGGTTGGGCAACCTACTTCTGTAGTGATACTGCCTTGGAAACCCAAGGAGGGGTCGCTATGAGTCAGATCCGACTTGATGGCAGTGGGTATATTCAAGCTTGGAGAAGGTGCTCCCATAAGCCTTTTGGAGCTGAAGACTAGAAATTTTATCACTCAGCTTCCAGGCACTGAAAGTCACTCATTCATTCTTTCAGCACACTGAATGTAGCCTGGAGCCCGGTAGATGCAGACATGCATCTAACCCAGGCTCTCCCCTCCAGAAGTACCTACTCTGAAGAAAGTAACACTGTATGGTTCCTGAATCATTTGAAAGTGCCTGCTCTAGAAAATTAATAATGATAGTAATGGATTGTCATCCATAACATAAAGTTCATACCCAAGTGTCCACATTGATATGAATGAATGAATGAATAGGAAAGAAGGGAAATCTCTTTTTTTACGGTAGAATTCTAATTAATAAATGTACAGGGAATGATGGAAATAGAAAATCACCACTTGGCCACCACCATAGTAATAATTGTTATAGGCAAAAATCATTCCAAACTGCTAAAATTAGTGGCCAAAACTATGCTGAGAAACAGGATATCTGCATAGTCTCAAAGCATCTCCTCAAAAGATACTTATTAATTACAAAAGGAATACTAGTAACTTTGCACTGGAGAAATCTGACAGATATACTTTAACCAAGTGATCAAAGTTAGTATCACCAACAATATGACATAGTGATGGCATGTACCTCCTGATCTGATGTACTGAGAGGGACATAATATCATTTCCATAGTATTCCTGCCTAAAATGCATAACTTCAATCTAATCATGAGAAAATATCAGACAAATCCAAAGTAAAGGAGGTTATGGAGACATAAAACTAAATGCAATTTTTTGAGCCAGAAAAAGGACCAAAAAAAAAAAACCACCTCACTGACATCAAGACAATTCTGACTCATAGCAACCACAGTTGGGTTTCCAAGACTGTAAATCTTTATGAAAGTAGATTGCCCCATCTTCCTTCCTCAGAGCAGGTGGTGGGTTTGAACCACTGACCTTCTGGTTAGCAGCCAAATGTCTTATACACTGTGCCACGAGAGCTCCTTAGAAAAAGGACAGTAGTGGGAAAATATGAATAAGGTCTGTAAATTGGCAAATTGGGTTATATCAATGTTAATTTCTTAGTTTTGATACTTACAGTATTGTTATACAAGATACTGACATTAGGAAAAGCTGTGCATAGGGTATACAGGAACTCTGTGCACTATTTTGGCAGCTTGTTTGTAAATCTAAAATTATTTCAAAATAATATGTCAAAACTATATGGAGGAAAACAATCCTGCTCTGTTTCCCCACCTCACTTTATCACAACACCTGAGGGACTGTTGCAGGATGCTTGATTTATTTATTTCCCTCACTACATGCTTGTTATCACCTCCAGGGACTAATTCTCTCTTGGCTTCCTGTGATGCTGGTATGCAGAAAGTTCCATATCTCTCCTAATACCCACCTTGCACTATTATGTGGACCACGGCTTAGAGGTGGAAAGGGAGCATATAAAGAAAATTCTGGACCCAGGGAATGATACTCCTTGAATATCACCATGTCTTTTATGAAGAGAAAAACTGGTAAAAGCATATAGGGTAGATTATTTGCAAAACTGGCCACAATTCTCCATTCTTCCCTTATCCATGCCCTTTTGCAATGTAATTTGCTGGTCCTCCATCTCTTCCCCTTGAATCTGAACTGCCCTGTACTTAGTGTGACTAATAGGCAGTAGAAGTAACACTTAGCTAGTTTTGAGTCTAGCCCTAATGAGGCCTTGCATACATTCTCCTAGAACCCTGCCCACCCAGGTAAAGAAGCCTGAGCTAGCCTGCTAAAAAATGTGTGGTCACATGACATAGAGACAAGCCAATAGACAGCCAGCCATCAGACATATGAATGAAACAATACTTGACATGTAAACTTGCCAGTTGATCACACACTCATGCGTGAGCCCAACCAAGACCAGAAGAACCACTGCCTGAACCTAGCCTAAAATGCTGCTTCACACTACCATGTTCTAAATAAATGGTTGTTATTCTAAGTCATCAAGACTTTGAATTGTTCATTATACAGTAATGGATGACTTAAATAAATATAAGACCCCTGCATACTCAGAGGCTAATACTGACAACCCTTTCTTTGCCCTAAATAGAAAAATTCAAAGACATGCAACACAACAACGCAACGCACTGCCATTGAGTCGCATCCGATTCATAGCAACCCCGCCTTGGGTTTCTGAGACAGTAACACTATGGAAGTAGATTGCCCAACCTTCCTTCCGAGGAGTGGCTGGTGCATTTGAACTGCCAGCCTACTGGTTAGCAGTGCCTTAGGCACTACGCCACCAGAGCTCCTCAAAGACATGCATCCCTGTTTCGAATAAAGCCAAGCCCCAACCAAAATAATACCTAAGACGTTTTCTTTCCTAAGAGTGAGAATTTGAACCCCTCCCTCAAAAAAGTAAATGAACGCTTGCAAAGGAGTCCCACTGGAAAGGAAGCAAAACATAGGCAAGACCACGTGAGTACTCTAGGGATCTTCGGTGCTCTTGGAGCTGCTGGGGCAGAGGAACAGAGAGAGCTGGCAGTGGATGGAGATCCATGCACAAATCTTGCCCACACCTTCTCCCCTGAAGGATGCCCAGCCCAGTCCCCCAAGGCTTAGGTTGCAGTGTTTTGATAAAAAAAAATGTGACACAGCTTCTCTAAGCTAGGTCAGGGCTGCATGAAGCTCAGAGGAATCAGGCTGAGGTCATTATGCTGGAGAAGTGTGTCCCAAAGGGCCACCAGAGAGAGAGGGCAAGAGGAGACCTAGAAAGCCATAGGGCTAGCAGGGATGAGGTAGAAGGGTATGTGAGGGCTGCTGGAGGCAGGCTTCCCATGGTAGGCTGGCAGTGATGGAATTTCTGAGCCTGAGCTGGAGATCCTTTCCAGAGGCTAGGCACAAGATGGGCAAGACCCCCAGAAGATGGAATTGCTAACTAAAATTCCAAATTAACTCCCAAGTAGTTGTGTTGGGTGACCCTTGAGTACTCAACAGTCCATTGCCATGTGCTTCGGCCACTCTACCACAAATCTCAAGGACAAAGTGAAGAGGCAGAATGTGTGTGTGTGGGGGGGGGGGGTCCTGGAAGGTGTCAGGGCTGTGTATCTTCAAAAAGATGATGGCTGTCCTATGCTGTATCTGTCCCCACCAATGATGGGTTCAGTGGCTCACTGTTTCTCCCTAGGGGAGAAAAGCTGGAAATTTATTCTTTTCTATTTGGTCAGGATTCAGCATAGTCTCTGGAACATCGTGCCTTTGCCTGCCTGGGAACACAGGTACACTCCCCATGGTGACAGCTTGTCTTTGCTCTCAAAAAGTGCCTTCTTGCTCTGGGCACAAAGGAAGTGAACTCCAGTGCTCTTTCCCAAGCTCTGCCCCCAGCATGAGGATCCTGAGTAAAGGCTGTCATTTAGCCACTGAGCTGAGAACTATACAACCCAGCAACATAGATCACAATATAACAATATACATCCAAATGTCAGACTGTTCAAAGAATCATTTACAGTTGGTCTGCCCTGGAAGAAAGAAGTAGGAATAGAGGGGGGGAAAAGTGGAATGACAAAATCTAAAGAAATATGATAGTCAAGATTTCTTATTAGGAAGGCAACAGACCATTCAGGGGAAGGCCTTCCTTGACATTAGTTATCTCAGCAGGACAGGAATCACCTGCCCATGCCCCTCACTTGGGGTTCCTTCCTACATCATCCTGGGCCACCTCCATGCTACCCACCAAGTTCCCCAGAATGCTGTATGCTATACTTGTCTGAAACCTGGATGTGAGTTTATTACAGCCCACTTTAGCTCTTTCTGTTTTTCTCCTCAAGGCCTAAGACATCCGCATAACATACTACACAAAACATTGTTCCACCTCCTACTTTGGCAAGTAGCAACTGAGATCTTAAAAGCTTGCAAGCAGCCATCTAGATGCAACGATGGGTCTCTCCTTGTCCAGAGCAAAGAAGAATGAAGAAAATCAAAGATTCATGGAAACAATTAGTCCAAGCAACTGGTACACCATGCGATCCATAGCCTATATGACTATGAGCCCAGAAGAACTAGATGGTGCCCAACTACCACTGTCAACCACTCAGAGGGGGATCTATGTAGGAGATCCTGGATAGAGAGGGAGAACAATGTGGAACAAAACTCAAAATCATTTGGAAAAAAAATGGTGGGGGAGGACCAGGTTTGCTGGTCTGATAGAGCCTGGTGGAATTGAACCCACACCTTGGCTTCTGGCCAAACAAAGACGGGCATATGAGCTGAACATTTACCTGAGGTAGATACACTCCTTGCAGAGAACAATCATGGGAGAAAGAAGGGCTGCTTATGCACAGGGAGACAGCTCAGGGGGCAGGAGTGCACGGAGGGATGGACACAGGGAAGAGGTAACTATCAGGAGAAAGTGGGAGGGGAGCTGTTGCATTTGGGTAAATTATAGTCAATGTCATGAGACAAAGTGTATGGAACTGCTGTATGGAAAGTGAATTTGCTCTGTAAAGTTTCACCCAAATCGCAATAAATAAATAAAGACATAAGACATCTATTAAAATACACAGCAGGGTTATCAGCCTCATACCCCCTAGTCAAATACCATGACTAACCCTGGAGGGATCAATAAAGAATAATTCCATGATTAATTGTTGAATGATGGTCTCTCCCATTCCCTAGACTACACTGTCCTCCTGTTCCTCCAGGCCACTGAGAAGGGTTCAATGTGAGCTGAAGAGTCCAGGGCTGCAGTTCCTGGGGAAGACCCATCTGCCTTCAAGGCTTTGCCAATGGGTAGGTGGGCATGATGGGTACCAAAGCGAATCCCTTACAGAAGGTAAGGATACTACTCTTAGGGAAGCTCAGATCTGTGCCAAGCTTCATCATCACTTGGAACCAAGCTCTTCTTCACTTGGCTCAGGCCTCACATGTCCACGAGACAAGCTGCCATCTGCACCTTCCCACATGAGTCTGTATCCTGTCTTTGATCAGAAATACCCATGCAGTAGGCCCAAACCTGAAACTCACTCCCTTCCTATGGGGATAAAAACCCAATCAGTTGCTACAGAAACAGCTCAAATTCCTGGCAACTGCATGTGTGTCAGAGTAGAACTCCATCGGGTTTCAATGGCTGATTTTTCAGAAGTAGATCATCAGGCTTTTTTCTGAGGCACCTCTGGGTGTTAACCATTTGCATCACCCAGGGATTCCCCCTACAGCTATGGGAACAGACTTTTCCCAGAGAGATAGAGCTTCTTCAAGTCCCCATTTCTTTTTATTTATTTTTTTAAATTGTGCTTTAGGGCCAAATTTATAGAGTAGAGTTTGTTTTACATTCAACATTTTGTGAACATTTAGTTTCACTCCCCATTTACCATCCCCAACCCTAACCCATTCTCCTCCCCTCCCTGCTCAGTAATCCCCCTCCCATGCACCTCATAGTTATGCACTCCTGTGTGTCCTGCTTTTCCTCTGTGTGAACATTGCGCCTCTGGTGCCCCATGGTCTATTGCTCCAAGGGATGCATCTCCATGGAGTATGTGGATGTGTCACCCTGGATTGAGTAGTCTGCATGTATGTCTTGTTTACTATTGGGCTGAGAGTCAGCCCCTGGGAGTGAGTTTCATTCCAGGCCCAAAATATATCCCAGGGCCATAGTATTGGGGTGTTTCACCAGACGCCATCTGACCAGTAATTCTAGTCATTATTGTGTTTTTGGATTTTGTTCCACGTTTTTTCTCCCAATCTATCCATGATCTCCAGTTTTGATCCTTTCCTGAGTGGTTGGCATGTCCTAGGGCTGATTGCTTCCAAATGCCCTTGGTTTTTTGCACTCTTCTTTGCTTCTGATGATAGACCATTAGCTGCATCTTAGATGGCTGCTTGAAAGCTTTTAAGACCCCAGCCGCTATTCACCAATGTAGGATGAGGAACAAGATTTTTATATATTTTGTCATGCCAATTGAGTCTAGTGTCCTCTAGTACTATGGTCCTGAGTTAGTAGATCCATTGGATCTCTCTCCCACGTGTCTGGCTGTCTGTGAGGGATTACTCTATGTCTGTCTTCTGTTGTTTCTGTAAGGATTGTGGGTATTTTCTATCACTGGTATCTGTGCAAGATTAGCCTCAGCTGAATCTATCCTCAGTCTAGAGTATAATCCTGTTCACTGACCCCCATCTGATCTTCTCAGATGTTTATGTGTTTATCTGTAGCCTGGTGTTTGGTGTTAATGGTAATGCAGTATTGTGGATATACTGGTTGCTATTAGTGACTGTCGTCTGTATCTTATGTGCACAATTCAGTGTACTCCCTTTTCCTAATGTTATCATCATGGTGGTCACAGACTCTTTCTATACCATCTCTCCACTTACCCACATCCGCTTGTGGCCCCCAACTAATCTGAAATTAATCCCTCCCCTTCCCTCCCCACCTTGGTAACCTACAAAGGAGTTTCCTTTCTTAAGCAAACCCTTCTTTGTCTTTTTACAGTAATGGGATCATACAGTATTTGTTGTCCTTCTGCAACTGGCTTATTTCACTCAGCATAATGTCCTCAAGGCTCATTCACATTGTGAGATGATTCATGTACATTTCATTGTTCTTTAATGTAGCATAGTATTCCTTGTGCAAATGTTCCATAATTTGGTTATCCATTTATCTGTTGATAGGCATTTAGGTTGTTTCTATCTCTTTGCTACAATGAATGGTGCTGCGATGAACGTAGGAGTGCATATGTCTGTCTGTGCCCTGCCTCTCACCTCTTTAGGATATATTCCTAGTAATTAAATTGCTGAGTCAAATGGTATTTCTATTTTTAGTTGTTTTTTTTTTTTTTTTATTGTGATTTGGGTGAAAATTTACAGAGCAAATACACTTCCATACAGCAGTTCACATACACTTGGTCTCATGACATTGACCACAATTTACCATGATACAACATCTCACCTCCTACTTCCTCGCGATAGTTACCTCTTCCCTGTGCCCATCCCTCCATGCCCTCCTGCCCACTGAGCTGTCTCTCTGTGCATAAGCAGCCCTTCTTTCTCCCATGCTTGTTCTCTCCAAGGAGTGTAACTACCCCAGGTAAATGTTCAACTCATATGCCTCTCAATTATTTGGCTCGAAGCCACAGACATGGGTTCAATTCCAGACCTGAAGGGCAGCTAGGGACCATAGTCTCAGTGGTTCCACCAGGCTCTATCAGATGAGCAAACCTGGGCCCTCCCCTTTTGTTCTCCAAATGATTTTGAGTTTTGTTCCACATTGTTCTCCCTCTCTATCCAGGAACTCCTACATAGATCCTCTTCCAAGTGGTTGACAGTGATAGCCAGGCACCATCTAGTTCTTCTGGTCTCATAATCGTATAGGCTGCAGATCGGATGGTGTACCAGTCAATAGGACTAATTGTTTCCATGAATTTCTGATTTTCTTCATTCTTCTTTGCTCTGGACACAGAGAGACCCACCGTTGCATCTAGATGGCAGCTTGCAAGCTTTTAAGATCCTAGTTGCTACTCCCCAAAGTAGGAGGTGGAACGATGTTTTGTGTAGTATGTTATGCCAATTGTACTTGCTGTCCTCTGCAACTATGGTCCCAAGCCCACAGGTTCAACTACTCGGTGCCTCTGGGTAGTTGGCTGTGACGAAGTAGTGACTACAACCTTGCCCCTCGTCAGCTCCACTGTATACCTGGGAATTCAGATCATACACATAAAATTATAGGACCATTGTCTGCCAACCCTATACATGTTCTTGGGTACACTCCCCACTTCATAGACGTACCTAATAGTTCAGCCTGTCCACCAATCTATCCACCCATATACCCATGTTTGACTTCACTGACAATGCAGTATTATATGCGCAAAAGGGTTCATCTTTGTTGTCTGTACTTCCCATGAACCTCTCTATGTCCTTCTCTTCCTTAATGCCACTATATTGATCACTCACATTTGGAACATTGCCTTCCTCTTCACCCAAATCAATACTTATCTCTATCTATCTAACAGCATTCCTTCCTCTCCCCTCCCACCCCTGGTAACCAACAAAGAAAATTTCCTTC
>NW_006921729.1:7825190-7826525 GCF_000298275.1 Orycteropus afer afer
CCTTGTTTCTACCACTTTATCCTGCTTCTTTGTGTGGACTGTGATGGTCTGTTTTCTCTGAGGCATCGTGGCATTGTTGTATTTAGATCTCTATTGACTTTTTTTGAAGAGAAGCCAAGGGTAATTCAGGCTCTTCTTGGTGGTTTTTTATCATTGGCCTATTGCTGGAGAAGGAGGTAGTGGCTCTCGGTCAGTAAGTGAAGTTGCAGGAAGTGTGGGTGTAGTTGTGTCTTATGGGGACTGTTGCTGTCTTCCATTCAGTTAGACAAAAATTACAATTGAATAACCATCAAAAACTAAAAGCACATGGACAAAAAAATACACCATGTAATCATACAGCAACAGTAACCAAAAAGGGAGAAAAGGAGAAAAAAACAGAAAACCTGTAATATCTGGGGATAAGGCACTAAGAGAAAAAAGGTATAGAAGGAGATAATGAAGAAAATATGGGAAAATGCAAAAAACAAACAAACAAACAAACAATGGGGTTAACCACAAGAAAAAAGGGGGGAAAATAAGAATTTAAATTTAAAAAAGAAAAAAAAAAACATTGTTAACCAGGAACAGGGAAAAGGAAGAAAAAGGTGTAAACTAGGACCTGGGAGGGGAAGAATAAAGAACAATAGTAAAAAGGACAAAAATATTAATAAAAATAGCAGTTTTTAAACAGACAGATACACACAAACTAAACACCAGAAAAAAGAAGAGAAAAAGAAAAATATATAAAATAAAAAAATCGGTGGAGACCAGGGCAGGGCACCCAGGCTCTGTCTGAGCACACAGACTGGGATGGAGTTCCCATGGGCCCAGAAGGTGGGTGGGAGTGGAGGACAGCTGCACCTCCATTCACCAAGCAGGTGTGGGGTATAAGAGTAACAAGAGGAATATTGCACCTTTTTAGTCGTGCAGGTCCAGAGTGTCCTTGGGATTACTGGCAAGCAGAACCTCTTCTTCAACCCCTGTAATCTCAGAGAGCGCTGTCTTTTTAAATATCCAAAATGGTCAAGCTGCTTGTAAACATTCAAAATGGCGGCATCCTCCGGACCGGCAAAAGTCCACAGCTCAGCCCGTCTTTCTCTTCACCTTTTCTGTTTATTCCCCAGCCACCAGAGCAGTCCACCGTGCAGTCCCTGGCTAACAGGGCTGATTTTTAGGTTAATTCTTAGGTCCTACCACCACTCGGGAATCTCCAAGCTGTCTATGCCGTGCCGTCAGGATCGCTCAGGATGGCTGCCAGACCACAGCTCCGTCTGTCTCCTTTTTTGGTATTTTCATGCAAATTCTTCTGCTAGTTGGGGTTTAGTCCACTTCTATATCCTTCCCTTCAAGGCTCAG
>NW_006921729.1:7827565-7860364 GCF_000298275.1 Orycteropus afer afer
GAACTGCTGTATGGAAAGTGAATTTGCTCTGTAAATCTTCACCCAAATCACAATTTAAAAAAAAAAATAATAATTTTTAAAAGGTCCCAGTCATCTAGCTTCTCTTCCCCTCTTGTGCATTCTGGGTTATGCTTGATAGGCTATTTATGTCATGAATTAGGGCTCCTAGATTTGCCTCTATTTTATCTTTGATGAGCTTTATAGTTTTGGGTTTTACATTTAAGTCTTTGATCCAGCTTGAGTTTGTTTTTGTGTGTGGGATGAAGTATTGGTCTTGTTTCAAATCCCGATTTCTTTGTGCTTTTTATTATTTTTTTTATTGTGATTTGGGTGAAAGTTTAGAGAGAAAATTCATTTTCCATAGAGCAGTGCATACACATTTTGTTTTATAACATTGACTGCAATCCCCACAATGTAAAAGTTCTCTTCCTACTTTTTCCTTGTAAATACCTCTTCCCTGTGTTCTTCTTTCTTATGCATCCCTGCCCCTTGAGCTATCTTCCTGTGCAAATACTGCCTTTCTGTTCTCCCCTGATTGATCGTTCTAAGGAGTGTATCTACCTGATGTAAATGTTCATCCCATATGCATAGGTGGAAAGGATAGGGTGGCCACAGGGAGGACATGGGAGGAGAGCTGTTACATTATGGGGATTGCAATCAGTGTCTCTCACACACACACACACACAAAGTGCATGAACTATTGAATATAAAACAAATCTTTTTTGTAAGATTTAACCCAAATCACAATAAAAAGTTAATTAAAAAGAAAGAAAATCATACAAAATGAAGAAAAGGAAAGGAGTGCATTGTTCACCATTTATACCACGGGTCATTGAAGTTTAAACCCTCTGGGAAAATTGGGAGCCCACATAGAACACAGGCCTCAAATTATCCTCAGATTAGCTGGGTATTTTCACACCAATTCCCAGAAGTCTTTGGTTGAAGATGAGGCAAGAGGTGAGGAGGAAGAACTGCAAAGGGGATGTCAATTTTCTAATGTGTCTAGCCTTTCACATCAAATGGGTTTCAGTAGCCAAAGAAAGCCTTGAGGAAAAGAAATCCAGGTACTGGAAGTTGAGAGTTAGGCCAGCACTCACTGGAGTGGGAGGGCCAAGGGTTAACCACAGATCACTTAGTGTGACTAATGGCAGCAAAGGTCACTATAAATAACATTTGTATATTCCCAAGGAAGGAGCTCTGATAACACGGTGCCTAAGGTATATGACTGCTAACCAGAAAGTTGGTGGTTCAAACCCACCAGCCACTCCATGGAAGCAGGACTGAGCAATCTACTCCCGTAAAGATTTACCACCTCAGAAACCCATTGGGGGTTGCTATGAGTTGGAACAGATTTGATGGCATTTGGGTTTGGTTTTTCTGGTATTCCTCAAGAATCTTAACTTGCACAAAAAAAAAAAATAATCAAAAGCACAAAGAAATGGGGATTTGAAACAAGACCCATACCTCATCCCACACATAAAAACAAACTCAAGCTGGATCAAAGACTTAAATGTAAAATCCAAAACTTTCTCACCAAGTGAGAAAGCAGTCATTCGTCTCTGCATTTCCTGGTGAAGAAATGGATGCTTAGGGAAATCTTATGACTTGCCCAAAATCACACAAGTAGTAAGTGGCTCAAACTCTTTGATCCAGCTTCCAAATTCTCGGTACTGGAGCACCTGGTCTAAATGACGAATCTGAGCACAAAGATAGGACATGTGATAGACCAGTGAAACCCTTGAGGACAGAGAACAGCTACAACTTATTGAATAGTTGTTACCTACCTGGCCATGTTCTAAGTGCTTCAGATGAATTTTCTTATTTGTCTTGACAATAATCCCACAAGTTTGACACCTTTATTTCCTCCCTTTGTATATGAGGAAACTAAGGTGCAGAGAGATAAAGAAACTTGCCCAAGACCATTTAGCTAGGAAGGGAAAAGGCTGGAGTACTAACCCAGGCAGTCTGTCTCCAGAGTCTGTGTTTTTAATCCTACCTCACCTTATCTCTCTAGCTTCTTAGCAGCTTTGCTCACAGTTGCACCTACTTGGAGACCACTGAGGCCTTCTCAACTAAAGTATAGTTCCTAGCATTTCTTCGCCTCAGTAAATAGGCCACAACCAGGGGGGAATGGAGCCAGGAACTCCAGAACCATCTAGCTGTCCACCTTGGGGGAAACAGCAAAACATATTAACAGACTTGGCCTTGAAATCTATAGCTTTGGCCTTGAATTCTGGTTTCTCACCAGAATTTTGAGGGATAGTCATATGCCAGATACTGTGTTAGGCATTAGGGTAGCAAAGGTGAGAAAAACTAACCCATTGCTTGCACTCATGGAGTTTAAACTCTAGCAAGTATCTTGGATAAATTACTCCACTTCTCTGAATTAACCCATCATAAACTTCAAATCCACCAGCCATTCCTCAGAAGGAAGGTTGGGCGATCTACTTCCGTAGTGATACTGCCTTGGCAACCCAAGGAGGGGTCGCTATTAGTCGGGTCAGACTCAATGGCACATAACAACAACAAGAACAGCAAACTAAACTCTACAACCTAGAGTGAGCTGAGATTATGTGTGTACCATACCTGGCATGGAAGGTGTTCCCTAAATGCTAGTTCCCTAGGCTTTTCTGGCTAGCTGCTTTTCTGTTTGCCTTCTCTTGAGCTTGACCTTCCTGCTCTTCACCTGGTGAAAAAGTAAACAGAGAAAGAGGAGTGAAGAGACTTATTAAAACCTCACGTCCTAGGTAGGAGAAAGGACACTCAGTCAAAAAACAAGTAGCATATTTTTTCTCCATTCCATGAATCACAGAATCCAGTCTGTGCTCCAGCACTAAGAAGCTCTACACCTGGGCTGTTCAATATAGTAGTCACTAGCCACATGTGGCTACTGAGCTCTTGACATATGGTTAGTCTGAACTGCAGTGTGCTGCAAGCATAAAATGTACACCAACTTTTGAAGACTTAATATGAAAATAAAGAATGTAAGATATCACAATAATTTTTATGTAGATTGCATGTTGGAATTATAATATTTTGGATATATTAGATCATAAAATATAGTCCTAAAAGTAGGAACTCTGGTAGCATAGTGCCTAAGGCACTTGACTGCTAACCAGAAGGCTGGCGGTTCAAACCCACCAGCAACTCCTCAGAAGGAAGGTAGGGCAATCTACTTCCGTAGTGATACTGCCTCGGAAACCCAAGGAGGGGTCGCTATGAGTCAGGGCCGACTCGACGGCATACAACAACAAAAGTAATTTCACCATTTTTTTTTTTTTTTACTTTTTAAAATATAACTATTAGAAAATTCAAAATCACATATGTGGCATGACTTATGTACATTGTACATTGTACAACCCTGCTCTAGAAGTTTCTGAAGGAATTCTTGATTTTTTTATGCCACAAAAACTAGCATCTCCCTCCATCTTTCTCATATCCATAAATGGCACCAGAATTCACCCATTTCTCACATACATGTGCACACACACTCATAGTCACACATTCCAGTTGGCTTTTTAGTGCCTTGTATCACTATTGGAATGGATAGCCAAGAACCACAGACATTCGAAGAAGGTTTCTGCCGTGAAAGAGAAAGACCAAAAACAACCAGAAAAAAAAGGAAGCAGAAAGATAAAGCAGAAAAAGTTGCAGAGAAAAAGCAAAGTCAAATTTAAAAAACAAAACAAAACTGTAATTAATGTTCTCAACTCATAGCGACCCCTCCTTGGGTTTCCAAGGTGGTATCTCTACGGAAGTAGATTGCCCAATTTTCCTTCTGAGTAGACATGAGGGAAGATGTTATACCTATGAAATAGCATAAGACTATAGAAAAGGAATAAACAACAAATAGGAGCTTCTAGGAATTGAAATATTGAGAGCCAGAATTTAAAATTTAGTAGAATGATATAAAGAAAGAAAATGAGAAGGCAAAGAAATTGATAATAGAATAGAAAGAATGAAAAGATTAAGTAGTCTATGATGTTTTATAAACATTTTTACCATGATTCATAATACAAAATGCATTTTATTGCAACTTAGTACACATACCTACCCACACACAATACTTATACTTGGTACATGATATTCAGACTAAAATTGTCTACTTCTCTTTTATTCCATTCTATTGTATTTAATTTCTAAATAATGCTGCTGGTGGTGGTGGCAGTTGTTAGGTGCCATTGAGCTGACACTGACTCACAGCAACCCTATAGGACAGAGTAGAACTCCCTCATAGGGCTTCCTATGCTGAAATCTTTACAGGAGCATATAGCTAATTCTTTTCTCCCACAAAGCAGCTGGTGAATTCAAACTGCCAACCTTTCAGTTAGTAGTTGAGAGCTTTATCCATTGCACCATCTGGACTAAAACCAAAAAACCAAAACCACTGCCATTAAATCTATTCTAACTCATAGCAACCCTATGGGACAGAGTAGAACTGCCCTATAAGGTTTCCAAAGTTGTAATCTTTACAGAAGCAGACTGCCACATCTTTCTTCCACAGAGCAGCTGGCAGATTCAACCCACTGAGCTTTTGGTTAGCAGCCAAGCACTTTAACCACTGTCCCACCAGGACTTCTTCCACCAGGGCTCAAGTTAAACCAAACTCAGTGCCATAAAGTCCATTTCAACTCATAGCAACCCCCATAGGGTTTCCAAGACTGTAAATCTTTACAGAAGCAAAATGCCTCATCTTTCTTCCATGGAGCGGCTGATGCATTCAAACCACCAACCTTTTGGTCAGCAGCTAAATGTCTTAACCACTGCACCACCAGAGCTCCTTCTCACCAACGATATAACCCACTAAATTGGTTTTCTGACCTCCTAATGGGACACAACTTGCAATGTGAAAAACTCTGGTCTAAAAGATGTAACATTTGACTAATAAGAAAAAGGAGGGGGGAAATGAGCAAAAGAAACAATACAAGAACATTTCTAAGAAGCAGAGGACTCATATATCATCATAGAAATATTCCACTGTGACCTTCTGAGAATTGTAAAAAGATACACCAAAGCACTTCATCATCAAATTATCAGGATAGCAAAGATAAAGAGATTCTAAAAATTTCCAGACATACCAAAAAAAAAAAAAAGTCATATACAAAGACTACAAAAAGTGGATCAGATAATACAGCAGTTTGGAATGCTTGAAAGCAATGGGCTTACACATCAATTCTGAGGTGAAATTATTTTCAAACTGGATTTCTATATCCAGACAGTTGATCAAGTATAAAGATAGAATAAAGACATGCCCACAGTTATTTTAAAATTTGCCCCTAGCCATCCATCCTTTCTTAGGAAGCTACCGGAGGGTGTGTTTTTAGCAAAATGAAGACATACACCCTGAATGAGAAGAAGCAGGAGATAGCACAGGAGCCAGTGACAGGAAGTACCAGTATAGCAGCTCTGTACAAGTCCTAGAAAGAAACCAGGCTGCATGAAGACAAAAGGAAGAAAGCGATAATATGGAGATCTCTTGAAGGAAGGACAATGGTAGATTATTTTATATAATTAGAGGACTATCAGTTAGATATTGACAGATATGTAGATGTATTGGGCAGGGGGTGGGGATGGAGGAATTGCCCTGGATACATAGAAAGTTAAGCCACAGAAATAATGAAGCATTGTTTTCAAGAATGGAAACATAATCATGCTACCCTACATGATTCATCACTGAACAATATTTTCAGTCTTAAAAATATAAACACAGATTTGATTAACCAAAAATTGTGATACAAATATATTGAGATTGATGGGGAGGGCCAGTGTAAATGGTGGTAGACTGTTAAACTGTCAGTGATCATAAAATAAATTAATAACTAGCATACAGATGGAGGCTTGTACACTGTGGTTAAATGCTCAGCTGCTAAATGAACCCTTGAGAGAAAGATGTGGCAGCCTACTCACATTGACATTATAGCCTAGAAATCTTTTTGGGCAATACTAGTCTGTCCTATAGAGTTGCTATATGTCAGAATTGACTCCATGGCACAAAACAACAACATATAAAAGGACATATCAAGAAATAGTATTGTTGTTGTTATGTGCCGTCGAGTCGGACCCAACTCATAGCAACACTTCCTTGGGTTTCTAAGGCAGTATCACTATGGAAGTAGATTGCCCAACCTTCCTTCCGAGGAGTGGCTGGTGGGTTTGAACTGCCAGCCTCCTGGTTAGCAGTCAAGTGCCTTAGGCACTACGCTACAGAGCTCCAGAAATAGTATTATATGCATATTGTTTGTTGTTGTTAATACTGTTGAGTCAGTTCCAACTCATAGCGACCCTTTATGTAACTGAAGAAAACACTGCCCGGTCCTGCACTGTTCTCACAATCGTTGCTATGCTTGAGTCCATTGTGGCAGCCACTGTGTCAATCCATCTCTTCAAGGGTCTTCCTCTTTTCTGCTGACCCTCTACCAAGCATGATATCCTTCTCCAGGGACTAGTCCCTCCTGGTAACATGTCCAAAGTACATAAGATGAAGTCTTGCCATCCTTGCTTCTAAGGAGCATTGTGCCTGTGCTTCATCCAAGAAAGATTTGTTTGTTCTTCTGGCAGTCCATGGTATATTTAATATTCTTTACCAACACCATACATAATTCAAAGGCATCAATTCTTCTTCGGTCTTCCTCATTTATTATCTAGCTTTTGCATGCATATGGGGTGATTAAAAATACCATAACTTAGGTCAGGCACATATTATTTAGGAGGAGGAAAACAGGTAAGAGTTGAAAGTGAGTATTTGGGGTATTTGGGGGCAGTGGACCGGGACCAAGCAGGAAATTTCTATATTATATTTTAAGCTGTATAGTCCTACTAGATTGTTTTCAATCACATGCAGAATTTACCTGCTAGACATTTTAATTAATTTCTTTAAAAAGAAGAATCACAGAAAAGTGGTAAATATTTTGCTGAATTTCTTCAAACTATCAACCCAGTGGAAATGAGTAAGTGAGTGTGTCTTTATGTAAAACTTTCAGTATTAGGAAACCAATTTCTCCATATCCCCACCATGTAAACATTGAGCAGACACTAAAGAATATTGTTCTAGAGAGCTGTTAGATGGAATGGATAGTTAGGCCAGGGTACCCACCGATTTTTCACTATGTGAATTTAGGAAGGCCCAAAGCTGCTTGTCTCTCCCTATTTTGGAAATACTGCCATTGCTTCCTGGTTTAAGGCATTTGACTGCTAACCAGAAGACTGATGGTTCAAGCCACCAGCCACTCTTCGGAAGGAAGATTGGGCAATCTACTTCCGAAGAGATACCGCTTCAAAAACCCAATGAGGGGTTGCCATGAGCTGAATCAACTCAATGGCAGTGAGTTTGCTTGGCTGAATCTCAGAAACAAAGTAAAATCTACATATGCCTCATTCACTTCTTATTCTTAATCGTGCTACTGCTATAATGTATAATAATATTTTGTATAATTACATTGCTGTACAAATTCCTTTTATGCACATTAATTCACTTGACCCTTAAAACAACCTAGTGAAGTTGGCAAGGCCTTTTATAAAAAAATGAGGTGCAGAGAATTTGAACGCCTTTCTTAAAAACATCCAGCTAATAACTATTACAGGAGCTCTGGTAGCATAGTGGCTAAAGCACTTGACTACTAACCAGACGTCTGGCAGTTCAAACCCACCAGCCACTCCTCGGAAGGAAGGTTGGGCAATCCTACTTCCGTAGTGATACTGCCTCAGAAACCCAAGGAGGGGTCGCTATGAGTCGGGCCGACTCGACAGCACATAACAACAACAACAACAACAATAACTATTACAGGATGGGCTGTAGTATTTCAACCTAGCCTTTCTCCACAAAGAGACTGAAATTGATAATAGTAAGCACATATTATAAAACAGTACAAAAACAGAAGGAGCAGGGGAAAATAGTAATTAGAATTGGATGTGTGAGCTAGGAGGAACAAAATCTCAACAAAGATGCATTTCTTACATCCTGCACAGTTGCTACCATACAAAACACCCTGGCATTTTAAGTAAAAAGGAAAACAAGATTAATTGCATAGTTCTAGTTGTAAAGGTGAGGCAAGGCCAAAGTTCAGTACCATAGCCAAAATTACTGTTGAAAAGACTTGAGCCAATTTTCTCATTTCAAGGAGTTTCCTATTCAAATTGGCCCTACTCAGGAGTGACCTGGGTCCACTGGCTAATAGTTCACTCTGAAAATACAGAATTCTATCACCAAAATAAAAATTTCCCTATCTTAGTCTCAAGACATTAAGATGCATCTTCCAAAGGGAGTGACTTGTGCTTTTTCCTCAGCCTGGCAGAGAATCACCCCCAAAGTCGTCAAGAAGTCAAGAGACATAGATAGGTTCCATTACAGTGTCTGTCAAGGATTCTTCCTGAAGTTCTGATGGTGTCTCCTTGACATCTCAGACTCAGGCTTCCCTTCTGCAGATAGGAAATTATCCCTTCAACAAGTGCTTCTAAAACAAGCCATGAGGGAAACAGCTGTAAGGTTTTAATTTTATGTGGGAAGATCCTCACAGGGATCTTCTGTTTTCACCTTCCAAGAATTCTTTCCTCCTGCTTTGATAATAAAACTCAACTTTTCCTTTGGGGTTCTGATGGGTTAATGTACCCCACCCTTTGCCAAGAGATGAGAACATATCTCAACCTAAACCATTGTGATTCTTTCAGAAATTAGAATTTTGAATGGAGTGACACAAAACTGAGATATCTGGTGGAAAGACCCCATACAAGATATACTGTGAGTTTTCAACTAAGATTTTCAAGGTTTCTCTTGTTCCCATGATCTGTGGGCCTTGTATACAGTTGTCTACCATCTTAGCCCACTCTGAGGCCTTTAAACCCTCCTTCATGCCCAACCTGGGTTCCTCACTAGTGGTGAGACTTCTCAGCCTTCTCTGACAGAACTCTTTTATGTCATTAAGGTTGGAAGCCACCCAAGTCAGCATTTTCTACATCATCTCTCCTCTCTATCTCCTGATTTTCACTGCTTCCTTCTTCCGTCTCTGGTCCATTCACACAGCCCACACAGGGTCCAGTATCTTCCATCATCCTTTGCCTAAAAGAGGAGGGAAGCAAAACACACAGCCAGGACTGCAAAACCCACTGGGCACTGCCACCTCCTCTTGGAACAGAAGGGCACCCAGAGGGAGTAAGTGACTTGCCCAAGGCCATGTAGTACATAATCAGCAGGCCTGAGCTTTATTCACTCATTTATTCATCCAAAATATAGTAAGTCCCTCTGATTGAGGCTCAGGTTTAGAGATAGAGCAGTGAAAGGACAAGCAAAAAAGATCCTGCCCTCCATAAACACAAAAAGAATGCAACACACTGTCTGCTTATTGGTGGTAAGCACTATGATATAAAACTGAGGAGGGGTGAAGATAATGCCAAGGATAGCATTTTGGACTCAATAGAAAGGAGAAGCCTATTTGAGGAGGGAATATTTGAGCACAGACCAGAAAAAAAATGCACTATGCATATATCTGAGGGAAGAATATTCCAGGTAAAAGAAAGAGCCCCAATGAAGGAGGACACTTGGTGTATTTGAAAATCAGCAAAAATAGTGTCTCTGAGGCAGAGTGAGAGAAGGGAGGAGACTGTGGAGATGAAGACAGAGAGATAGTAAGGTGCCAGCTCATGTAAAACAGTTCATGAGGCTGTATTAACAACTTCTGCTCAGAAGTTGTTGAGCAAGGGAGTGGCATGATCAGGTCTTAAAGGAGAATTGGAAACAGTCTTCTAGCACCCCATCCAGTGCTACTGGCAGAAGTGCCTGCTGATGTCTTTATTATCAGGGTCACAGAGCACAGCTACACAAGTTAGGCACTGCCCAACTCTAGTTAACAAAGACTACAATATGAATACCAACACTGGAGATGTAAAGTGTGGTGGTCCTGTTACTTACCAGCCCTGGAGGCTTGGTTAGGCCTAATGTCATTGTAGTGTGTATGACATAAGCTAAGGGCTTCTGATTCAAGTCCTCCCCAGGACATGGCCACATATCCCTCACATCCCAGGTTGGTGACAATAGTGGTCTGGGACTGTGTTTTGGTAGTGAGCTTGAAGTAAAGGGAAAGGCTCATTCTTATCTACAAATCCTCTCACCCACCAACTATTCCTCAGGGCCTGGGGCTTCAGAAGCCAGAGGATGAGGGCATGAGCCAGTGTTACCTCTACCAATGATGAATCTGTGTTATGCTGGGCTAGGACTCTAGACTAGGCAGAGAAGCAACCAGCCCGCATCCTTCCTCCCCTCATGGCCCAACCTCTGGCTTCTGGCCTACCATGAATGGGTATAAAAGAGTGTAGGGAGACTCATATTACAAATAATTTCCTCCCATTACTTGTTCTTATTTTAGTCACACACACACATACACACACACACACAAACTAGAGATTGGTCAGGATCAAGTAAGACATATATCAGTACAGGATTACATTCATCTTCCTTGGTTTCCAAAACCTCACCTTGGACCCCTATCATACCCACTCCCTCCACCCCATGTGCCTGTTCTCGTTGACCAGATTTTTTACTACATATCAAACAGCAACTCAAAATCTTGCTCATTTTGAATAAACTCAGGGCAAAGGCAGAGAGATGATAACTTGAGCAGATGGCTTGTCTGGATTGTTTTTCCAGAACATCGAACAGCATTTGGTTTATTTTATTTTATTTTATTTGGGGGGGAGGTCTGTCTTTCTTTTTGGTGGTGGTGGGTGCTTGTATCCACATCACTGGGGTTTGAGCCTCAGATGTTTATGAAGTGCTAGCATCTCACAGAAAGCTAAGACAGTTCTTGAGTGAGGAAGTGTTATTTCACAAAACCATTTTTAAAAGGCAAGCAGCTAATCAGACACACAAGCTAATTAACTCAGCTGTGGAAGGAGCAACATATAAACATCTTGCTGGGAGAACCATCAGAGAGAAATCACACAGGAACACAACAGCTCACTCCCTCATCTTTTCTGTGGGGGAACAGAGTAGATCAACTCCATTCTATCTGCAAGTCACCATATCCCCATGGTACCTAGCAACATTGCTACTACCCTTCAACCATGCAGAGCTACCCTCAGGACTTTCTCCCTAGTACAGCTGGGCAAATATGCATATAACTTTGCTCAATCTAAAGCCTTCTAGGAGAATCTCCTTATACCTGGAGTCTTCAATCTAGTTCCTGTTTTAGGTATCTATGGCTGTGAAATCACAACCCGAAAATTCACTTGCTTTAAACAACAATTCATTCCAATGTTGTGTAATGTTGTGGCTCCACTGGCTCAGCCAGGTAGCTCTCACTTGGCATCTATCATGTGGTTACTGTCAGATGGTGGCTGGAGCTGGAGTCATCTGAAAGCTCAACTGGGCTGGATGTCCAAGATGATTCACTTGCATGGCTGGCAGTAGGTTGTGGCTGTTGGCTGGGAGCTCAGCTGGGGCTATTGACTGGGGCACCTACAGGTGTCCTTTCAATATGCCTTAGGGTTTTCACTGCCTGGAGGCTGGCTTCCAAGAGGGAGCCTCCCAAGAGATGCAGGTAGAATCTACTAGGCTTTTTATGATCTAGCTGTCTCAGAACTTCACTTCTGCATTTTATTAGTTAAGAAAGTCACTAAATCCAGCCAAGAGTCAGTGGAGGGAAATTAGATTCTGCGTTTTGAAGTGAGGAATAACATCACGTACAGGAAAGGAAGGACTTGATGGAGGCCATTTTTGGAGACTTCACAGTTCCCCAGAAGTAGACCTAGAGGCAATGATTCATGTGCAGGAGATTTATGAAGGAAGCACTCCCAGGAGAAACAGTGAGAGAATAGGGGAAGCAGGTAAGGGAACAGGAAAAAGCCAAGCAAGGGGGTGATTTCAGGCAAAATCCCAGCCTCAGCCTCAATCTGGAGGAGAGGGATGCTTTGAAGTATAAAGTATCCTTTAGAGTTTGACCAGACTTGAGGCAAGGGAACAGAACCTCCATGTGTCTACAGTATGGTAGCAGTTGGCTAGTAGCAACAGAGGAAGAGACATTGGGGTTCTTCCCACTCTCTACCTGTGGGTAATGTAGCCCAAGGCCAGTCCTCTGAAAAGAGTCACAGCCCTGAGAAGTAAGAGCACACAGATCTTGCAGAAGGGGTGCACAGAAATATATAAGGGGCCCAAAGGGATGTGGGCAGAGCACTAATTTGGCTTAGAAAGTTGTGGGGAAGAGTACAGAATACATTATCTCATTTCACCCTTACAGCTACTTCAAGGGTTGGGTTCTGGAATCCCCATTTTACACGGAGAAAGTCTAGGGGAAAACTAGATAACTCAGAGAGCAGGATCTGAGTTTAGAATCATCAGGCTTTAAAGTCTGTGTTCCTTCCTTAAACCACACTAAAGTCACAGAAGACTAGGAAACACCAGCTAAAAGCTGTCCCCTACCACAAAATCATGCTTGGGATGGCCTTTAGTACAAAAACCAGGGTTTCTCTCTAGTATCTCACAAAGCACACAATTACAGAATGCTCTGCACTGCTATGGTAGACAGGGCAAAGTTCTCTACCAATTACATTATTTTATTCTCAGAATTCCTGGGTAGTGCAGATGGTTAAGGCTAAATAGAAAGTGGAGATTCAAGTGTACCCAGAGGCACCTCAGAACAAAGCCCTAGTGATCTACTTCTGAAAATTAGCGATTGAAAATCCTATGGCGCACGGTTCTCATCTGACGCACATGGGGTCATCATGAGTCAGAATCAACTTAATGGCAACTGGTAAACGGTATTCTCAGGAGAGGTGCTGAATGATTTGTCCACCACTTAAAACCGTGGTTCTCAACCAGAGGTGGAGGAGCATTTTAGGTTGTCAGAACTTGATGGGGGTGCTACTGGCAGAATTGTCTCTGAACAAATCTGGGTCATTTCTAAACATCAAATTCACTCTCAGAGAACCAAAGCTTGCAAGATATTATCTTCAGAATCCAACTTTTTAATGGATTTAAGTTACAGTTTAGAATAAGATTGTGCCAAGGTTAAAATAAAACTTGGAAATATTCACTGTTCTTAGTTTGGTCTTAAGCCATGTTCACAATAGTTGGTGGGTAGGGGTCAGGGATGCTGCTAAACATCCTACAATGCACAGCATAGCACCCACAGCAAAGAGAAACCTTGATTTAAAGAAATAAGAGTCTCTGACCAGGCAGAATGTCCAAGAAAAAATGTGTGTGTGTGTGCACGTGCACTTGTGTGCACTTGTCCAGAAGGAGGTACTCTGGCTATTTTCATGTGATCCAAAGTCAAAGTAATATTGAAAACTGAATTTCTGATGGTTGATTTTATCCCCAAGAAATACAACTGGCTCTTTTCTTTCTATTTTATCAGCGTGTGCCAGTTGGAATTCCTGAGTCATTCTATATTCTGGAATTCATAACGACCCACTGACTTATGACATTCTTGTGCCAGAGAAGAAACCTAGACACTTTCTACAATAGTAGATGACACTTAGCAACTTTGAAAGTGAAAATAGGTAAACAGATTTGTTTCCATCATGCTCTGCACTCCTCACGTGCATTCTGTAATTTCTTAAACATAGAATCTGTTTGACTCAGGAAGGAGAAGATGGTGATGGGGCTCAGGTTTTGGACATGTGTTTGCACACCTACAGGTGAATTGTGACCATAATGTCATGTGACCAATCATATTAAACATAATTACACATCCCAACAAGTGATTCCCTTGGAAGTGTCATTTTGGGAGGCTGTGCACTTGTTTTTAACAAATCTTCCATTGCTCAAGTGTTTTTGGACTTCAACCTTTGGAATTGCCTTCTAGTTCAGCTTAGAACAACAAAAGAAAAAAAAAAGACTTATTACTTCAGAGTCATGCACCTTATTTATGATCTAAAATTGTATTTCTCATTTTGAAGAACTACTAGAATTTGTCAGACTTATCTCTGAACAATTCTGGGTCATTTCTAAACATCAAACTCACTCTCAAAGAACCACAGTTTGCAAGATATTATCTTAAGAATCTAGCTTTTTAATGGATTTACAGTTTAGAATAAGATTATGCCCAAAGTTAAAGTAAGACTTGGAAATAGTCACTGTCCTTATGTCAGTTTGGTCTTAAGTCACGTTTGCAATAGTCAGTCAGTATCTGACTTCAGCCATGCTTTCGTTAACCTTGGTATTAAATGGACATTTTCTTTTTGACACCACTTCTGTTTCTATTGCTGAGTTGCTAAGTGTGGCACATCCTGTACTGGGTGATAGGGATATAAAAATAAATAAGACAGTCCTTGCCTTGAAGGAACACTGATGTGGTGAGAGACAGATCTTTGGGCAGATGATTACAATCAGGAACAATATTAAAAATATTTTACAACCAGTAGGGCACAGGCTCTGACCACTCAGAACATACTTCACTCTACAGTATATATTGGCTTGGAATTAACCCTTTGGTTTCTGGCTTATGTGACCATCTGAACGGAGTGGCTGAGGGCTGGCAAAGGGGAGACAGGGTAGGGAGACAGAGGTCCTCAGAGGATCCAGGCAGTGGCTATTTTCCAATCATATTTGAACAACTGTTGTTTATTGGATGAATACTAGCCCTGCTGCAATATCCTGCATAAATTACGCACTAGATGTTGGCCCAGAAGAGGGGATAATTAACTATACAGACACCTGAGGGCCCAATCATGTCCTCTCATCTCACCTGTGATTTCAGCCACAGGTGTGGTGGACAGTTCCACAACTGTGATACCCCTCCCAGCTGACAGTGTCCCACCTCAAGACTACTGTCTTTTCACCTTCTTCCCCAGAGTCCTGAGCCCAGAAACAAGGGACATTGACACTTCTTGAGACAACCCTCAACCAGTGGGGGAAGAGGAGGAAAATTGCTGGAGAAACAGTCTAACCTCCTCTTTTCCAATGGACAGTCCTAGGAGGACTTCTCAGTAGTCCCAAGAGACTCGTCTCTTTCACTACAACAGAGACCTCCATTTCCCTGTGCTACTATTTCACTGTCCTCCATTTCCCTCCTTTTCCCTGTCCTACACTCTTTGTCCTCTCATTCGCACTTCCAAGGATCACCTCCTGCTATGGATTGAGTTGTGTCCTCCCAAAAATTATGTTGGAGTCCTGATCTCTGGTATCTGAGAATGTGACTTTGTTTGGAAACAGGGTCTTTGAAGATGTTGTCAGTTAAATTAACATGACATCATACTGGAGTAGGGTGCATCTTAATCCAATCTGAATAACATCTTAAAAAGAGGAGAAGAGACAAAGACAGAGAGAATTATGGCCATGTGAAGATGCAACTATAAACCAAGGAACACTGGGGAACTACAGAAACAGGGTTGTTGTTGTTATTTGCCATCAAGTCGGCCCCGTCTCATAGCGACCCCCCTTGGGTTTCCGAGGCAGTTATCACTACGGAAGTAGGATTGCCCAATGTTCCTTCCGAGGAGTGGCTGGTGGGTTTGAACCGCCAGCCTCCTGGTTAGCAGTCAAGTACCTTAGGCACTATGCTACCAGAGCTACAGAAACAGGGAAGGACAAGAAAAATCTTCCCTTAGACACTCAAAAGGGAATATGACCCAGTCAACATGTGAATTTGGATATCTAGTCTCCAGACTGTGAGAAAATAATTACATATATATATATATATATATATCCAGTTGGTGGTGGTTTGTTATGGCAACACTAGGAAACTAAGACTCTCCTAAGTTCATTTCTCAGGCTCTGCTGCCAAAGGAACCCAACCAGGACAGCAGGAGGAAGACAAGGTTCATGTTGCATCATTACGTAGGGATTGATTAAGGCACAGAGTTCACAGAAACCATAATAATCTTGGAGCAATTGATCTGGTCATCAACTAAAGTCATTCTGAAAAACAAAGCCCTGTTCTGTCCAAAGCTCTCACCCATTTGGACTTGTGTTGACTTTCCCTAAATATGTCAGCCTCCACGTAGCTGAGGACAATACCAAGGGGAGGGAAAATTAAACAGGCAAGTAGAATTTAAAAATCTTATCTACAAGACCATTTTTTACATCTTTTTTTTTTTTAATTTTTTAAGTTCTTTTTCTTTCTCTGAATGTATTTTCTTATTTTATCTTTTTCTTTTTTGTTGTCCTTATCTTTTATCTTTTCAGCTATCCTTTTGCCCCCTATTTCTGACATTTGTTTGCTCATTCCTCTTAAGACCCATTTTTGCCTCCAATCAATTCTGAAGCCCTGATAATTCTCATTCCCTAATGTCTGTTTCTTCTTTTCCTCCCCTATTGCTATTTCTTCAGCTCAGGCCCTCAGCACATCAAGTATTGTCAATGACCTCCTGGTTCTCATTACCATAATACGTCCATAGCCATTCTTCCTCTGTTTGTCTCAATGTCCCTTCTCATTTATAGGACACCTCTCAGACTGGATCAGGACCCACACTACTCCAGTATGGCCTCATGGTAACTTAACTGATAATATCTTCAAAGACCCTATGTCCCAGCTTAGAGGATTTTGTTCCACACATAATGGTGGGATTTTAATAGCATCTGGATTGTTGTTATTAGGTGCTGTTGAGTCAGTTCTGACTTATAACAATCCCATGTCCAACAGAATGAAATACTGCACAGTCCTGCGCCCTCACAATTGTTGCTATGTTTGCACCCACTGTTGCAGCCACTGTGTCAACCTATCTTGTTGCCAGTGTTCTCTTTTTACTGACCCTCTACTTTACCAGGCATGATGTCTTTTTCCAGGGACTCCTCCCTCTTGATAACATGACCAAAGTACATGAGACGATGTCTCACCATCCTTGCTTCCAATGAGCATTCTGGCTATGCTTCTTCCAGGACAGATTTGTTCATTCTTCTGGCAGTCCACAGTATATTCAATATTTATTTATTTATTTATATTTTGCCAACACCATAATTCAGAAGCATCAATTCTTCTTCAGTCTTCCTTATTCATCATCTAGTTTTCACATGCATATGAGGTGACTGAAAATACCATTGCTAGGATCAGCACCTTAGTCCTCAAAATTACATCTTTGGTTTTTCACTCTTTAAAGAGGTCTTTTGCAGCAGATTTTCCCAATGAAATACATCATTTGATTTCTTGATGGCTTCTTCCATGGGCATTGATTATGGATCCAAGTAAAATGAAATCTTTGACAAATTCAAACTTTTCTTTGTTTATCATGATATTGCTTATTGATCTAGTTGTGAGGCTAGGAATCCATAAATGCCCACTCCTCCTTTCCTCCCCATGAGTTTACAGTGAGCCATTGTATACAAGGGGCAAGTGGGAAGCAAGGAACCACTTTGTTGTTTGCAGGCTTGGAAGCTCAGAGCAGAATTCTCTGACAAACATGTCTGGAGAGATGGCTGAGGGCCAATGAGAAGGAAGATGTCTCTCCCTCTCAGCTCAAGACAAAACTATCCACCAGGCTGGCACCCAGGACTAAAGAGATGGGAGTGCTTATGACTGAAGAACAGAACTCATTCACTCACTCTTCCAGCTACCTGGAAACACGAGGAAGAAAGAAGCAGAGAACTGAAGGAGAAACAAGGCAATTTGACCTCCTCTCAAATCAATGTTGGGGAGTATAATGATGGGGAGGAAAATGAACATGAAATGCAACTGTGTGCTTACGTTAAAAAGGTATTTGAGGCTAGATGAATCCCTGAAACCATTGCCCTGAGATAATCTTTCCATTTTTTAAATCAAACAATAGGTTAGCTTTATTAGCAAGAATGTCTGCCTTGAACATTGTACTCTTTTAAGAACTATCTATATGAGATCAAATTGGCAATAGCAACTTGAAAGATTAGATAGGAAACTTAAGGGCCCATAAATTTATGTTGGGAGCTCTGGTGGTGTAGTGCCTAAGGTATTTGACAGCTAACAAGAAGGGTGGCAATTCAAACCCACCAGCCACTCCTCAGAAGGAATGTTGGAAAATCTACTTCCATAGAGATACTTCCTCTAAAATCCAAGAAGGGGTCACTATGAGTCGAATCAACTCAATGGCAGTGAGTTTTTAGTTTTTTAAGTTTATGTTAACGAGAAGGAACAAGTTGGGAAAGGAGAGTGAGAATGGTTGCACAATTTAAAGAAGATAATCAAGGTCACTGAATTGTCCATGTAGAGATTGCTGAATTGGTATATGTTCTGCTAGGTATATTCTCAATAACAACAGCAAGTAAATTCAATTAAAAAAAGATTTTTAAGAAATAAGTACGTAATAGTCTGAGGAAAAATAGGCTGGCACCAAAAGACAAAACAAAATAAAAACCACTTTTCAAAGACAGTGAAAAAAATATATGCTTCAGTTTAACATCAGTGACATCTCTAAGGAATAAGGAAAGGTAGAATCCAATCTATGTAAAAGTTTAATGTTGTTTGTACGGACCTTGAAAAATCACTTCTCATCAAAGTAGTCACCAAGAAAGGACTGCAGGGGCAGTAAACAAGTTATCCTAGGAAGTCAAACTCTTTCCTGTGTTATAATGACATGGTAATGCCAAAAAGGGGAGTGATAAGCATAGTTTGAATATGGAAGTGATCTGTCCAGGGGTTGCATACACAGCTTCAAAGATAATGCTTAATGGAGTCTGAAGAGGGAACAAAGAAATCAGAGTCCACTGATCCATACTGCTTCACTCCTCACCCCCTACACATCAGTATCATTGTGAAAGCTGGTTTTTAGCCTGGGCAACTGTGCAGTTAGTGTCCTTAGCACTGCTTCTTCTGAGTTGAATTAGGACTGAAGTGATGGTGTCAGCCTGGTGATTCAACCAGTCCCTCCCATGTTCCTTGTGGCCACCATGAAAGAGTGAGGCCACTTGAAGTCAAAGTTAGAGAAGAGGTTGTCAACACAGGAAAGGGCTCTGCATTGGTTTACCACTTCCTCATCTTAGACAGGAATGAATGTGACTTGCCCATGTGTAAATATGGCCCAACCAGCATTCTGAAGGCTAACCAATTAGATTAGTGTTTCCTCCTCTGGGAAAAAATGATAAGGGGTGAGAAACTATACCCTGAGTACACTTTTCCCCCTAAAAGCCTACATTCCCACACTTTTTGCTTTTGTTAATCATCAGGCTCCATAGCTAGACTTATTGTCAGTCAAAACTAGCCTGTCTACCTCAGAGGAACAAATCCACAGGAGTTTCAGGGACACCTTTTCTTCCACTCTTGTGGTCTCTCTTCTCATACTTTTACCACAAAAGCAACACCTCTTTTGTACTGCTCCCAGAAGCCTATAAAATAGCTCATTTAACTCCAAAGTCTGAGAATTTGCCTCTATTCCATATCCCAGCTACATCATCCAACCTGGCTTATCACAGGTTATGCAAGGAGCTCAGTCCAAATCCAGAAAGATAAAAATGAAATTAAGACTTCCTCCCGCATGATACAGTTTCCACACAAATATTTAAATACCTAGAGAATGTAAAAGTTCCAATAGTGCAATCAGCCCTTCGTTGTTGCCTCAGAGAAAGTCTTAAAATCAAATCTTTCCCATTTTGCCACTTAAATGAATTAAATTTGCAAATATGCTTTCCAGATTTCTTCATTCTAAATATGGAGGTCACTATCAGGAATGTGGTTTCTTCTTCAATAGTTTCAGCATTGTGACTTCTTGCTGGGACTGGTATAGCTCTTCCAGTGCCGGGTAGGATTTAATCAATGCTAAGTTTCCTATGAGCCCAGTTTCCTAAAGTTCCAAATTAACAGGCCATATGAAAATATCTCAGTCCTGGTCTCACACCATAAACATCTCCATTTACCTCGAAAACTTATCGTGTAAACACTACTCCCCCCGCCATCCCCAGGAGAGGGGAAAAAAAGCACATTACTCCTCCCATTCGCAACCTGCAATGCCTCAATCTTTGCTTAAAGAATACAGTTTTATTACATCCTTGTCCTAACATTCTGAACAAAACTTATTCCTCCACATGTTCATGTTTTCCCCCCATCTCCCATGTCCTTTCTCCTCCTTTCTACATCCTCTCTAGCCTCAATTCATTAATCAAAGTTCAGTTCAATTTCCACCTTTTCCATGAGGCTTCTCCATCCATCCGTACCTAGTGATATCCCCTACTTTGACTCATTCTTAAACTCAAGTACCACAGCTTGTTCTACTGTACTGCAGACCAGACAAGATATGTCACTGAGCTCCCTAATGGCAAAGACCTTACAAAGTATCCCATGCACAAAAGGTGATCACATCCTGTGTGGTAGTTTGGGGAGTCAGAACGATTCATTATCCAAGAATTGTACCTCATATCAGTCAGGCTTTAGTTGCAGAAAACAGAATTCAATCTAGCCAAAGTAAATCTCTAGCCAGGTTAAGAAAGAACAAATTATTACAGTATACCCATAGCTTGCAGGATCACTGGAAACACTCAGCAAACAGGTTGAACTTTCTGAATTGACTCCCAAAGCAACCTGAAGAAGTGGGTCACCAAAAGAGCTGCTGTCTCTCATGTAGTCAGGGAGCCACTGTCAGCAGAACCATATCATCAATACCACAATCCAGATACCACCACACCTACCACGAGTCACATCATTAAAACCATGCCTAACTCTCACCTTGCCTCTTTTTTTAAAATTGTGATTTGGGTGAAAATTTATAGAGCAAATTCACTTTCCATACAGCAGTTCACATAAACGTTGTCTCTCATGACATTGACCACAATTTACTACAGTGCAACAGCTCCCCTCCCACTTCCTCTCGATAGTTACCTCTTCCCTGTGTCCATCCCTCCATGCACTCCTGCCCCCTGAGCTGTCTCCTTGTGCATAAACAGCCCTTCTTTCTTCCATGATTGTTCTCACCAAGGAGTGTATCTACCTCAGGTAAATGTTCAACTCATATGCCTATCTTTTGTTTGGCTGGAAGCCACAGAGGTAGGTTCAATTCCAGACATGAAGGGCAGCTAGGGGCCATAGTCCCAGTGGAACCAGGCTCTATTGGACCAGCAAACCTGGTCCCCTTCCACACCCCTCCCAAATGATTTTGAGTTTTGTTCCACATTGTTCTCCCTCTCTATCCAGGATCTCCTACATAGATCCCCTTCCAAGTGGATGACAGTGGTAGTCAGGCACCATCTAGTTCTTCTGGTCTCATAGTTGTACAGGCTGCAGATCGGATGGTGTAGCAGTCAATAGGACTAATTGTTTCCATGAATTTTTGGTTTTCTTCATTCTTCTTTGCTCTGGACAAGGAGAGACCCATCATTGCATCTAGATGGCAGCTTGCAAGCTTTTAAGATCCCAGTCGTTACTCACCAAAGTAGGAGGTGGAACAATGTTTTGTGTAGTATGTTATGCCAATTGATTGATGTCCCCTACAACTATGGTCCTGAGCCCACAGGTTCAACTACGTGGTCCCTCTGGGTAGCTGGCTGTGCCAGCAGTGACCACAACCTTGCCCCTTGTCAGCTCTACTGTATACCTGGGAATTCAGATCATACACATAAACTTATAGGACCATTGTCTGCCAACCCTATACATGTTCATGGGTACACTTCCCACTTCATAGACATACCTACTAGGTCAGTCTGTCCACCCATCTATCCACCTGTATACCCATGTTTGCCTTCACTGATAATGCAGTACTGTATGTGCAAAAGGGTTCATCTTTGTTGTCTGTACCTCGCATGTACCTCTCTATGTCCTTCTGTTTCTCAATGCCACCATACTGATCACTCACATTTGGTACATTGCCCTTCTCTTCACCCAAATCAATACTTATCTTTTTCTATCTAACAGCATTCCCTCCCCTCCCACCCCTGGTAACCAACAAAGAAAATTTCCTTCCATAGATAAACCTTTCCTTGACTTTTACAATAACGGACTAATACAATATTTGTCCTTTTGTGATTGACTTATTTCACTCAGCATAATGTCCTCCAAGTTCATCCATGTTATGCGGTGTTTTGCAGATTCTACGTTATTCTTTAGCGTTGCATAGTATTCCATTGTGTGTGTGTACCATAGTTCGGTTATCCATTCCTCAGTTGATGGATACCTAGGTTGTTTCTGACTTTTACCTATTGTAAACAGTGCTGCGATGAACATGGGTGTGCATATATCTGTTCTTGTCATGGCTCTCACTTCTTTAGGATATATATACTTAGTAATGGAATGGCCCATCTTGCCTCTTGACATACTCAAAGTCAGTGTGGTCGGACACTGAGACCAATACAAATGGCTCCACAAATGAACCTGGCAACAGAAGGAGCAAAAGCTAGAAACTTGCTCACTTCACTCGCTCCACATGTGTGATAGGCACCTGATAGGCTGAATCTAAATCCCATCCTGAATTCAACCTGCAAAGGAGTCTGGGAAGTGTAGTCCCTGGCTTTCCAGACTCTGCAAGAAGGGAATCCACACAAGAAGAGTGGAATGGTCTGTGAATGCCAACCTGTCATATCTACCACACATCTACCTATGTCTGTGTTAAGCATGCCTCTGACCTGCACATCAAACTGACATGTCTGAATTATCTGCAGCACCTGATATTTCATAATTCATTTTGGTTGTCATTGTTCACCTCAACTTCTCTCAAACAATTAATGACCTATAATCTATAAATGAACATTCAGTACACTAAGGCAATATTTCTCAAACTTTAATGAAAAGTATTATTATAAACCCTGAGTATTGGTCAAAATTGTTTCTGTTAGAATGTTGTTTAAATATGTACAAGCATGAAAACATCTATAAAATCCTCACCATTACAAAAATCCTATAAAAACTAATTTGCAAATTAAACACAAGCCAAACTCTAAAATGAATGAAATCCAAACTAACCACATTTCTGTATCATAATTAATGACATTATTTTGTTCAAAGTAAATCTCTAGTTGGACTTAATAGTAGGAGAATTCATTTGCATGTTTTACTTTTCACATGTTAATGACCTGATTCTTTTGATTTGGAGCAGGAAGGTCCATAGTTTCAGTCACTGTCAGTATCATTATTTTTCCTTTTTAACAATTAACTCATTTTTAACCACTGATTTTTTAATGGGCCAATCAATGTAATGGTGCACTTCAAAATAGAATGCTAAAATTTTAAGCACGATTTAATGAAAACTTCCTCAGTATGTAATTACTAATACCTTTGCTGTTAATGAGCTGGCGAAAGTTGGTATGTACAAAGAAGTGACCCATGCAGCACAGAACTGGCATATCATCATGGCACTTTGCAGGCACTTTGCACTTCCACATGCCTACACTATCGTTTACTGGGCGATGGCTCAGTCCCCCATCTTTCTTCTCTACTTGAACTATTGTGAGTCTGTGTTCCTATGGGTTTGTTTGCTCTTTACTTGCCACCACCATGTTTATAAGCAGAAATGGGACAGTACTTTGTATAATAGTTCCTAGGACAAAAGGAACTCCTCTCTGTGAATCAACAAAAATAAGATAGGAAATCCAAGAGGAAAAAGAATTGCAAAGAATATGAACAGGCAATTCAAAGAAGTAGAGGTAGAATGGCTAATGAATATAAGATTTGATGCTCACAGTGACATATTTAAAAATAATGATGAGCTCTTTTAAGCAACCAATTGCCTCCAAGTAAATTCTGACTCATGACAACCTCCTGTGTGTCAAGGTAGAACTGTGCTCCATGTGATTTTCAGTGGCTGATTTTTCAGCAGAAGATCACCAGGCCTTTCTTTCCAGGTGCCTCTGGGAATCTACGGGATTGATCAGTATTGCCATCCTGCTATCAGTTAGTACCCAAGCACATTAACTATTTGTATCACTCAGGAACTCTATGAGATATTAACTAAACATAGAATTGGCAAAGTTTAAAAGTAAGGTAATACCAATATCCTGATTATTATATGCAAGCATTTGGAGGAAAAGGAAACTTTTCCCCTAATGATAAGATAGAAGACTAGGTGTACCTAGTGGAACACAATTTGGAATAACTTAATGAAATTAAATGTGCATAAACCCTAACACCCAGAAATCTCAATATCTTAAATACATATCCAAGAACTCACACTTAACTTGATGAAAGAACATGTGCGAGGATGTTTTTTGCAATACTTTTATGGTAGCAGGGAGTTTGAGGCAATCTAGGTTTCCATCATCAGGGGAATGGATAAGCAAACTATGTGCAAACACTACATAACACAGAGAATTTGATAGAAGTAATAAACTGGAAATTCATTTAACAACATAGATAAATTGTAAAAATCAGTGTTGACTGCAAAAGTTAGAAACTTTTAATTGTACTAGAATGAGTTCTATCATACAAAAACAAAAAGAGACAAACTCACTGCCATTGAGTTGGATCCAACTCATAGCGACCCCTCCTTGGGTTTCTGAGGCAGTATCACTACGGAAGTAGATTGCCCAACCTTCCTTCTGAGGAGTGGATGGTGGGTTTGAACCTCCAGCCTTCTGGTTAGCAGTCAAATGCCTTAGGCATTATGCCACCAGAGCTTCCAATGTTACAAATTAAAAAACAAATAAATAAATACTTTGCAAGGCAATAGGTTTCTCTTTACATATTGCCTTTCTGGCCCTAGGTTTGTAGTTCTGCCAAGATGATTTACTAGGCCACAATCTTGCAAAGTGATTGGACAGTTTGCTAAAATAAGATGTATAAAATCCTTGCAGGGATTGGACAGTTACCATACAAACTAAGTGACTATGGCCTTCCTAGGAGATTGGTAAGTTTTGCCATCCTGCTAGGCTTGAGAAGATCATTCTTCAGAGTTTGGAGGGGAACCATCAAGAAGAATCTGGAGAAGAGCTCATTCTTTGGATCCAGGGTCTTTGCACTGAGAACATCCTAGACCCAGGAGGGAGCTGTAACAATGGAGACGCCATGAGACAGTACAAAATAGCACAAGGTGGAGCAAGAAGGTACAAGCAGCAAGAACCAGGAGACTGATACAAGATGGCTATAGTGGACTACCCAGCCCATGGAATGAGGCAGCTGCAGTGGGGTCACTGACCCATGGAGTAAGAGAGCTGACTTCAATTAGGAGGCTTGCCAGCAGAGTAGGGTGTCTCTGGGCACTTGTCAGTGGAGCCAAAAGAGTTGTAGTACTTGCCCAAGCAGGGCCCTGTGGCAGAGTCCAGGCCTAAGCAGCGTTGGGAGTTGGGGCAGGGGTTTGGCAGCAGAGGCTCAAGCATGATCTGCCTGCCAACACAACCAAAAAGGAGCTGAAAGCTGTCTTTATTGGAAGCTGTTCTGATTGGTTAACTGCATCTTGTTTCTTGAGTTGTCTCTGTTACTTCCAAGTTGATTCTGATCCCAGGTTGTAGCCCGTTACTTCCCTAGTAAAGCACATCATTGTGGGTATGGTCTATGAGTTCTGTGGGACCACTGCAACAAATTATTGAACCCGGCAGAGAAATACAGATGCCATGGGAGGAATGGCTAGTGACAGAATTCATTAAAAAAAAAAAAAAGAGGTAAAAAGAGTGGAGCCATATCTGACCTGTACCTCGTAAGAATCAGTTAAGGATTCTCCCTCCTCGCCTTGAAATTTGAGAACTTCAGACGCTACTACACTGCATACTTGCACACATAAATACTATGCATTTTCAAATACACACATACAGACACACACACATACCAAACACTTCAGAATGGGTACCTGTAGAAAGAAATAATATGGGAGTGGGCATAAAGAATGAAGAGAAGAACAAATAAAAAGCAAATGAAACAAAATAAAATAAGAAATTCCCCTGACTGAACTGGTAATTACACGTGATGTGTATGACTAACTCAACTCTCTCCCACTGAGAATCGAACAAGAAAACTAAGTGGATAGATTTGTGATATATTCTCAAAGTAAAATCAGTGGTATTTGATTATAGACTGGATGTGGAGGTAAGATAAAAAGAGGTATTAAAAAATAAATCCAAATATCCTGGTATTAAATTGGCACAGGCAAGATAACATTTATGGAAAAGGAGAATACTGAAGGGGGATTCTATTAGGGAAGGGAGTGAATGAAACTTAAAAGTTCCATTTTAGTTGAGTAGAAATGTGCAGTTGACATTTGGATCAATGGGTTAGAATCTCAGAAGAGGTCTGGGCTGGTTTATCAATTAACAGGCTAAGTCGCTATAATATAACACAGAAGACCCAAATATAGAAGCTTTACAAAATAGCATTTTAATGTGGGGCATATCTGCCCCATGAGGAAATTCAGGGACCTAGGCTTATTCCTTCCATCTTTCTCCTCCACCATCCTGAGTATGTCCTCATCTCAGTGATCAAAGTTAGATTTCTCACTGTTTATATCCCAGGGAGGGAGACAAGAGAGGCGGCCCAAGGCAAAACCCAAAAGTTGTTCACATCACTTCTGCTCACATCCAAATGGATCAAATTTGGTCAAACCTCAAACCTAACAACACCTAGTCACAAAGGAGGCTGAAAAATGTAGCATCAAGCTGGGGAAGCTCAGAGTGTGGCTGCCATTGTATTGATAGAGAAGGAGAGATGATTTTGGAGGACAACTAGTAGTCGACCCAAGTTGGCAATTAAAGAATCATGAGCATACAGGTAGAACTTAAAGCCAAGGGAGCAGATAAGATAGTGCAACAAAACAGTACACATAAGTAAGGAAACAGGGTTGAGGACTAAGCCCTAAGGCATTCCTACATTCAATATAATGCTGGCTAGAGTAGGACAGGGGAACACTTGGGATTTCAGTGATAGAATTCTCACCTTCCATGAGACCCAGGCTTAATTCAAGATGAGTGCATGTTGTTATGATGCTGAACAGGTTTCAATGGCGCTTCCAGACCACGATTTACTAGAAAGGTCTCTCAATCAATTTCTGAAAATCAGCTAATCAAAATCCTATGGATCACAATGGTCTAATCTGCAACCAATCAGAGGAATGCCATAGGACAAGACAGCATTTCATTCTATTGTGTATGCCGTCACCATGAGTTGGGAGCCAACTCAGTAGCAGTAAACAACCACAAGGGCAGGAGGAGCCAAAAAAGGGACTGAAAACAGCAGATGTGTGGAGGGAAAACCAACAGTGTTGTATCACAGAAAGCAAAGAAAAAACAGGAAGCAACTCTCTACCAATGAGAGACAGAAGTTCATGAATAAATACCTTAGCATCCTCAGACCATAAGGGGAGTCTATCAGTAAATCCCAGGGATTGTGCCCCAATTACCCACAGGGATGACATGCTCATGAACTCACCCTGTATTGCCTTCCTTCCCTTCACTCTCTCCCTTCCCCAGATCCTTTACTAGCACTTCCTGAGATCACCTCCAAGGGGATCCCTTCCATTCTGTGAGGAGAACCCAAACTAAGACAAACCAATTGTCATCAAGTCGATTCCAAGGCATAGTGAACCCATGTGTGTCAAAGTAGACCTGTGCTCCATAGGGTTTTTCAACAGCTGATTTTTGGGAGTAGATCACCAAGCCTTTCTTCTGAAGCACCTCTGGATAGATTCAAACCTCTATCTTTTGGTTAGCAGCTGAGAACGTTAACCATTTGCACCACTCAGCAACTCCAAACTGAAACAGGGCCTCAAAAAGCAATTTACAAGTGAGCAGGACTGTTAGGACTTCACACTTTTCCCAGGGTCCCAAACACAGACTGAGGGATTTATTACAGGTCTCAGGGCCTGTATCTCCAAGTCACATCATCCCACAATCCTGCCAATGTGGCTATGACAGATCAGACTGTTCCCTAAATTTAAATGTAATACTCCACTGAGCTACAATAACAACACCACTCTCACCACTCCACCCCCCGCCCCCAAAAAACAAAACAAAACAAAAAAATCACCAGACACTCCAGTCCTAAGAAAATAAGTAAAATCTGTGTCTCTGATGGCGAGGTCGGGAGATGTTTTGTTTTCACACATTTGCACTGCACCTTCTCAGGCCAGATCCATGAATCCTCAGACTTTATCGTGACACTATATTAAATGAGAATTAAACTGAGTGATAGTAATAGCTTCTCACAAGGAGCTCAGACCTCAGTTGGAGGAAGCAGTTGGCAATATAGAACAGAACAGCCCACGAGGGAGGAAGGCAGTTCTCCCAGAGACTCTGGGGATATCACTTCTATTCCCTTGAGCAAATCCTGCTCAAAACCTATTTGCCCTAATTGCTGCCAGGAAAACCCAACCACATAGAGAATCTGGTCTTAAGCTCATCACTGTCTCCAGCACTTATAGGAAGCACAGTTTATTGGCCCTACCTTCCTGGAAAGAAAACTACTTTGAGGCAAGAAGTTGCTTTCAGGTTGAACTTTAGTGATACCAGTAAAGTGATCTATGTTTTTGAAAGTTGAACTTAATGTTTTTAAGTCTCTGTCCATGTTCTAAAGGAACAAAGCAAGATAGAGAGAATGGCAAAGGGTTAGTGATTCTTGCTTTTGGGGGGCCAAGTAATCTTGGGATACATTGGTGAAAGCTCTGGACTCTCTCCCCGGAAAGATATACATATGCCCAAATATGCAAAATACTGCCTACCTTTCCACTGGCCCTCAAACTAAGGACCTCTGTTAACAAAGAAGGAGGAAGAAAAAGGGTGAATATAAGGCCAAACAGTAAGAAGAAATGAAAGAAAATGGAAAAAGAGGGAGGAAGAAAAATGTTTGAATGGCACTGCACAGTTTAAAAATCACTTTCATATACGTTAACTCATGAAAGCCACAGAATAACCCTGTGGGTTAGCTCATTCTGGTACAGGAACACATACCAGCCATCTACAAACTCCAATTTGGGTGCAAAATGGCTCCAAGGCATCTAAAACAAGACTAAAAAGATCAATAGGAATCCATGAATCAAGAAAGTAAGAAGAGAGTTTAAGGCCAACAGAAGAAAGAATATAAGCAAAGGTCTGGAGGAAAGAGAAAAAATGTGGCTGTGCATGGCGGACAACCTTCTGAGCTAGGCTAATGCCTACCACCCTCATCATCACCACACACTGCCCTGGCTGAGGGCAGCTGCCAACTAGCAGCAAGAAGTTCAGTGAGATGGTAAAAGGAGTTTTTATTTGCTGGTTTGTTTTAAATTGTTATTTCCTGTAGCTGATCACTGTGTCCTACTTGAAACATCATCATGTGATTCTAAGATCTTACACTCTCCTGGGATTCATCTCACTGCTGCTCCTTCTCAGCCCCCTCTGCTGGTTGCTTTTCTTCCCTCCAACCTGGGAGTGTCTAAAACGCAGTCTTTGAACCTCTGTTTACCTTCTCTGTTCTACATATGGCTGAAAACAGTATCTGAATGCTGATGATATTCCATCTCCAGCCCAGGCTGCTTTCCCAAAGGTTACATCTCACTGCTGACTCTACCTCCACTTGGTCCATGAAGCATCTCAAGCTCAACAGGTCCAATACCAGGCTCCTCCCACAGGCTTCTCCAACTACTGGAGATGGATGGATGGATGGATGGATGGAGATGGAGGGCAACTCCACTCTTCTAGCAGCTTAGAATTAAACCTTGGAGCTATCTTTGACTCCTCTCTTTTTCATCATTTATCTGATCTAGGAAATCCTATTATCTCTGTCACCACAATATGTCCAGAACTGACCACTGTTCTGACCATTGTTTGCTACCATTAACTCTAGCCTGGTTTATCACTATACTGTTTTTTTTTTTTTTTATGTTTTTATTATTTTATTTTGATTTGGGTGAAGATTTACAGAGCAAATTCACTTTCCATACAGCAGTTCACATATACATTGTCACATGTCATTGACCACAGTTTACCACAATGCAACAGCTCCCCTCCCACTTCCTCCCCATAGTTACCTCTTCCCAGTGTCCATCCCTCCATACTCTTCTGCGCCCTGAGCTGTCTCCCTGTGCATAAGCAGCCCTTCCTTCTCCCATGATTGTTCTCTCCAGGGCGGGTGTCTACTTGAGGTAAATGTTTAACTCACATGCCTGTACCTTGTTTGGCTGGCAACCACAGGTGTGGGTTCAATTCCAGACCTGAAGGGCAGCTAGGGGCCATAGTCTCAGTGGTTCCACCAGGCTCTATCAGACCAGCAAACCAGGTCTCCCCCCCTTTTTTTTCCAAATGATTTTGAGTTTTGTTCCACATTGTTCTCCCTCTCTATCCAGAATCTCCTACATAGATCTCCCTCTGAGTGGTTGACAGTGGTAGCCAGGCACCATCTAGTTCTTTTGGTCTCATAGTCATATAGGCTGTGGGTCATATGGTATACCAGTAGCTAGGGTTAATTGTTTCCATGAATCTTTGGTTTTCTTCATTCTTCTTTGCTCTGGACGAGGAGAGACCCATCATTGCATCTAGATGGCTGCTTGCAAGCTTTTAAGATCCAAGATCCCAATCATTGCTTGCCAAAGTAGGAGGTGGAACAATGTTTTGTGTAGTATGTTATGCCAATTGAGCTTGATGTCCCCTGCGACTATGGTCCCGAGCCCACAGGTTCAACTACTCACTCCCTCTGGGTAGCTGGCTGTGACCAAGAAGTGACTACAAACTTGTCCCTTGTTAGCTCTACTATACACCTGGGAATTCTTACAAAACATACAAATACACTTGTAGAACCATTGTCTGCCAACCCTATATGTGGTCTTGGGTACACTAATTTCAGTTTTTTAAGTAATCATCATCCTGTTTTCCACAGTGGTTGTATCATTTGACAGTCCCACCAGCAGTGTATGAGAGTCCCAATCTCTCCACATCCCCACCAGCATCTGCCATTTTCTGTCTTGTTGAACTTTGTTTCCCATTAGTGCTGGGGTGAAATGGTATCTCATTGTTTTGATTTGCATCTCTCTGATGGCTAATGATTATGAACATTTCTTCATGTATTTGCTAGCCACCTGTATATCCTCTTTGGTGAACTGTCCATTCATATCTTCTGCCCATTTGTTAATTGGATTGTTAATCATTTTGCTGTTGAGATGTTGGATTTTTCTATATATTTTAGAGATAAATCCCTTGTCAGATATGTAATCATCAACAAGCATGAATTTGTTGCTGTTATTTTGTTATGTGCTTTATTGTGATGTTGATTTCTTTGTTCCATATAATTTTCTTGGCTGAGCTCGTTTTGTTTATGAGTCGTGTTATCACTTCCTTCATTGCCACTGTTTTAGTATTTGCTAAATATTTGTGATGATCCTCTTTATTTTAATGTGAAGGTTTATCATTTTTCTTTGGGGTTACCCTGAGATTTATAATTTCTTCCCAAGTTTAGAACAATCTGTTCTATCTTGTAGTTGTCTTGACTTTCCTACTATTTAGGAGTTTTGTAACTACACAGATGTTTCCCTCTTTTTGGTTTATAACTGTCCTCATTTGTCAATTGATGTCTCTGGTTCCCTGTTTACATTCTTATAGGTTTACTTACTTGGATACTTCTATAACTGGGTTGGTTTCTGGGTTATGTCATCATGTTTGTTAATGGTCAGTTGTTGTTTCCTATTGTTGGTTCTCTGTCCAAAGGACTCCCTTTAGCATCTCTTGTAAGGTGGTCTGGTTTCAACAAATTCCCTTAATTTCAGCTTACCTGGAAATGTCCTAATTTCACCATCATATTTGAGGGACAATTTTGCTGAGTATATAAATCTTGGTTGGAAATATTTCTCTTTCAGGGTTTTATGTATACTATCCCATTGTCTTCATGCATGCATGGTTTCTGCCAAGAAATCTGAGCTTATTCTTATTGGTTGCCCCTTGTAGGTAACTTTTCATTTTTCCCATGCTGCTTTTAGGATTCTTTCTTTCTCTTTGGTTTTGGTGAGTTTGATGATGATATGTCTTAGTGATTTTCTTTTGGGGTCTATTGTGTTTGGGGTTCATTGGACTTCTTGAATAGATATATTCTTGTCTTTCGTCATATCAGGAAAATTCTCTTCCAACAAATCTTTGACAATTTTTTTCTGTGGTTTTCTTTGTCTCTTCCAGTTGTGGAATTCCAATGATAGGCAGGTTATTCCTTTTGCTGGTATCCCACATGAACCTTAGGCGTTCTTCATTTTATTTTGATACTTTTTTCTGATTGTTTCCTTTCCAAAGAAGTATTCAGGTATTTGCCTTTAATCTCACTAATTCTGTCTTCCATTGGTTCAATTCTACTCTTTGTCTGTTCAATGTGTTATCTATTTCTAAAGATTCGTATTAATCTTTTGGATTTCTGTCTGTAGATTTTGTATAATTTCTAGTTTTTCATTTATTTTGTCATTTTGTTCTTGTATCGTCTTCTGAAATTGTTGTGGGGTTTTCTCTGTGTTTTCCTCTATTTTGTCAGTGTTTTCCTTGATCTGTCTCTCAATTCATTGAAGGTACCTACTGAAGATACCTGGTCCCTTGTTTCTCCTGCTTTATCTTGCTTCTTTGTGTGGACTGTGATGCTCTGTTGTCTCCAACACATTGTGATGTTTTTATGTTTATATTTAATTGATGATTGTATGTTGGAGTGATTTGCCCATGATTTTCATTTTCTTTGTTTTGTTTATATGTTATCTATGTAAGCAGGGTACTGTGCTGTGCTTCTCTATTTGCTTGTTGGCAGCACTTATACACTCACCACCTGTCGTGTCTCCTTTCCTGTTGTCTGCTTCCTGTATTTCCCTGCCATCCTTGGCAAATAAAGTCTATTCTTAAGTCCCTGGAATCTGAATGGGAATGCTGTCACTTTAAAATCCAAAATGGCCTCTGCTTGTAAACATTCAAAATGGCTGCACCCTCAGTCACTTTAAATATCCAAGATGGCCACTGTGTATAAACAATCAAAATGGCTGCATCCTCCAGACAGCCAAAATTCCACAGCTCAGGTTGGTTCCCTCCTTGCTGTTTTCCTTCCTAGTTGTAGGCTGTTAGGCTGAAGCAAAACC
>NW_006921729.1:7872961-7893816 GCF_000298275.1 Orycteropus afer afer
CAAACAAGTCCTCTCTGTGTCTATAAAAATCCATGCCCCCTGCCCGGGGGTGCGACTTCTCTAGCCCTCCTGTTAGGGCATGAGAACCTCACCCGGGAGCGCCAATAAACTGCTGCTCTAAAACAACTCCGTGTCTTGGTGTCTGGGTAACTCAGCTTTACATAGGCCACCAGTGCAGTTGTCCCTACAGCCCTTGGTGACCAAAGCTGATCTTTACATCAATTCTCAGGTCCCAGCACAATTGGAAATATTCAGGCTATTAGTCGTGTCAGTTTAGCTGACAGTCCACTGCTCCAACTATCTCCATACTCATTGTTTTTGTTCAGGTTTTCCACTAGTTGGTGCCTAATCCACTTCTGTATACTTCCTTTCAAAGCTCAGGGCTCCGGGATTATCTTCTGTATCTCTGTCAATTGGTTTCTCTTTTCTTTGTTGAAGTGAGTCTGTGGAGCTTGTCTGCCTATTCCTCCATCTTACTGGAAGTCAACTGTATCACTATAGCCTTTATTTGTCTCCTTGTTTCTTTCCTTGTTTCCCTTAGTTTCTTCCCTTATAATGGCAAAATCCTGTTAAACTTGTTAAATCATATCTCTCCTATAGCCAAAGGTTTTCTTACTCTGAGTAAAATCTCAAGTCCTTACAATGACCTACAAAGCTCTACATCATCTGCTTCCTAACCCCCACTCTCAACTACCTCTTGGACTTCATCTCCTATTTACTCACAGCAGTACAACTACAATGATCTTTTCAATGCACCTCAAACACATTAATCCCAGTAAAACCTCAGGGCCTTTGCATTTGCTGTGCTCTTGGTCTGAAAAGCTCTTCTCCTGGATATATACAGAGCTAGCTCTCTCATCTCCTTCCTTTCTTCATTCAGACATTCCTTCTCAGTAATGTCTTCTCTGATAGCCAGGCACCATCTTCTTCCAAATCTCAACTCCACACAGAAACTCCCCATCCTTCTTCTGTGCTTTATTTTCACCATCTGACCCTTATTTTGTTTATTATCTACCTTTCCTGACTGGATTAAAGGTGGAGGACAGAAATTTTTGTCTGTTTTGTTCAGAGTGATTAGAACACTCTCCAGAATATAGTAAATGCTCAACAAATATTTGTTGTATAAATGTACGAGCCCATAACAGAAAACTTGGTTAAGTGTTAGAAAACTTGAGATTCAACATTTCTCATTGTAAGAACTAGAGAGAGAGAAAAGATTCAGAGTTCCAAAAAGCTAAGAGCACTGAAAGAGAAGCAGTAAATTTATGCCATAAAATGTATAGAGAATGTATGATGAATGGCTTTCTCCTAGCTAAAACGAAAAAATGAGAGCTAAAGGGAAGCAGAGGGGTTATAACCACAGCTCAGCTACTACCTGATCCCTGGTCGGAGTTCTGAGAATGAGGGATGGCAGATTTAACCCTCAGATAGGAAGAGAAGTACTCAGGGATCAAAGCCACCTGGCATCTTGCCTCCAGAGGATAGCCCAGGGTGGCTGGAAGCCTCCTAGACAAGGCCCAAGTGCCCCGAGAGAGATGATAGTGAATAAGGCACATGGGCCCTGCACCTCACAGTGTGGTCTTGGTGAGGAATGGGTATGCATCTGGAAGCCCTAAGGGCAGTGAAGAAGTACTGAGAGGGCCAACAGACTGGAGAGGCCTGTGCTGGGACACATTATGCCAAGTGTGTGGATGAGTCAACCACAGGTATGGCAGGACAGCAGATGAGGTTCATGTCAACAGAAGCAGTAAGGACCTCAACCCCATGAATATGTCCTTAGAGACTTATATCACTCCAGATAGAGCAGAGGAGGAAGATGAGAAAGAACTCTGTGTTCTCCAAGTAGTAACTCAAAAGACTGAGTATTAAAAACAGCATTGACAACAATGATCTTGAATTGGAGAGATTGCTTTTTTCCAACTACTAGGCAGAAATAGGAGCATATGCAATAATTGAAGTTCAGTTAGAGAAAAAGTTGCAGTTATTTCACAGATGAATTCAGTGACTATATGAATTCTTGCCTCCAACATTTTCGTGAAATTGTAGGTAAGTTACACAATCAGGGGTGGGTGGGTAGAGTAGAAAGGAAATGGTATTGGAGACAAAGCTAGAGAGATAGTCATAGCCAGATGATGAAGTTCTTGTAAGTTATGTCAAGGAACTTATATATGAGGGACTCACTGACAGAGTTTTAAAATAGCAGATATAGTTAGGTTTGTATTTTAGAAAGACTATTTAAATGTAACATGAAGAATAGATTGTTGGAAGGGGTGGAGGACAAAAATAAGGGTAGGAAGAACAGATGGAAAATTATTCCACGTGAGTGATGAACTAGGGTAGTAGTAGTAGGGGATGGAAAGGTAGGGGTATGTTAGAGAAATACATAGGCTGTAGCTGACTGGGTAAGCAAGAATGAGAGAAAAAGAAGCATCAAATTTGAGTTCCAGGCCCTGTTTGGGCAACTGAGTGGAGTTGGATAAGTCATGAGAGTAAGAAAAAGAGGAGGAGCAAGTTTGGTTTGGAACAAGGTGCTATCTTTTGCCTACTGAGAGTCAGAAGCATAAAATTAGGCCTAGAAGAGACCTCAGAGAACATCTAGGCCAATGTCTTCATGTCCCTTAAACAAGGCCTTGAAAGTTGAGCACATTTCCAACCACAGGTAAACAACTGCAGAGATAGTGATAGGCCAGATGTGGAGGGAATAATCTGAACCAGGGTTCTAGAAAGTTTATCCTAACAATGGCTTCCAGGATGGACTGGTAGGAAAAGGCTGAACATAAGGAAGTTGAAGGACAGGGGAATTTCAGATTGCAATAAGAATCATTTTTCCTTTAACCCTTAGGAGTCAGACAGACCTAAGTCTTTGTTTCTAATGGTGTGGCCTTCTCCTGGCCAAATCACCACTCTGAGTCCCTGTTGCCATCTGTAAATGGGAGAGATCTGCACATTTGCCTCATGTGCTGAAGGATACAGTATCTCCATGCTTGTCACTTAGTATGTCCTTCATGGACATTAGTTTCCTTTAGTCTTCCACAATCAGTCTCACTACCCACTTGGCTTCTACCTTCCAAAAATGCACTTACTATAGGTGCATCTCTAATCACTGTTTTCCAGTCTCTTTCAGCCCACCTTCTCTAATGTCCAGCTCAGTCAATCAGAACTCCTCCTTATATCTTTGCTTTCCTCCATGGGGCTGGGTCCACCCAAGAAGCACATAAATGTTCATGGCTGAGGATGCAAAGTTGATTGTTCTGACTAGATGTTTCAGGCTGAACATGTCAGAGCCTGAATGGTTCTGCCTCTCACCCCATTTTTAAGAGGACTCACTCACTCATATCTGTTAAAAGAACTCCACTCACATATTAATTAATCCCTTCACTAATTACACAGAAGGGTTCCAGCAGCATTATTGGAAGGGATGGGCACGAAGCAGCCTAAGAAATGAATGACCTTGGTATTTACCTTCCATCTGAGTCTGGTCTGAACATCTCAGATAAGATTTTAACAATTATTTCTTCATCCTCTATTCATGAAGGGTGAGATTTTCTAGCCCCTGATCTGGTAGACCAGCTGGACTTCAGTTCACGTGTATGATGGAACTCGAAGTAAAGATGAGTAAGAACAAGAAGAGTTTCAAGTTTCTTCAACTCTATGACCCTATCATACTAACTTTATGATCCACCATCTATTTATTAATAACTTTCAGAAGGAGTGAGCTGAAGGAACCTCCCACATTCAATGTCCACTTCCCTGTGCAGGGATGTTAACATGTAAAAGGAAAACATTTTTCTGAAAATTGAGGAAATGTGCTATGTGTTTTGCAAGTAGCAAAAGGAAGAGAAAGACTGGAAGGCTTAGAGGCCCAGAGCTTGGGCCCAGGCCAAAGAACCACTCTGCTTGCTTTCTGCATCCCAGGAGCTCCCAGCCATCTGGAGTAAACAGCCCTTTACATCTCAAAGAAATGCACCAGGTCCAATGTTGCATTGAAGCCAGCTTGCCTTCTGAGAAGCCATTCATTCCTGGGAGGAATAATTGAAGCCTTCTCAGAAGTGGTCAACAATCACCAACTGCCAAGTAAAGGTCCTCAGGTCACCAGTCTACGAAAGGTGGACAGCTGGAGCCATCCAAGGACAGTGGAGGCACTGACTTCTGTGTGCTGTCCCTAGAACTAGATACCCCTCAGGGATGCTGAATCTGTAAAAAAATATGTGTGGCCCCAAAATATGTGATATTTATTTACAAAGTGGTGCTAGTGAATAGCTCGTTTATCTTGAGAAAAGAGTGCAGCTAACTGAGTGGTTTTGGGGTTTTAGAAAGTCTAGTGGAATCTTTTCATATGTGGAATAATAGTTTTAATAATCTAAATAATATATGTCCATTGTAGGAAAATTGAAAAAATCAAAGTTAGTAGCTCTTCTACATAAATGCTTGCCCATGTCCACAAAAGGATATATATGAGGATAATTGTTTGAGGTAGCAAATAATTTTATTTCTATTAGAAACTATTTAAATATCTGAAAATGTAAGAAGGATTAGGTAAACAAAGGTATACCCTTAAAAGATGGAAAGACATTAATGAGAGAATCAAAGGAAAGAAAAGTAAGACATGAAACAATTTATATAGCATGATTTCAGGAATGTAAAAATTGCTTTAAGTTTTTATGCATTTTCAAACAGAAAAAAAGCATCTGGAAGAAAAGTACACCAAACTGGTATGTGTTACTTCCAACTAGAGCATTGAGAGGGCAGAAGCCTTTGTTTTAACATATGTATATGTGTATGTGTGTGTGTGCGTGTGTGTATACACATATGTGTGGTAGTTAAATTTGTGTGTCAACTTGGCTGGGCCTGGTTGAGTGGCTGGGCAGCTGGATGTAGTATTCCCCATGATGAGACTGGTAATCAACTCTATGGTGGAATCTACTGTGAGCAGCTGAGTAGGGATGTGTTCTGCCTCCCGTATATAAAGAGAAGCCTTGGCGAACAGTCTCTAGCTTATGGCATGCTTGAACCTTGCATGTAGCCATGTCATTGTTCAGCAGCCTGCCCTGCTCTGCTCACCTTGGGACTTTTAGTGGACTTGAATTAGTGGCCTGCCATGTGTTTTAGTAACATCGGGACTGTGTCTTTTCGACTGTGGAGTTGAACCCAACTCATAGCGACCCCTCCTTGGGTTTCTGAGGCAGTATCACTACAGAAGTCAATTGCTCAATCTTCCTTCCAAGGAGTGGCAGTCAAATGCCTTAGACACTATGCCACCAGAGCTTCTTTCCTTCTTAATAAGCAAATACTATATTTTTAAGGACCATCTCATATTCTGTTGAATGAATATACTATATTTATTTAAATACTCCCCAATTAGACATTTAGATTGTTTCTCTCTCTCCCTCTCTCTCTCTCTCTCTATATATATATATATATATATATATATGTGTGTGTGTGTGTGTGTGTGTGTATATATTATTTTTGCCAAGGAAAGCAATGCTGTGATGAACATCCTTATTACTAAATTGCTGCTTGTAATCATAATTATTTCCTTAGAACAAATTCATATAATTAAATTTGTTAGGTGAAATGGTATGTACATTTTAAGATTCTTAATATATACTGTCAGATTGCCTTCCAGAAAGGTCTTGCCTTCCAGTTTTAAGGTTTGCAGTCCTTTATACACAAACCTCTAAAAACTGAAAATGTTTTCGTAAATTTAGTATAAAAACTCAATTGGTGGCAAACCCTGACCTGAACTGGCATGTAGCTATTTAATCTTTATTTATCCCACTTAGTATGAATAGTTGTATATTTCACTGCAGACACAAATATGTGTTTGATCATGGATGTTGTCTAGTCCCTACAGGGAATGTTATATAATGTACAGTATATACATCTTATTGCTTTTCTAAAATCTGAAAAATTCTAAATTCCAAAACACTCTTGCTCTGAGAATTTAGATGCAGGATTGTGGACCAGTGCCAATATCTACTTCCTCCAGCAGAATATGAGTGCCGTTTTTTCATGTGCTCACTAATACTCAATTTTATAAGTTGTTTTCATCTTTGCCCATCTGATATTTAGAAATCATAAGTGAGTGGCACTTTTCCTGGGTTATCTGTCCATTTGAATGTCTTCTCACTCAGCCTGTCAGTTGCTAGCTATAGCTCTGAGCCCCTGGGCTCTAGCTCCTCTTGGTTGGGCCTTTGGCCTCTGACCTCTGACCTTCGATGCTTCTACCAACCATCTCTTCACCCTTCTTCAGGGACCATTGGGCTAAATTCCCTGCATCAGTTGTTCCTCATCCTCTGCCTCCCAGTTTCTAGTTCTCAATTCTGGCAAATGTAATACCATTCTCTTCTAACACCAGCTTATTGGATGGAGGTAGAGGTGATCCCACAGTAGAGAGATGGGCCCTTAGTGACAGTATTTACTTCAGATTTTATCATAAAGCCCCAAGAAGCACAGGATTCTGAAAGCAGGGGTGTACAGGGACCGTGTAGATTCCAGAGAAGCTATACACTGACTGTAGCCCACACCTCTTCTATTGAGGCCAACTCACCCTGCCAGATTCATTCTACACTTGGGTTATTTTTTCTACCACTGTCATTTGCATCAGTCAAAATAACCATGAAATTATAGATAGAGCCATTCAAGATTGACCTATGACAAGCTAAGTTTGTCCCAGCAATACTACCTTGTATCATTTGGATCAAAAAAGCTATAGGAAATCCTAGCAGGCTGATTCAAGGGAGAATTTGGAGGGATGCAACAGTGGTCAAGATATGCCAGCAGGAGCACAATACCAATGCCTGGACCCAAGGACTGTCATAGCTGTCCCAGATACCTGGTTATGATTACCTCACAGATGCTAGCCTTTGAAGGAGAGAGCTAGCTCCTGGGTATATTCCCTCCTCCAGAGAAGCACCTGAGGATGTTGCTGAATTACACTCAGGCTGGGCCAAGGTATTAGGAACACATTCAGAGGGCTGCAATTAGAGATAATTCTCAAAGAGTGTTGCTCAGGCTGGAGAAAGGATATCTGGATCCTGACAGAACATACTCTAAGCCCCTATAAGAGTAGTTGCAGCTACATGTGGATAGCAACAACCATAAAAAGGGTCAACCACAGAGCCTTCAAGAGGACACTTGAGGTCATGCAGGACCTCAAGACAAACAATGCTTCAGTAACAGTATTGGGATGTTCGAGACCACTTGTGTAGGCTTTGGGAAAAGCCAATGTGATACACAGTATTTCTAAATACAGTACAGTACAGTATTCCAATGGCTTTCAATCTAGGTTACTGATTGGATTCAAACATTAGTTCTAGTGCTTCAGTAAGTTATTTAAACTTTCTGTGTCTAACTTTTCTCATCTGTAGAGTGGAAATTGTAATTAGAGACAAAGGAGATCATATATAAAGCCCATGAAACAGTTCCTGGGATGTGGTAAGCACTCAATAAATGTAAGCTATTATTGTTGTTGTTTTTTTCATTATTATTTTGGATGATCATTATTATTATATCAAATGAAGAGAAAAAGGGTCTTTGATCATGAGGCTGGACAGCTTATTATGGTAAATAATAGAGAAAACCACAATAACAAAGGTGTCATTGACAGGGCTGGAGTTCTGATTGCCAGATCAGAGGGATTCCCTAATTTTTTTCCATGGATATAGTGAATGTGAGAAGACATGGCATCTCAAGACAACAGAGAAAGGAACACAAGGTAACTGAAGGGACTGTAAGTAAACCCACTTGAACACTGGTGGCTAGGGAGGTGAGGTCTTAACCCGCAGAGGCAACCCATGCCTGCAGCCCAGGGGCATTCGGGAAAAGAGATGCTGACAACACATCATGATTCAATGGAGAGCAAGCTATTGAAAAAATGGAGTCAGGTCAGATGGTACAGGTCCATCCTTTTGCTTGTCACTGATATTGGGAGAATAAGCATATGCAAAAGTATGTTTGAAAAGAAAATCCCTCTCCAGTACTATAAAATTTAAAGGAATTTATAGAAAGCAAGATAACTGAAGGGAGTTAGAAAAAGGCAGGGATTTAAGGCACCTCTAGCTCACATTGAAACAGGGAAGGTCCAGTAAATGAAGTCTGTCCCCAAGAGAAATAGAGAAGCAGAGGTAGAATGGATTCAGTGCTCATTAGATTAGTGAAATGTTACAAGTTATCATATTTCTGTCTCTCCATGGCCAACTCTGGGAGTTCTGGTGGCACATTGCCTAAGGCATTTGACTGCTAACCAGAAGGCTGGAGGTTCAAACCCACCAACCACCCCTCAGAAGGAAGTTAGGGCAATCTACTTCCATAGTGATGTCACCTCAGAAACCCAAGGAGGGGTCACTATGAGTAGAATCCAACTTGATGGCAGTGAGTGTGGCCAACTCTGAGCCCCATCAGGACAGAATTTACCTGGGTTGGAAGGGCTGGGCCTGACTGCAAAGGGTTCCCCCCATCAAGGAAAAGCAATCAGACTGTAACAGTGAGGAAGGGGGTTAGGAAAGATGGGGGCTGTAGTAGGCATGAGCCAGGAGGGATATGGGAGCATCTTTAGACAAACATCCACTTCATCTTTTCAAGGTATTCATTCTCTGCTCTGGGCAGTAGGTCTTGGCACAGTGTGACCATACTTGCCATCTATCCACATTTCATGGAAGCCAGCCACAAAACAGAAGTAGGTAAGAGCTGTTTGTAGCCCACCCACCATTTTTAAGAGCTGCAGAACTTGACTTGTTGCTTCACAAATGCCACTTGTACCTTGTTATTGTTGTTAGGTGCTGTCGGGCAGGTTCCGACTCATAGCAACTCCTTGTGTGACAGAACAAAACACTGCCCAGTCTTGGGCCACACTCACACCTGTTGCTATGTTTGAGCCCATTGTTGCTACCATTGTGTCAATCCATCTCATTGAGGGTCTTCCTTTTCACTTACCCTCTACTTTACAAGCATGATGAAGTGGTCCCTCTTGATAACACGCCCAAAGTATGTGAGATTAAGTTTCACCATCCTCATTTCTAAGGCATATTTGTTCTTTCTTCTGGCAGTTCATGATATATTCAATATTCTTTGCCAATAGCATAAATGCATCAATTCTTCTTTCACATGGATATGAGATAATTGAAATACCATGACTTGGGTCAGGTGCACCTTAGTCCTCAAAGTGATATCTTTGCTTTTTCTTACTTTAAAGAGGTCTTTTGCAGCAGATTTTCCAGATGAAATACTTTTGATTTCTTGATTGCTGCTCCCATGGGTGTTGACTGTGGATCCAAATAAAATGAAATCTTTGGCAATTTCAATATTTTCTGTTTCTCATGAGGTTGCTTATTGGGACAGTTATAAGGATTTTTGTTTTCTTTATGTTGAGGTGTAATCCTTACTGAAAGCTATAATATTTGGTCTTCATCAATGAGTGAGTGCTTCAAGTCCTCTTCACTTTCAGCAAGCAAGGTTGTGTCATCTGTGTATCTAAGTTGTTAGTAAGTCTTCCTCCAATACTGATGCTACATTCTTCTTCATATAATCTACCTTCTCAGATTATTTGCTTAGCATACAGATTGAATAAGTATGTTGAAAGGATACAACCCTGATGCACACCTTTCCTGATTTTAAACCATGCAGTACCCCCTTGTTCTGTTCAAATGACTGCCTCTTGGTGTATGTAAAGGTTCCACTTGAGAACAATGAGATGTTCTGAAATTCCTATTCTTCACAATGTTATCCATAACTTCTTCTGAGTCATACAATTGAAGGCCTTTGCATAGTCAAAAAAAAAAAAAAAAAATAGGTAAACATGTTTCTGGTATTCTCTGCTTTCAACCAAGATCCATCTGGCATCAATCATGATATCCCTCATTCCATATCCTCTTCTGAATCCATCTTGAATTTCTGGAAGTTCCCTGTCAATATACAACTGATTTTGAATTATCTTCAGCAAAATTTTACTTGCATATGATATTAATGTTTGATAATTCCTGCATTCTGCTAGATCATCTTTGGAATGGGCACAATGTGGCTCTCTTCCAGTCAGTTGGCCAGGTCACTGTCTTCCAAATTTCTTGTCATAGATGAGTGAGTGTTTCCAGTGTTGCATCTGTTTGTTGAAACATTACAATTGGTATTCTGTCAGTTCCTGGAGTCTAGTCTTTTGCCAATGCCACAATGCAGCTTGGATTTCTTCTTTCAGTATCATCAGTTCTTGATCATATTGTACTTCCTGAAATGATAGTTATGCCTACCCTTGGTAAAATAGGTAAGACACACAATATACCACACAGATTCCAGAGAGATGACAAAAGTGGCTTCAAGCCACCAAGTTTAGGAAATGAAAGACCTTCTTGGAGTCAAGGGCATGACATCAAATATTTGTGAAGGACTCTTTCAAGATACTAAAATCCCTTAACAAACTTTCTTAGGGATATTAAGCCCAAACTAGAATTCTAAAATGAAAAGGAAGAAGGGGTGGGGACACAAATCATTACTTCTTATTGTCTCTATATGTACCAAAGTAGTAGGAGAAGCAGAATAAATATTTTCCCAAAATGAACCAAATTTATTACTATATATGTAAATGTAATATATAGAGAAAAAGGACTGGGAGTAAATATACCCAAAATGCCAATACTGAGATTTTGCATGGTGGGAGTATAGGTAATCATTTTTTCTTATGAACTTTCTCTATTATTAAAATTTCCAAAGTATTTGGTTTTAGTTTTGCTTTTTAGAGAAAGTGTTAAGTCTCAACATCCCAGAGGCTTCCTGACCCTTGTACACATGTGCCCACCTTACAACCTCATAGGGGGCCATATATGAGAAGATACAGCAATTAGGCCCAAAAAAAGTCTTGTTACATCTTTCTCTCTGATTTTATGATCGCTCTCAGAACAATAAGGAATCTTTCCATGGTAACTTACAGCCTCCTCCATTAGACACAGAGGCCATGGGCAATTTTCATGCCCTCTTCATATATAAGATTTGAACAACAACAACAAAAATATCTGGGAAGGACCCATCATATCACTGACTCTAGCAATCTAGGTGGTGATATTTATGGTGATTATCTTTTTTCTTTACATTTTTGTTATAATCTAAATTTTTGAACAATAACATATATTAATTATATAGCCATGTTGTTGTTGTTGTTGTTGTTGTTATGTGCCATCGAGTCGGCCCCGACTCATAGCGACCCCCTCCTTGGGTTTCCGAGGCAGTATCACTACAGAAGTAGGATTGCCCAACCTTCCTTACAAAAACTAATTTTATTTTAGAGGATTAAAAAAAAAGTAAAACTTTGTTGCCACTCCATGTTCTCAGAATAAAATTCAATCTCTTTATATGGTTTACAAGGCCCCACGGGACCTTGCCCCTATTTGTTGACATTTTAAGTGTTTTGCTGAACTATATGAAATTGCTATTTTCCGTAGTTTTAAAAATGGTCAGTTTTAGGAAACTTTATAAGGTTGTACTGACCAGGGCTCTCATCCTCAACTATTTGATTCTCCCTCCACCTGCAAAACTCAACTGCTTTCAACACCCATCTTTCTTCTACTTCCTACCCACTCCCTCTCTCTTGATAACTTCTCTTTCTTCAAGATGTCAAGCCTCTCTTTCATTTCTTCCAGGAAGCTTTTACTGACCCTTCAATACTAAATTAGGAAACTCCCTTCCATGGATGTCCAGAATATCCTATACTCATCCATTCATTCATTCATTCATTCATCAAATAATTATTAAGCACCAACTACCTGCCAGCATAACTCATACAGTAAGGACACAGTCATGAAAAAGACAAAATCAGCTGGCCCATTAAAAACTAAAAAGGGAGCTCTGGTGGCTTAGTGTCTAAGGCATTTGACTGCTAACCAGAAGCCTGGAGGTTCAAACCCACCAGCCACTCCTTGGAAGGAAGTTGGGCAATCTACTTCTGTAGAGAAACTGCCTCAGAAACCCAAGGAGGGGTAGCCCATAATCATGCTATATTGTAATTTGTTCAGGTTCTTATCGTTAATCTCCTCCGTTACACTGTGAACTCTCTCAGGTCAGGGTCTATGTCTTCCATACCATTAAAAGGACACAGTTCAGTGTACCTAATCACATGCTCATTGAATGAAAAATAAATGACTGTCTCAATTTCATCAAACTATTATACCCATCACTGTTGAGTCCATTCTGACTCATAGCAACCCTACAGGACAGAGCAGAACTGCCCCACTGGATTTCCAAGCCTGTAAATCCTTACAGAAGCAGACTGCCATATCTCTCTACCAAAAGTGGCTAGTGGGTTTGAACACCATCCTTTCAGTTAGCAGCCAAGCACTTTAACCATTGCATCATCAGGGATCCTTCAAGCTATTATACAACTTACTTTATTTCCCTTCTGCTCTACTTTATTTATTTATTTATTTATTTTAAAGGTTATTACTGTCACAATTTATCTTCTGACAAGAGGAAACAGCTGATAAAAGAAGCCCTCCTTTGTTCTGGATTTCCTGGCCAGGTCCCTCATGTTCTGTTTGCTTTGACCCTCTGGAGTGCTTGCTGGGTGAGGTCAGGGAAGGGAAGGAGCCACAGGAAGCCAACTGCAAGGCTCCCGCAGTGGGGAAAGGGGGAAGGAGAGTAGGGGGTGGGAGGCAAGTGACCAGCCTTCACAAAGCCCAACCTGAAGAGAAATGTGAATTTAAAACCTGCGTTTAGTGTCAGGACCTGCCCAGCAAATTCAGCCTGTATGTACTCAGGTCACAGAATTCTAGAGAACCTAGGCACAGATGGGAAACCATGACCCTGAGCACAGTTGAGACTGCCAATATCACAGAGCCAAACAGCAGCAAAGCTAGGATATAAACCCTAGCTAGCTACTCCTAAATCCTTGCTTTTCCTTGGTGAGGAAGAGCTCTCTCCACCATCAAGTCAGATCTGACTCATAGCAAACCCTCCTTGGGTTTCTGAGGCATTATCACTACGGAAGTAGATTGCCCATCTTCCTTCCAAGAAGTGGCTGGGGGGTCCCGAATTCCAGGCTCCTGGATTTCACTCATCTACAATGAGGAGTCATTGGGTGGCACAAATGGTTAAATGCTGAACTACTAACCAAAGGTTTGGAATTTTAACTCATCCAGAGGCACCTCAGAAGTAAGGCCTGGCAATCTGCTTCCAAAAAGTGACAGACTTGAAAACCTTATGGAGCAGTTCTACTCTGCACACATTGTTGTTGTTGTTGTTATGTGCCATCGAGTTGGACCCGACTCATAGAGACCCCTCCTTGGGTTTCAGAGGCAGTATCACTATGGAAGTAGATTGCCCCATCTTCCTTCCAAGGAGTGGCTGGTGGGTTTGAACCGCCAGCCTTCCAGTTAGCAGTCAAGTGCTGTAGGCACTATCTACCAGAGCTCCCTTCTGCACACACGGGGTCCCCATGAGTCAGAATCAACTTGATGGCAACTAACAACAATAACAACAACTTTGGGTGATTAACCACCCACAGTTATTTGCTGAGCATTTAATATGTTCCAGCAATTGTCAAGGTAGGCAGTGGGTGGGGAGGTTATGGGGAGAGGCAAATTCCCACCCCTGACTATCCTCAGAATGAGAGTGATGTGACTTGTGCATCCATAAAGCTGTGCAACTTTCTTGAGTGAATCAGAGTCTGAGGAGGTGGAAACTTTTGCAAGAGGAAGTGGTCTCTAGGTTGTTCATTCCAGAAGCATGGACTCTGTTCCCTGACTCCCACCTCCTCGAGGTTGAAGCTTTTACTTCTTCTCAGCATATAGAAGTGCTAGGAACCAAGAATACACACGCAGGGGAAGGGAGTGCCCCTGATTGAGCACCTATGATAGGTGAGGCCCTGTCAAAGCCTACACAATTTACCTCCTTTGATCTTCAAAACTATTCTTGAAAACAGGCATTATTGCCACCCATTTCACAGACTGAGACTTCAAAAAAATCATTAAGAGGACTGAGTTCTGGGCATCTACTACAAAGTCCCCCAGCACTGTATTGCTTCCTCACATCCATTATACATTAGCATAGGGATCCCAAACCATGCTTTCCATAGCAACTGGGCAATAGCTACTTACAATTTGTCATATTATAGAGTGCAGATTTTATTGAAAAGTTCCATCATCATGGAAAGTTCTGTTAGACAGCACTGGACTTAACCTGAGATTTGGCAGCTCATAAAAGCACTTTTCTACCACCCTGCATGTGACATTTGCATATGGTATTAATGTTATTATTCAATAATTTCCACATTCTGTTGAATCGCCTTTCTTTGGAATGGGCACAATGTGGATCTCTTCCAGGGGGTTGACCGGGTAGCTGTCTTCCCAATTTCTTGTCATAAAATGAATGAGTACTTCCACCAATGCATCTATTTGTTGTAACATCTCAATAGGCATTCCATCAATTCCTGGAGCCTTGCCAATGTCTTCAGTGAAGCTTGAATACCATCTTCTTTCCATACCATCAGTTCTTGAGCACATGCTACCTCCTGAAATGGTTCAATGTTGACCAAATCTTTTTGGTATACTGATGCTGTGTATTCCTTCCATCTTCTTTTGCATCATTCCTGCACCATTCATTATTTTGCCCATTAAAAAAAAAAAACTATCACTGCCCTCAAGTCATTTCTGACTCATAGCGACCCATCCTTGAGTTTCTAACACAGTATCTCTACAGAAGTAGATTGACCAGTCCTCCTTCTGAGGAGTGGCTGGTGGGTTTGAACCACCAGCCTTCTGGTTAGCAGTCAAATGCCTTAGACACTATGCCACCAGAGCTCCCCTTTTGCCCATAGAATCCATCAATATTGCAACTCAAGACTTGATTTTTTTTTTCTTCAGCTTTGAGAAATGCTGAACCTGTTCTTCCCCCTTTGATTTTCTAACTCCATGTCTTTGCACATTTCATTATAATATTTTACTTTGTGTTCTTGAGCCATCCTTTGAAATCTTCTGCTCAGTTATTTTACTTCATCATTCCTTCTGTTCATTTTAACTACTCTCCATTCAAGAGCAAGTTTCAAAGTCTCTTCTCATATCTATTTTTGTCTTTTCTTTCTTTTTAATTACCTTATGCTTTCTTCATGTATGATGCCCTTGATGTCATCCCACAACTATCTGGTCTTCAGTCATTGATGTTCAATGTATCAATTCTACAGATGGACTCTAAATTCAGGTGGGATATACTCTGGGCCATATTTTGACTCTCATGGACTTGTTTTAATTTTCTTCAGCTTCAATTTAAAGTTTCATATAAGCAATAGATACCCTGTTCCACGGTTGGCCCCTGGCCTTGTTCTGGCTGATACTATTGAGCTTCCCCATCATCTCTTTCCACAGATGTAGTCAATCTGATTCCTGTGTATTCCATCTGGTGAAGTCCACCTGTATAGTCACCATTTATGTTGGTCTTGTAAAATTCTAACATGAGATGTCCAGCATCATTTCTATCACCAAGGCCATATTTTCCAATTATTCATGCTTCTTTGTTTTCAACCATTCCATTCTAATCACTGGTAACTATCAACACATCTGGATTGCATGCTTGGCAATTTCAGACTGCAAAAGTTGGTGAACAAACCTTCAATTTCTTCATTTTTTACTTCAGTGGTTAGTGCATAAATTTGAATAATAGTAGTATTCACTGGTCTTGCCTGTAGGTGTATGGATATTATCCTATCACTGACAGCATTGTACTTCAAGGCAGATCTAAAATGTTCTTTTTGACAATGAATTCACATTTCATTCCTCTTCAATTTATCATTCCTGGCATAATAGAGTGTATGATTTTCCAGCTCAAAATGGCAAAGACCAGTTCATTTCAGCTCATTGATGCCTATGATATCAATCTTTATGCATTTCATTTCATTTTTTTGACAACTTTCTATTTAAAAAAATAATAATAATTCAAAAACAGTTGCAGCAATACACAGGCAGGGAGCTACCCAAAATTCAAGCCTAATTAAGAAGTAAAGATGTTTACCTGTGTTTTATTGACTATGCAAAAGCATTTGATGTGTAGATCATAACAAATTATGAATAACATTGCAAGAACAGGAATTCCAGAATACTTAATTGTACTCATGAGGAACCTGTCATAGAACAAGAGGCAGTTGTTTGAATAGAACAAAGAGATACTACATGGCTTAAAATCAGGAAGAGTATGTATCAGGATTGTGTCCTCTCACCATACTTACTGAATCTGTGTGCTGAGCAAATAATCCAAGAAGCTGGACTATACAAAGAACACAGCATCAGGATTGGAGGAAGACTCATTAACAACCTGCAGTATGCAGATGATAAAATCTTGCTTGCTGAAAGCAAAGGAGACTTGAAGCACTTACTGAAGATCAATGACTATAGCCTTCAGTATGGATTATACCTCAACATAAAGAGAACAAAAATTCTCACAACTGGACCAATAAGTAATATCATGAAAAATGGAGAAAATATTGAAATTGTCAAGGATTTCATTTTACTTGGATCCACAATCAATGCCCATGGAAGCAGCAGTCAAGAAATCAAATGATATACTTCATTTGGCAAATCTTCTGCAAAAGGCCTCTATAAAGTGTCAAAGAGCAAAGCTGTCACTTTGAATACTAAGGTGCGCCTGACCCAAGCAATTGTCTTTTCATAGCCTCATTTGCTTGTGAAAGCTGGATAATGAATGAGGAATGAGGAAGACTGAAGAATTGATGCATTTGAATTATGGTGTTGGCGAAAAACATTGAATATACTGTGGACTGCCAGAAGAACAAACAAACCTGTCTTGGAAGAAGTATAGCTGGAATGCTCCTTATAAATGAGAATGGCCCGACTTCATCTCTCGTACTTTGGTCATGTTATCAGGAGGGACCAGTCTCTGGAAAGAATATCATGCTTGGTAAATTAGAGGGTCAGTGAGAAATGGAAAGACCCTCAATGAGATGGATTGACACAGTGGCTGCAACAGTGGGCTCAGGCATAACAGTGATTGTGAGGATGGTGCAGGACCAGGCAGTGTTTCCTTATGTTGTACATAAGGTCACTATGAGTTGAAACTGACTTGAAAGCACTTACAGTACCCTAACCTAACAACCCTGCGTCATCTCTCCACCTTCTATTCTGATTCCTTCTAAAAGTGGCCTTGGAGCATGGGATGGCACAGAGGCCTCAATAAATATTTGCTGAATGAATGGGAAAGGTGTCACCTGAAGAACAAGAAGGAAGTGGTTGCAGTGGTAGAAGTAGGCCTGATTTACTCAAGAAATGTTCACTAGTTGGGTAAGAACTTACACAGACCATCTCCACCAATGAAAACACAAAAACAAATAGTCATATAGTTTATGGGAGCAATAAAAGCCCATACCTACACATTACCTCTTCAAATGACTCATGTGTGACTGTGTGCACTAAGATTAAAGCATTTCAACCAGACTAGTACAGTGGTTAGCACTGACAAGAGCAAGAGTGTCTTTTTAAAATGGAAGTTTTCAGTCCTAGGGACCAAACTCAAGAGCTAGAACCCTGGAGTTCCTGTAACCCAGAAATAAGGTATAGGCCTGACCCACTAGAAACAGGCACAATACAGATGGGAAACTGAGACCCAGACAAATGACTATCCTATGGTTATACAGCCAGGTGGAGGCAGAGCTGTTCTCCTGACCACTTGCCACTTCCATCTGGAATTCAGGCTAGACTGAAAGCAGATGCTACTCATCAGAGCAGATGGACCAAGGAGCAGGAAGCCTGGGTGGCCAATGAACCAAAGGTGGTGTCATGTGTTAAACAAAGCAGGATCAAAATTAACTAGTAGGCTAGGAACAACCCCAGAGCAGAGGGGTCAGCCTGGTGTACATTAAAAGGGGGAAAACAACTAAGAAAAATTAAGTCTAATACCACTGAGTGTTGGTAAGGAAGATTGAAATGAACACTCCTGTACACTACTGGTGGTAGTGAATATTGGTAAGGTCCTTCAGAGGCAATTGAACATTATTAAGGGAGCTCTGGTAGCATAGTGGCTAAGGCACTTGCCTGCTAACCAGATGGCTGGAGGTTCAAACCCACCAGCCACTCCTCAAAAGGAAGGTTGGGCAATCCTACTTCCGTAGTGATACTGCCTCGGAAACCCAAGGAGGGGTAGCCCATAATCATGCTATATTGTAATTTGTTCAGGTTCTTATCGTTAATCTCCTCCGTTACACTGTGAACTCTCTCAGGTCAGGGTCTATGTCTTCCATACCATTAAAAGGACACAGTTCAGTGTACCTAATCACATGCTCATTGAATGAAAAATAAATGACTGTCTCAATTTCATCAAACTATTATACCCATCACTGTTGAGTCCATTCTGACTCATAGCAACCCTACAGGACAGAGCAGAACTGCCCCACTGGATTTCCAAGCCTGTAAATCCTTACAGAAGCAGACTGCCATATCTCTCTACCAAAAGTGGCTAGTGGGTTTGAACACCATCCTTTCAGTTAGCAGCCAAGCACTTTAACCATTGCATCATCAGGGATCCTTCAAGCTATTATACAACTTACTTTATTTCCCTTCTGCTCTACTTTATTTATTTATTTATTTATTTTAAAGGTTATTACTGTCACAATTTATCTTCTGACAAGAGGAAACAGCTGATAAAAGAAGCCCTCCTTTGTTCTGGATTTCCTGGCCAGGTCCCTCATGTTCTGTTTGCTTTGACCCTCTGGAGTGCTTGCTGGGTGAGGTCAGGGAAGGGAAGGAGCCACAGGAAGCCAACTGCAAGGCTCCCGCAGTGGGGAAAGGGGGAAGGAGAGTAGGGGGTGGGAGGCAAGTGACCAGCCTTCACAAAGCCCAACCTGAAGAGAAATGTGAATTTAAAACCTGCGTTTAGTGTCAGGACCTGCCCAGCAAATTCAGCCTGTATGTACTCAGGTCACAGAATTCTAGAGAACCTAGGCACAGATGGGAAACCATGACCCTGAGCACAGTTGAGACTGCCAATATCACAGAGCCAAACAGCAGCAAAGCTAGGATATAAACCCTAGCTAGCTACTCCTAAATCCTTGCTTTTCCTTGGTGAGGAAGAGCTCTCTCCACCATCAAGTCAGATCTGACTCATAGCAAACCCTCCTTGGGTTTCTGAGGCATTATCACTACGGAAGTAGATTGCCCATCTTCCTTCCAAGAAGTGGCTGGGGGGTCCCGAATTCCAGGCTCCTGGATTTCACTCATCTACAATGAGGAGTCATTGGGTGGCACAAATGGTTAAATGCTGAACTACTAACCAAAGGTTTGGAATTTTAACTCATCCAGAGGCACCTCAGAAGTAAGGCCTGGCAATCTGCTTCCAAAAAGTGACAGACTTGAAAACCTTATGGAGCAGTTCTACTCTGCACACATTGTTGTTGTTGTTGTTATGTGCCATCGAGTTGGACCCGACTCATAGAGACCCCTCCTTGGGTTTCAGAGGCAGTATCACTATGGAAGTAGATTGCCCCATCTTCCTTCCAAGGAGTGGCTGGTGGGTTTGAACCGCCAGCCTTCCAGTTAGCAGTCAAGTGCTGTAGGCACTATCTACCAGAGCTCCCTTCTGCACACACGGGGTCCCCATGAGTCAGAATCAACTTGATGGCAACTAACAACAATAACAACAACTTTGGGTGATTAACCACCCACAGTTATTTGCTGAGCATTTAATATGTTCCAGCAATTGTCAAGGTAGGCAGTGGGTGGGGAGGTTATGGGGAGAGGCAAATTCCCACCCCTGACTATCCTCAGAATGAGAGTGATGTGACTTGTGCATCCATAAAGCTGTGCAACTTTCTTGAGTGAATCAGAGTCTGAGGAGGTGGAAACTTTTGCAAGAGGAAGTGGTCTCTAGGTTGTTCATTCCAGAAGCATGGACTCTGTTCCCTGACTCCCACCTCCTCGAGGTTGAAGCTTTTACTTCTTCTCAGCATATAGAAGTGCTAGGAACCAAGAATACACACGCAGGGGAAGGGAGTGCCCCTGATTGAGCACCTATGATAGGTGAGGCCCTGTCAAAGCCTACACAATTTACCTCCTTTGATCTTCAAAACTATTCTTGAAAACAGGCATTATTGCCACCCATTTCACAGACTGAGACTTCAAAAAAATCATTAAGAGGACTGAGTTCTGGGCATCTACTACAAAGTCCCCCAGCACTGTATTGCTTCCTCACATCCATTATACATTAGCATAGGGATCCCAAACCATGCTTTCCATAGCAACTGGGCAATAGCTACTTACAATTTGTCATATTATAGAGTGCAGATTTTATTGAAAAGTTCCATCATCATGGAAAGTTCTGTTAGACAGCACTGGACTTAACCTGAGATTTGGCAGCTCATAAAAGCACTTTTCTACCACCCTGCATGTGACATTTGCATATGGTATTAATGTTATTATTCAATAATTTCCACATTCTGTTGAATCGCCTTTCTTTGGAATGGGCACAATGTGGATCTCTTCCAGGGGGTTGACCGGGTAGCTGTCTTCCCAATTTCTTGTCATAAAATGAATGAGTACTTCCACCAATGCATCTATTTGTTGTAACATCTCAATAGGCATTCCATCAATTCCTGGAGCCTTGCCAATGTCTTCAGTGAAGCTTGAATACCATCTTCTTTCCATACCATCAGTTCTTGAGCACATGCTACCTCCTGAAATGGTTCAATGTTGACCAAATCTTTTTGGTATACTGATGCTGTGTATTCCTTCCATCTTCTTTTGCATCATTCCTGCACCATTCATTATTTTGCCCATTAAAAAAAAAAAAACTATCACTGCCCTCAAGTCATTTCTGACTCATAGCGACCCATCCTTGAGTTTCTAACACAGTATCTCTACAGAAGTAGATTGACCAGTCCT
>NW_006921729.1:7893916-7920027 GCF_000298275.1 Orycteropus afer afer
AAGGAAGGTTGGGCAATCCTACTTCCGTAGTGATACTGCCTCGGAAACCCAAGGAGGGGTCACTATGAGTCAGGTTTGACTCGACGGCACATAACAAGTAGAATTTAAAGTGTGTGTATACACTATGACCCAGCAATATCACTAATTCCTAGAGAAATATTTACACATATGCACATGGAGACACATATGCACATGGAGACACACATAAAGATGTTCATTGCTGCACTGCCTATGATCATGAGAAATTGGAAACAATTTAAATCTCCAATCATTGTTGTTGATGTCATGTGCCATTGAGCCATCTCCAATTCATAGTGACCTTATGTACAACAGAACGAAACATGGCACAGTCCTGTGCCAGCCTCATGATCCCTACTATACCTGAGCTCATCGCTGCAGCCACTGTGTCAATCCATTTTGTTGAGGGCCTTTCCCTCTTTCGTTGACCCTCCACTTTACCAAGCATGACATCCTTCTCCAGAGAATGGTCCCTTCTGACAACATGACCAAAGTAGGTGAGACAAAGTCTGGCCATTCTTGCTTCCAAGGAGCATTCTGGCTGCACTTCCAGGACAGATTTGTCCTTACTCATTGTCCAGCTCTCACATCCATATGAGGCAAGTGAAAATACCATGGCTTGGGTTGAGCGCATCTTAGTCTTCAAGGAGATATCTTTGCTCTTCAGGGGTTGAAAGAGGTCTTTTGCAACAGATTTGCCCAATTTAATATGTCTTTTGATGTCTTGATTGCTGCCTCCATCGGCGCTGATTGTAGAACCAAGTAATATGAAGTCTTTGACAACTTCAATCTCTTCTCCATTCATCATCATGCTGCTTTTTGGTCCAGTTATGAGGATTTTTGTTTTCTTCATATTGAGGTGTAATCTATACTGTGAACTGTAGACTTTAATCTTCTTCAGTAAGAGCTCCAAGTCATCCTCACTTTCAGCAAGTAAAGTTGTGTTGTCTTCATATCTCAGGTTGTTAATGAGTCTTCCTCCAATCTTGATGCCATGTTCTTCTTCACACAGTCCAGCTTCTTGGATTATCTGCTCAACATACATATTGAATAAGTATGGTGAAAGGATACAATCCTGATGCACTCTCTTTCTGATTTTAAATCACAATGTATCAGCAATATATCAGACAGTGTTTCACTGCTATTCATAAGATTTTCACTGGCTAATTCTTTGAGAAGTGGATGGCCTCTTCCTTCTTCCAAGTCTGTCCCAGTCTCGAAGCTCCACTGAAATCTGTCTCCCATGGGTAACTCTGCTGGCACTTGAAACACTAGTGGCACAGCCTCCAGCCTCACAGCAACACCCAAGCCCCCATAGTATGACAAACTGACATACAAGTTTGTCTCCCTTAGCTGTTCCAAACTGTTCTGCTCATTTCTTGGTCTCCCCTGCCCTGCTAACTTACCCAGCCTGCCCCCGAGGCACAAACACCCACCTTCTGCTCCTCCCGAGTTGGCTGTCCCCCAGGTGCTCCTCCCACGCAAACTCCCACCTTCCACTGGTCCCTGGGCTGGCTTACTGTGGCCTGCTCCCATGGCACTCCATGCATGCAAACTCCTGCCTTCCATTGCTCCCTGGGCATAGATATGGATAAATAAAATGTGATATATCTGCACTATGGTAGTGAGACTCTCTCTCTTAGACATGCATGTGGGTAACCTTGGCAATTTCAGCTCTAAGAATCCCAGCTTTGTCCAGCAAGGCCGGATAATAACTAGGCAAAATTGGAGTGAGGGATAGAGCCTTTTCTTTCCTTATCCCCTTCTAGAGACAGCATCTCCCTAATGCCAGGAGCATCTCTATGCCCCAAAGGACAGTGGCAAGAAAGCCAACACACCAACTTGGGCAAGATTAAAGGAAGCCATCCATTGATTTTGGGGGGCTTTATCACAGTGAAAAGAAGGTGAGGGAAGTTGACTGGTCTTGAAATTGTTTTTTAGTAGTTTGATTTCACGGTCTTCTTGTTACTTAAATACCATTCATCTTCCTCCAAATCTCTAGTGAGAGTTTCATATGGCTTGGCAGCTCAATTTCCTCTTAGTCTACAGGATGAGACAAAAGGTCCACTGGTCACTTATCTAAGGAAAGCACATTGGGAGCCTTTAGAACCTGTACCACCAGGTCTTAGTATCCTTCTCTTTGCAAGATTTATGGCCCCCCAGAGAATGGATTTATATCACCCGACACTTGCTCCTCTTGTCATCTCCTTTCAGCAGCAAGCCTTGTACTGATTGACCCAGCTTTCGGTCCTGTTTAATCATCTCTCAGAACAATTGGCCACTCAACCAAGGAGATTTCACTGAAATGACCATGATGTTTGGTTTTAATGTGCAACTCTAAAGAACGAATAGTACCCTAACTTCCCTATTTCCTGCACATATCTCCCTTCCCTACCCCACTATTGTCATACACACCCACCAGTATCTACCCCAGGGCCATGAAGGGCAGGTGGTATTTGTTCTCTCTGTACTCTGCCCAGGCATCAGCCCCTGATGGCACTTCCCATTCCACCCAGAGAAATGTTTGACTCCTCCACCATAGGTATCATTTCCCTTCTAAAGACTAAGAGAGGGGAAAGCCCGGAATAAAAGGGCAGCAAGCAGAATGATGACAAACTGAAAGGCTAAGTCAGCATTTAAAATCTGTGGATATGGAATTGATTTGTTCACTGAGTAAGCCACCACAGGGACCCAGTGCTGGCTCCAAGCTGATACTCCATGTGCTTGTCAGCATAATCTTGCTATTATTAAACTTCATGGTTAGACATCTGCTCCTCACAATCTGGCCACAGGCTTGGCCACAGTCTTCACTCTTACTCCAGTCTCTCCATCTCCTCCAAGCTTGCCTGGCACAGGACAGCCCCCTTCTTCCCCATCTTTGTCCGTGTCCCTCCCTGCTGCTGCTGGGACTAAGACAGTCTTAGGTGGTTCTCCCTGAAGTCAACCCTGTATCAAAGAGTCAAGAGGGAATTATTTATTTGAGAAACACTGCAAGGAAAGTAGAGAAGTGAGACAGGAAAGGAAAGGAAGTCTGCAAAGGATATTAGGCAGGTTACCACTGTGGAAGAGGGAGGCAATTTCCTTGGGGACCTCCAGCAGACAGCATAGAACTCCCTTCAAGTTGTCCCACTTGAGGGGCAAAGAAGATGAAGTATTTGTCTTCCAACTCCCCTCTGAGGCACTAGTTCTCTGGCACATCCAACCTAGCCAGCACCCTTTGGAGAGTTGTATGTGCATGCAGTAGGCAGCTGGCACCATGAACTGGTTGGTGGGTCTGAGGGATAGGGGTGGGGCACCTACAGAAACCACTACTACTTTGCTGGAAAACTTTATCTTTCAAGATTCAGGTAAAATGTGACCTCCTCTGAGATGTCACCTCCTTTCTTACTGCCTATGAGGAAGAATTAATAGCTTCCTCCTCCAAGCTCTAATTATACTTTGCACACAGTTCAATCAAAGCATCAGCCAGGTTCTGCTCTGTTTTATTATTATTATTATTATTATTATCAGTCTGATTTGTAAGAACGTTTATAGAGCAAATTCATTTTCCACTCAACAGTTCATACACATTTTCTTTCATGACATTGATTGAAATACCCATAATGTAAACAGCTCTTTTCCCAATTCCCTGTGGTTACCTTTTCTTTGTGTCCTTCTTTCCCTTGCATTCCTGCCCTCTGAGCTATCTGCCTGTGCAAATGTTCCCCTTGTGATCTCCCATGATTGCTTGTTCTAAGGAGTGTATCTACCTGGTATAAATGTTCACCTTATAGGCCTGTCCATTGTCTGGCTGGAAGCCACAGGAGTAAGTTCAATTCCAGGCCCAAAGTGTGACTAAGGGCCATAGTCTCTAGGCTTTTACCAGTCTCTACCAGACCAGTATGCCTGATCTTTTTTTGTGATTTTGAGTTTTGTTCCACATTTTTCTCCCACTCTATCCATGATCTATTCTATTTTTGTTTGACTGTTCTTCTTCTATCAAAGTGTGCACAGTTTTACAGTGGAGATCAAGTCTGAGCCATCTAAATATTTTAGCATATACATCCATTCATTCAATTTGGATTTATTGAGCACCCTTTCTGGCCAGCACTGTTCCAGGAGCCGGGTGTGCAGAAACAAAAACAAACAAATACACAAAAGCAAAATTAACTAGGTCCTTGCTTCCTTGATTTAGTGTGTATGTGTGTGTGTGTATGTGTGTAGGTCAAGGGACAAGAGATTAAAAACAAATAAATAAGTGTGTAATATGTTAGTGGTGATAAATGCAAAGAAGAAAAATAAAGCCAGGTGTGATAGTTGGAGCTGTGTGTCACCTTGGCTGGACCACAATTCTGTGTGGTTTAAGCAGTTGTGATGTGGGTTATTCCCATGATGGGATCAGATGTATATGTTTTGAGCAGCCAACCCAATGACAGGGTGTGACCTGCTTCCAATATATTTATGGACATCCTGGAAAAAGAGACACTCTTCTGTGGATTGGGATCCTGTTGTGCTCCCTACAACTGTCCGTGAGCGAACAAGCCACCATCCAGCCTGGATATCTAGGATTTGTCATTTGTTGGAGTCAACAGCCAGGATACTGCCTACCAACCTTGAGCTCGTCAGCCCCTGCAGTTATGTGAGTCGGGACAACCCTCTAGCTTGGTGTTTGAATCCAAGAACTTTGGACTTGCCAGCTTCTATAAGTGTGTGAGCCATTTTCCTAAGATAAATTTCTCTTTCTCTATATGTATATATAAGCTTTACTGGTTTTGCTTCTCTAGAGAACCCAGCCTAACACACTAAGTTATGGAATAAAAACTGAGTGGATACAGGAGAGTGCATCGGGAAAAGGTTTTTCTGATAAAATGACACTTGAATGTAGATGATGGATAAAGTGAAGGAGTGAGCTAAAAGATATTTGGAGGAAAAGCAATCTGGGCATAAAGAAATATATGTGCAAAGGCCCTGGGGTGAAAGTATGCTAGATGTTTTCAGAGAATTGTTGTTGTTGTTATGTGCCATGGAGTCGGACCCAACTCATTGCGACCCCTCCTTGGGTTTCTGAGGCAGTATCACTACGGAAGTAGATTGCCCCATCTTCCTTCCGAGGACTGGTTGGTGGGTTTGGACCACCAGCCTTCTGGTTAGCAGTCAAGGGCCTTAGGCACTAGGCTACCAGAGCTCCCGTTCAGAGAATAGCAGAAGATATGCTTGGTTCACAGTTAATTTAATGTAAGGTCCATTTGCAAATCCTGTCTTTATTTGCCTAGGCTGCCTCTTGACCCACGCAAATTTCTATTACTGACCTTATTGTGTGATCCTATCATCTTTCATATGGTCATCAAGGGTAAGAACTGTGTCTTTTAATTATTTTGTGTCCCTCATGCCAAGTTCAGTGTTCATTCTGTGTTATGTACTAAATATGTTGCTTAAACTGAAGCCCTCATTATTCTATATTTAAAACTTAAGGAAATAGAAATCAAATGACAGAAAGGGTCCATTTGAAGTACATACTTGTTACAACACACCTCTGCTTGCAAACTAAAATGAACATGGATGTTGGGACATAGCATCTGAATGCTTGATGAGAGCAGCCATTCTTGGGTGCAAATAGGAGTTCTTTGGGAAAGTTGTTGCTGTTATTGCTATGAGGTGCCATTGAGTTAGTTCCAACTCATAGCAATGCTATGTATAATAGAACAAAACACTGCCCAATCCTGTACCATCCTCACAAGTGTTGCTATATTTGAACCCATTGTTGCAGCCACTGTGTCAATCCATCTCATTGAAATTCTCCTCTTTTTCACAATCTCTCTACTTTACTAAAGGAGGTTTAGTGGCACAATGCCTAAGGCATTTGCCTATGGAGTGTCAGTTCAAACTCACCATCCACTCCGTGGAAGGAAGATGGGGCAATCTGTTTCTGTAAAGCTTTACTGCCTTGGAAACCCAATGCGGTCGCTATGAGTCAGGATTGACTCATTGGCAGTGAGTTTGGTTTTTTGATTTTCTACTTTACTGAGCATGATGTTCTTCTCCAGGAACTGGTGCCTCCTGATAACATGTCCAAAGTATATGAGACAAAGTCTTGCCATCTTTGCTTCTAAGGAACATTCTGGCTATACTTTTTTTTTTTTTTTTCTTAAATGCATTTTATTGAAATATAATTTATGTACAGTGAAATACACAAAACTAAAGTGACATGGGTCAACGCATTTTTTTTTAGTGTTCCCTCCCCTCCCTGCCCACCCCTGGCAACCAACAAAGAAAGTTTCCCTCCATATGTAAACCTTTCCTTGACCCTCCACAACAATGAACTACTACTATATTTGTCCTTCTGTGACTGACTTATGTCACTCAGCATAATGTCCTCCAAGTTCATCCATATTATGCTTTAGTGCTGCCTAGAATTCCATTATGTGTATGGACCATAGTTTGGTCATCCACTCTTTCACTATAAATCTTAGAGATAAGTCCCTTGCTAGATATGTAATTATTGGCATATATGAATTTGTTGCTGTCATTTTTGTTATGTGCTTTTTCATGGTGTTGATTTCTTTGTTCCATATAATTTTCTTTGCTGAGCTCCTTTTGTTTATGAATCATGTTATCACTTCCTTCATTGCTATTGTTTCAATATTTGCTGAATATTTATGCTGCTCCTCTTTTTCGATGTGAAGGTTTATCATTTTTCTTTGAGGTTACCCTGTGATTTATAGTTTTCTTCCCAAGTTTAGAACAGTCTGTGCTATCTGGTAGTTGTCTTGAAGTTCTATAATGACAGTAATTTCCCTCTTTTTGGTTTGTAGTTGTCCTCATTTGTCAATTGATGTCTCCAGTTCCCTTTTTACAATCTTGTAGGGTTCTTTGCTTTGGATACTTCCATAGCTGGGTTGGTTTCTGGGTCATGTCATCATGTGTGTTAATGGTCAGTTGTTGTTGGCTGTTCTTGCTTCTCTGTCCAAAGAGCTCCCTTTAGCATGTCTTGTAAGGTTGGTCTGGTTTTAACAAATTCTCTTAATTTCTGCTTATCTAGAAATGTTCTAATTTCACTATCATATTTAAAGGACAGTTTGGTTGGGTACATAATTCTTGGTTGGAAAATTTTCTCTTTCAGGGTTTTATATATACCATCACATTTTCTTCTCACCTGCATGGTTTCTGTCAAGAAATCTGAGCTTAGACTTATTGGTGCCCCCTTGTAGGTAACTTTTCATTTGTCCTGTGCTGCTCTCATGATTCTTTCTTTGTCTTTGGTTTTGGTGAGTTTGATGATGATATGTCTGAGTAATTTTCTTTTGGAGTCTATCCTGTTTGGGGTTTGTTGGACTTCCTGAATGGATATATTCTCATCTTTCCTTACACCAGGAAAATTCTCTTCCAACAAACCTTCAGCAATTTTCTCTGTGGTTTTATTTGTCTCTTCCTGTTCTGGAATTCTGATGACATGTAGGTTATTCCTTTTGATGGTATCCCACATGAACCTTAGGCTTTCTTCATTTTGTTTTGATCTTTTTTCTGATTGATCTCTTTCCAAAGAAGTGTTCAGGTATTTGCCATCAATCTCCCTAATTCTGTCTTCCATTGATTCAATTCTGCTCCTTTGCCCATTCAATGTCTTATCTATTTCTGAAAATTTAGTATTAATCTTCTGGATGTCTGTGTGTAGATTTTATATCATTCTAATTTTTCATTTATTTTGTCATTTTGTTCTTCTGTTGTCTTTCAAAATTGTTCTAGAGTTTTCTCTGTGTTTTCCTTGACCTGTCCCTCAATTCCTTGAAGATACCTAAATATTCTTTTGAATTCCTTATGAGTGAGTTCCAATGTTGTGTCTTCCTCTGGGATGTGTTTTAGGTCTGTATCCTGGCCCCTTGTTTCTCCTGCTTTATCTTGCTTCTTTGTGTGGACTGTGATGCTCTGTTGTCTCTGAGGCATTGTGATGTTTTTGTGTTTATATTTAATTGGTGATTTTGTGTTGGAGTGACTTACCCATGATTTTTGTTTTCTTTGTATGTTATCTACACAAGTAGGGTACTGTGGTCCTCTATTTGCTAGTTGACAGCACTTATACACTCACCACCTATCTCCTTTCCTGTTGTCAGCCTGTCATATGTCTATACCAACCTTGGTAAACAGAGACTGTTCTTAGGTCCCTGGAATCCAAATGAGAATGCTATTATTTTAAAATCCGAAATGGTTGCCACTTGTAAAGATTCAAAATGGCTGCATCCTCACTTGCTTTAAATATGCAAAATGGCTGCTTGTAAACATTCAAAATGGCTGTGCCCTCAGTCACTTTAAATATCCTAAACATCTGCAGCTTGTAAACATTCAAAATGGCTGTACCCTCGGTCACTTTAAATATCCAAAACAGCTGCTGCTTGAAAACATTCAAAATGGCTGTGCCCTCGGTCACTTTAAATATCCAACATGGCCACCACTTGTAAACATTCAAACTGGTTGTGCCCTAGATCTTTAAATATCCAGAATGGCTACCACATGTAAACAATCAAAATGGCTGCACCCTCCAGACAGCCAAAAGTCCACAGCTCAGGTTGTCTCTCTCCTTGCTATTTCCCTTCCTAGTCATAGACCACCAGCGCAGTTGTCCCTGCAGCCCTTGGTGACCAGGGCTGATCTTTATGTCAATTCTCAGGTCCCAACACCACTTGGAAAAATTCGGGCTATTGGTCCAGTCAGAGTGGCTGACAGTCCGCAGCTCCAACATTCTCTGTACTCACTGTTTTCATTCAGGTTTTTCCCTGGTTGGTGCCTAATCCACTTCTATATAGTTTCTTTCAAAGCTCAGGGCTCCAGGATTATCTTCTGTATCTCTGTCAATTGGTTTTTCTTTCCTTTGTTGAAGAGGGTCTGTGTCGTTTGTCTGCCTATTCCTCCATCTTACTGGAAGTCCAAACTGAGCAACTGGATGTACTTCTTCCAAGACAGATTTGTTCATTCTTCTGGCAGTACATGGTATTTTCAATATTCTTTGCCAACACTATAATTCAAATGTATCGATTCTTTGTTGGTCCTCCTTACTTATTATCCAGCTTCTGCATGCATATGAGACAATTGAAAACACCATGGCTTGGGTCAGGCACACCTTCATCCTCTAAGTGATATTTTTGCTTTTTAAAACTGTAAAGAGGTCTTTTGAAGTTGATTTCCCTAATGCAATATGTCATTTGATTTCTTGACTGCTGCTTCAATGAGTGTTGATTGTGGATCCAAGTAAAATGAAATCCTTCACAATTTCAGTCTTTTCTCCATTGATCATGATTTTCTTATTGGTCCAGTTGTGAAGATTTTTGTTCTCTTTACGTTGAGGTGTAATCCATTTTGAAGGCTGTAGTCTTTGATCTTCATCAATAAATGCTTCAAGTCTCTTTCGCTGTCAGAAAGCAGGGCTGTGTCATCTGCATATCACAGGTTGCTAATGAGTCTTCCTCCAATCCTGTTGCTGCATTCCTCTTCTTATACTCCAGCTTCTTGCATTATTTGCTCAGCACACAGATTGGATAAGTGTGGTGAAATAATACAACCCTGACGCACACCTTTCCTGATTTTAAATCACACAGTATCAATGCCCTTGTTTTTTCTGTTCTGTTCAATATTTGTTCTGTTCAAATGACTACCTCATTCTTTTTCCCTCAAGGGCATTGAATTGGCTCAAGTAGTTGAAGATATTTTACAAACTAACTAGAGTGAAGTTTTGGTACCAGAAAACAGTGGTATATTTCAACTCTCATGGATGAACATTGCCTGTAGTCCTCTAGAAACCACAATGCTGTAGGTCTCATCCTACAGACAGAGGAAAGAACTGGCCAGGTGTTGACTCAGGTATAGGCCTCAGTAATTATATTTTAAGGTAGTAACAGACAGCATGTTCCAGTGCAAAAGATATAAGCTGTCAAATTAGTAAAGGAGCTCTGGTAGTGCAATTGTTAAGGCATTTGGCTGCTAACCAAAAGGTTGGTGGTCAAACCTATAGCCACTCCACAGGAGAAAGATGAGGCAGTCTGTTTCTGTGAAGATTCACAGCTTTGGAAACTCTATGGAGGTTGCTATGAGTCAGAATCAACTTGATGGCAGTGAGTTTGGTATTTGGTTGCATTAGTAAGGGCATTTGGGTTTGCAAGGACAGTAGTGGTTTGTCTGCTCAGCACTCTCTACTCTTCCTTTGGGGAACTGTAGTTTCCTCACTCTCCAGATATGTGATTGAGGTGGATGCTGGCAATAAGAGGTCCCTTGGTTAAAAGGTCAATCACCCCATGATGTAAGTATTATTAATATTTGTATTTTATGGATGAAGAACCTAAGGTTCAGCAGGATGACATTTTTTATGAAGTTTATCCATTTAGAACATGATAAGGCTAAATTCATTTTTTTGTGTGATTCCAGGGTCCTCTCTTTATTGAAAATGACAGAAAACAGAGCAGCAGCGGAGTGGGGAAATACAGGCCAGGCTTGGAAGCTGCCATCAAAGTTACACAGCCCCAGAAAGCCCAGACCACAGAGCTCAGGCAGGAGATGAAGTAAAAGTAAGCTACCATTTCTATAGGTAGAACCAGCTTTAATAACCAGTTACAGAACAGGCTTAATGGAACCCAAATGGACCTTCAAGAGTCTAGCCTGTGGGGTTGATTGGTTATCAATATAGGCAACAACGCAGGATAGCCTACAGCCAGGTCAGGAACCTTTGGAGAGAGATGGGAAGGAGCTGTCCTTTCCCAAGAAGCCAGGAGCCAGAGCAAGAACAAGTCTTGGGAATAAATTCCAAGTCTACAGGAACTTGCCTTGGAGTTAGGAAGCCAGTGGGGACAACCCATAGAACCCCAATTAAAGAGACTCAATTCTAGTAGGTCCACTGTAGAACTACTAGCAATTAAAAGTCACTTCTGAACTTTTGTTTGAGTATCTTTAGAGGTCAAGCATCCCAGCAGGGTACTACCAAGCCCATCAGTAGCCAGCCTGGTATCAATACTGGATCTCAAGGGGCAGGAGGCAGAGGAGGGCCTGCCAGGGGCAGGACCTGTATCTGTCAGGGCTGATGTAGTTCTAAGTGACAGAAAAAGGCAAAAGAGGGAATTTATGAATATAAGAACCACATGAGAGAAAAACAAGGTCTCCTAGAACCAGGGACTCAAAAGGACCTAATTCTCTTTCCTCTTCTCCTTTCTCTGGTCTCTGCTTAGAGGCTTCGTTTCCTTTCATGAGGCTGAAATCATGGCTCCCAAAAGCTCTGAGTACACATCTTCTCAACTTCATCATCCTAGAAGAAATCTCCAATTAAATAAATCCCAGAAAGGACCCCGACTTGCTTATCCCAAAACCAGTTACTGTTGCTAGGGGTTAGTCATTGAAAACCCTATGGAGCACAGTTCTGCTCCGGCCCACATGACATCACTGTGAGTTGGAGTGGACTCAATAGCAACAGGCTCCCTGTGTGAGGCATATTCAGGTTGTCCTACTTATCTTTGCTTACCCAGCTCCTGACACAGTGAATGACCCAGAGCTGGTATTCAGAAAATGATGTTGAATTAATTAATCATTCCTGCTTGAGTTACATAAGGCAACAGTATAGTTGTCCTGGAAACCCTTCATTTATTAAATGTGAGCAAGAAGGAAAATGGTTAATGTTTCTCTCTCTGAGTATAGCAAGATATATTGTTTAAACCAGTGGCTACTGCAGCCTGGCATCGCAAATCCTGGTTCTGACACTATTTTGGGCTCTGCCAGTAACTAACTGTGCTCCTAGCTCTGAAGTTCTCTGCATGGTAACACCTGGCCATTCCTTCTTTGACTTACAACACATGTGTTTTCTTTTCCTAAAAGTGCCTTAGGGATATTTCTGCTGTCTTTCTGGTAAAGACAGGGAATTTATTATGGGGGTTCATTAATCCCCACCCTATCAAAAGTGAGTTTGGGAGAGTCCCACGTGTGGCTGGGGCCAGCTTAAATGACTTGTAATTAAGATGTAAACTGCTTTTGATTATGCAAATATTTTTCTGAGTCTACAGCATGCAGATGTCTTCCCGAAGCTTGGGCAATCTACTTCTGTAGTGATACTGCCTCGGAAACCCAAGGAGGGGTTGCTATTAGTCGGGTACAACTCAACGGCACATAACAACAACAACTCCCAGAAGCCTGCCTGGGTGCTTGTGGTTCTGGAGACAGAAGGGGGAAGAATGTGGAGCTCTGAGAGACTGGTTAATGCATGAAGCTATAGAATTGCAGGCATAAATAAATAAATAAATAGCCAGGGAAACAGGCACCTTGAGGCAGTTAAGCAGAAAAATGAGGCAGGAAATAACATGTGAAACTACGTACCTATCCTGTGTTTTATACTTTATAACTGTTTACATGCCTCTACTTTGCCAAAAAGAAGAAAAGAGCTGGTGAGTTCAGTATCATTATCCTCACCTTACAGGTAAGGAAACTGAGGCTGGGAGAGGTTCATTTTAATTCATTCACATTATTGAAAGCCTACTATGTGCCAGGTACTGTTCTAGGCATAGGTGACATAGCTCTGCATGTGACCACATGAGAAGAAATATGATTACTCAGATAATTAATTAAATGATGTTAAGCTCTACAAAAGCAAAAGTGCAGGCAAATAGCTGGAGCAATATCTCAATGCAGGGAGTCAGAGTGGGGCTCTAAGGAAGTAAGTAGGCACCTGAGGAGTCGGTAAGAGGGAGCCAGGTGAGGAGAATGGAAGCAGGAGGAGGGGACCTGGGCTATGTGGAGCTTGACAGTCTTGGCCTCAGGAAGCCTCCCCTGACACTCCCTTACCCAGACTATGCCAGGTGCCCTGCTATGTGTGCTTAAAGCATCTAGCTTCCCTTCCCAGTCCTTAGCTAGTTTGCAATTTCACACTTCTTTTTGTGATTGTTAAATTAATGTCTGCCTCTGTACTAAGCATAAACTACAGGACAGCAGGCACCGTTGCTGTTTTTGGTCACTACTGAAGGATACCATGCTTCGTAAAGTAGAGGGTCAGAGAAAAAGAGCAAGACCCTCAATAAGATAGATTGACACAGTGGCTGCAACAATGGGCTCAAGCATAGTGTGGTAGTTATGTTTTTGGGTCAACTTGGCTGGGCCTGGTTGAGTGGCTGGGCAGCTGGTGGTAGTTATTACCCATGATGAGACTGGCAATCAACTCCATGGTGGGATCTACCACAAGCAGCTGAGTAGCTGCCTTTGGGATGTGGTCTGCTTCCTGTATTTAAGGAGAAGCCTTGGGAATGGTCTCTAGCCTTTGGCACACTTGGACCCTGCATGTAGTTGTGTCATTGTTCAGCAGCCTGCTATGCACTGCTGATCTTGGGACTTACAATGGACTTGAATTAATGGCCTGCCGTGTGATTTGGTAATATCGAGACTGTACCTTTTTACTAGTCAATCTTGGAGCTTCTCAGCCTCAGCAGCCAGCAGCTGTCTGAGTGAAGAAATGCCTCTAGCTCCAGTGGGATAGGAGCAGGAGGCAGAACTGGACCCCAAGGTTGAGGGGCTTTCACCCAGCCCCTAGAGCCTGGCACTTTGAACTTGGACTTAAAGCCTCCAAATTGTAAGAATAAACTCCTGTTTGTTAAGGCCATCCCATTTGTGGTATATTTCTTATCAGAGTGGCACTAGGTAACCAGAACACATAGCAATGATTTTGAGGATGGTGCAGGACTGGGCTGTGTTTCATTCTGTTGTACACAGGGTCACTATGAGTCAGAATCAACTTGACAGCACCTAACAACAACAACAACAACAACTTTATCTTCAGCACCTAATCCAGGACTTAGAAAAATTATCCAATAGCCATTTGCTGGATGATTAGATGAATGATGCCGACAAGTGTGAGAAGTCTTGTAATTAGAGAAACATGGGGCAATAGATAACAATAAACAACAACGTGACATCTGGTTAGTACAAGGCCTTTATCACATTGCCTGATGTATAGGATTTCCATCCTAAATGGCAGTTTGATTTAAAATAATGATAAATAACCTATAATAATACCTGAAGTCTTCCTCTAACACTGTAAGGATTATCTGCATTTTGGGGTGAGAGAAGGGCCACAACTTCTCAGCCCACTTTCAGTCCTGATAACCCAGCTACCCCTTGCTTGATAAAAGGCATACTGCAAGAAGAAGGAGTATCTGGCTGGTGCAAACAGTTAACGTGCTCAGCTAACTGGAAAGTTGGTTGTTGGAGTCTACTCAGAGGTGTGTTGGAAGAAAGGCCTGGTGATGTACTTCTGAAAAAACAGCCATTGAAAACCCTATGGAGCACAGGTCTACTCTGACACATACAGGTCACCATGAGTTGGAATCAACTCCACAGCAACTGGTTGGTTTTATTTATTTATTTTTAAAGAGGAGAGCCTGCTGTTTCCTTCTCACCCCATAGCATGAGCTCTTGTATCCAAAAATTGAAAGTTTCCATACTACCTTCTCAGTTTTGCATCTGTACCACTTGGATTATTATTTGGTTAATAATTTTCTTGAAATCAGCCCCAGTGTATTACTTTGATAAGTTAAATGGAAAGAACACTATCACTTTTCATTAAATAGGTGAGAACTACAATAAACACAATGAAAACAAAAGCTTCTTAATTAAATTCGGACATTAATTTTTGAGAAAGTTTCTTAGCCTAAGATCTGCTCTCTTTGTTAAAACAGAAGATATACTAAAGGAAGTTCTTAACACAGAAGAAAATGATCCCAGATGGAAAAATGGAGGTCCAGGAAGAAATGCAATGCATCTAAATGTTAAATAGATAGATAGATACATAGATAGATAGAAAAAATGATTGATTGTTTAAAGCAAAAAATGATAATAACGTGTATGTAGAATTGAAATATATGACAAAAGGAAAAGGGAATATGGAGTTGAAATGTTTTAAGTGTCTTGCATTGTTCAGGAGGTGGTCAAAATACTAATTTAGGGGGCAGTGGTGGTTCAGTAAGGAGCTCTGGGAGCACTATGGTTAAAGCATTGGGCTGTTAACCAAAAGGTCAGTGGTTCAAACCCACTGTAGGAGAAAGATGTGGCAGTCTGCTGCAGTAAAAATTTACAGCCTCAGAACCCTATGGGGCAGGTCTATTCTGTTGTACAGGGTTGCAATGAGTCAGAATCGACTTGATGGCAGTAAGTTTGGTTTGGTGGTTCATTAGTAGAATTCTTGCCTTACATGTGGAGAGACCTGGGTTCAAATCCTAGCCAATGTCCCTCAAGTGCAACCACCACCTGTCTGTCAGTAGAAGCTTGAGTACTGCTATGATGCCAAAAATTTGGCACTTCCAGACTAAGACAGACTAGGAAGAAAGGTCTGGAGATCTACTTCCCAAAAAAGTCAGCCAAAGAAGACTCTATGGGTCCCACTCAATGACACCTACAAAAAACAACAAGTTCAGGATTCATTTTGTGATTTCTAGGGTAACAACTGAAAGGATGATACTAAAAGCATAACAGAAAACCTAATACAGGAGATAAAGTGGAAGGAATAAGAGAAAAGTAGTCAAGTCATGTTGCAAGGTAGAAAAGAAGCTAGCACCAACCTGAGACTTCAGTTGCTCTGAAAGAGACTTGAATAGGAATAACATTGTGCTTTTGGATTCAGTATTTTCTAAAGCTGCATCCATGATCCACCTGAAATTTCCTCCCTCATCCCCAGCAATGTCAGTACCATCCTTTGAAAACTACTCTACCCCATGGATATGATAAGGAGGCCCTCTTCTTATTAGGGATGGCACTTGGAGTTAGGTGTCCCTTAGTGGTGATAGACTCTGCTGAAATCCACACCCTCCTTCCATGTTTCACGGGGCAAATGTCAGAGTGAAACTAGGCTCTACAGACTATCAAGTAAGAGCTGGATACTATGTCTAATCAGAGGTCTTTCTTCAAACTAGTGGTTCTCAGCCAGGGCAAGGGTGATGTTGCCCTCTGGAGAATATTTGGCAAGGTCTGGAGACATTTCTGGTTGTCACAACTTGGGGGGGGGGGGGGAGATGCTACTGCTTCTAATGGTTAAGGCCAGGGATACTGCTAAACATCCTACAAAGTGCTGGACGGTCTCAAAGGGTCATTTGGCCCAAAATGTCAATAGTGCCAAGGTTAAGAAACCCTGAGAACCAGCTTCCAACCCTGCAGGGAAATCTTCTCATTGCTTCTCCTCAAAGTTCTCTGGAGGCAGCAGCCTTGGGACATGCAGCCTCAAACCTCAGAGAGCTCACAGGGTGGCAGTGCATAGCCCAGCTGAGACAGGGCCTGATTTGTCACTCAGATGGATGAATGTCAAAGTGGTCTTTGTACTCATGGTAAGTTTTCCCTACCTGGGTGGTGCATCCACAGTTGGGTACTAACCACCACGGTGCTGCACACAGCTCCCAGAACTGCTGCTGCCCAGACATACCCATGCTCTGACTCTTTCACTGAAGGAAGAAAGCACCAACTAGAGCCTCCACCGAGAAAAAAAAAAAAATTCCTGTGGCGTTGACGCCGACTCATGGCAGTCTCATGTATGTCAGAGAGGAATTGTGCTCCATTGGGTTTTCAATGGCTGATCGTTTGGAAGTAGATCACAAAGCCTTTCTGCTATGGTACCTCTCAGTGGTCTCCAACTTCCAACCAAGTGTTAACTATTTGTACCACCCAAGGGTTTCCAGGGCCCCCAAACTCAGCATGTCCAAAAGCTCATCTATTCTCAAACCTGCTCTTTGCCCTATCTCAGGCATGAAAGCCACTCTCCACCTCACCTGAATCCACCTCCTAGAAAGTGAGGTTCTGCATCTTTCATACAGGAATAAGTTTGATTATACTTTAAACCCATTTCAAGAGCTCCCTTAGGGGTCTATGGGAGTGTGTTGTGGCATCCAGAGACAGCAGCTGAGTTATGTGGATCCTTGTGTCTCTCCTCCAATATGGAGAAAGTTTCATCACCTCCTGTGGGAAAGAGGGGGAAAAAAAAACAAAACTCACTGCCATCAAGTCAATTCCAACTCATAGCGACTCCCTTCGGGTTTCCGAGGCAGTAAATCTTTATGGAAATAGATTGCCCAGTCTTCCTTCCATGGAGTGGCTGACAGGTTTCAACTGCCAATCTTCTGGTTAGCAGTCAAATGCCTTAGCACTATACCACAGTGAGTCCTTAACCCAAAAAATGCTGCACAGGGAAGGTCTCAGCCGGAGTTGTCTGAGAAGGCAGATGTGAAGACCTGGACTTGGGAACATAAATGAGAAGATTGTCCAGATGCAGCTGTTCCTTAGGAAATGAGTCTCTCCAGCTGCCTTTCTCTTCCTTGCAGCTGTTCTTCATCTATTTTATTTTGTTTTGTTTTAAGGTCAGTGAAAACATACAGCACAGGTTATTCAGGAACTACCTCTGAGGATGGGGCTGCTTTTTTCAGTAGGAACATGAATTCACTATGTGCGGTTCTCTGCTCCCTCTGTCCAGTACAGAGGAGCTGTGCTTGAGGAGCTGAGATGTCCAGGAGATGAGCCTGACTGGAAGACAGTTGCATTGGGTAGCTGTTGTTCATGGCATATAGAAGAATACCTCTCCCTCAAGATTTATGGGATGCATTTTATATTTTAATGGTTTCTGTCAAAATTCTAAGAGGCTTTTAGTGACTGATGAGATACAAGGAAAGGGGAAGAATACCCCAGGCAGTGGAAATAGCACAGACAGAGGCTTAAAGTGAAAAAGCATTTGTTAGCCAATGTTGACTAAGCACCCACCACACGTCAGGAGATTGGGCAATAGTTGAGACATTGTCTTGCCTCTGTTGAAAAACCATCAGTCAGAGTGAACAAAGAGTCTCTGGTAGAGAGTTGTGGGAGTAATATTAGGAAGAGGATAGAATCAGCATGGAGAGTGCATAGAAAGTCAGGCCAAAGTATAGCCTGGCAATTTATTAGCTGGGATCTTGCAACAGAGCTGTCAGAGATCTTCCCAGATCCCCTTGACTCCCTTGCTACTGCTCTGCACATTGATACCTTGTGTGTGTTCATTGTCAATAGCCAACACCTGGACTGCTAGAATCCATGCTGCCCGTGTCCATGCAGCCAGAAATGCCAAGGATTACATGTACCGTAGGAGCTGTGGTAGCTAACCAGAAGGCTGGAGATTCATACCCACCAGGCACTCCTTGGAAGGAAGGTTGGGCAATCTACTTCCATAGTGATACCACCTTGGAAACCCAAAGAGGGGTCGCTATGAGTCGGGTCTGACTCAAAGTCACATAACAACAACATGTACCAAGACTGATGAGGGCAGAACTATAAATACTTCAGCTCTCTCACCTAATCAGGACAATGCTGAAGTGGGATCTATAATATTCAGAGCTCCCTTTGGGATGGAGTCAAGTGGGAACTTCCATGGAACTTGGCTTGATGCTGCACTCTTGATTGGCCGCCTTCCCTTGTTGGTCTTACTTCCCACTTTTCTATTGGTTTTTCCTCAGAACCCTTCTAAATAAATCAGTTTCATTTGAATCTTCTTCATGACCTATCTCAGTAAAGACAGAACATTTTAAGAAGATGAATCTGAAGGTGATGTGATATGGAATAATTTGAAGAAAAAGGTGAGATTTTCAGGAAGGTAGGGCTAGGTAATTCAAGTAAGAGGAGATTGGGCCAGATCCTTGAAAATAAAATTGGGAAAGAGCTGAGAGACTTTTGAAAGTAAAAGGTCTGGCTCAACCTGGGAAATAAAAGAGAAAGAAGAGTCAGGAAGAGGTCGCTTTCAAGCCAGAATCATTGAAGAGTGGTGGAAACTGGAGAGGTGGATGAGAAACTGACCTGAGGGAAAAAGCCACTGCTTCGACATGCTGAGTAAGGTGTGATGACAAGATGCCTGGGTAGAAACACTCTAGAGGAGGCTGAAGATAGTAGCCTCGGAGAAGAAGTCCAGGTGGTGGAGCGGATTTATTAGGCTTCAGCCAAAAGAGAGAGCATTAGGTTGAATCAAAGATGGCAGAACTTAGAGTCAGGAAACTAGAACTGAGTTCCTGTTCAGCCACTCACTATTTTCCCATCAATGGAAGAAGTTCACCCATTCAACATGTTTTTATTAAGAACCTACTATGTGCCAGGCCCTGTGCGGTGCTCTGAAGATACAATGATGCCCTCAGAGTCCAAAGTCTGATGAAGAACATAGAAGAAGTGAGAAAAGACTATACATGAGGCAAGTATATGAGAAGGGAAGAACAAGGTGCTGTGGGGGCATGATGAGGACATTATGGAGGGTGGGGTGGTGGTTAATAAGATGCTGAAGAATGTTTCACTATTAGGCCAGAAGAGAAAGGGAAGGGTTTTCTGGGAAGAAAAGGCGTGGGTACAAATGTTGGGAGAAGTAAGAGTGTAGTCTGTGTCAGTTAGGGTTCTGGACTGCAAGCCACAGAACTGACCCAGGAGCTCAGGTCAACCTTGGATCCCTATTTCTTTCTTTCCTCATGCCCCCATCCAATCCATCAGCGAGTCACCCTTGCCCTGCCTACAGGATGTGTTTCATTCCTGTCACTTCTCACCTCTTCCTGCTGGCTCCCTAAAGCAAACCACCATCCTATACCAGCTTTCCCACCACAAACGTGCTTTAAATGGTATGTATAAGGGGCTCTGGTGGCACAATGGTTAATGCTAACTGAAAGGTCAGCAGTTCAAACCTACCAGCCACTCTGCAGGGGAAAGACCTGGTTATCTGCTCCCATAAAGATTACAGCCAGGAAAACCCTATGGGACAGTTCTACTTGTAATATACAGTCACTATAAGTTGGAATCAACTTGAATGCACACACCAACAACATAAGTTTCTTAGGGCTGTTGTAATAAACTACCACAAAGCACGTGGCTTAAAACAACACAACTTTACTGCCTCACAACTCTGGAGGCCAGAAGTCTGAATTCTGGATGATGCCAGGGTTGATCTCTCTGAAGGCTCTAGGGGAAAATTCTCTCTCCCAGCTTCTGGTGGTAGTGTAAGTTGTTAGATTCATGGCAGATGAGTAGATTCATTCATGGCAGCCCATGTGCCCCAGGCATTACTGGGAGTCTAGATGCATTTTCACATGGTCTCCTTTCTCTCACATCTCTTTCTTCTTTCCCTTTGTAAGGACACCACTCTCCTATTGGATTCAGTCTCACCCTACTCCAGTATGACCTCATGTTAACTGGTAACATCTTCAAAGACACTGTTTCCAAATAAGGTCATGTTTACAGGTTGAGGTTAGGACTTCAACAAATCTTTTGGGGGACATAATTTGATATATAACAGATGGTCTCCCTGCTTATCCTTGTTTCCCTACAGACTTCTCCACTCAGCAACAACAGTGATCATGTAGGAGCATAAATTGAAACTCATTACACCCTACCCAAAGCTTTCCAATGGTTTTCCAAAACACTTAGAATAAAATATAAATACAGAACAATGACCACAAGGCTTTATATGATCTACCCTGTCTTCCTCTCTGAGGTCATTCCCCCAGATTCTCCATTCTCTCACTCCAATGATCCTGGCCTCCTTGCTGTGGTAAAGCACACTCCAACCTCAGGGCCTTTGCATTTACTGTTTTCCCCACCTAAATATTCACAAGGTTCCTTCTGGTACATTACTCAGGTCTTGGCCTCCCAAGACTAACATAACTGAAATAGCACCATCCTTCCTCTGGATCCCTTTATTCTGCTTTATTTTTCTTCATAAGCCTGATATGGTATTATACAATGTCATATCTGATAGTATAGTACATACTTAAATATTTCTTCATTCAATTTCTGGTTTTCCCCTTTATGAAGGGATGATACCATACTTGGACTTTTCAGCCTGAACTTATAGTGAATAAACATTTATGGTTTATAGATTTCATAGGCCTCCTACTAAAACTCACAAAATTGAGAATTATTCTAAAATAAGGTGAATGCTTGGATGCTGACAGCCATAAAACAATGACAAATGGCCATTCTGGCTTATATGGAGAATCTCACATTATTCTTCATGGCTTAGAGTGAGAGGTAGATGACCATAGGGGAACCAGGGGGCACTCTCAAATCAAATAAACCACTCTAAGAGATAAGGACTTCCTTCTGAGGGCAACAGAGGTCATGGGGTTGAGGAAAGTTGAACTTAGAAGATGTAATTTCAGAAATTTCTGATCAATTAGAAGGAAGAATGAGGAGAGAATAACTCAAGATACTGTCCCAATTTCATGCTTGAGCAACTGGAAGGATGGTGGTATCATTTATTGCTTCAGGGGGGAAAACCATGAATTTGGTGTAAGACATTTCTATCTTCTTCTGACCCTATGGCTATGGGGTGAGACCATAAAGGCTGGACTTCCTAGTGAAGATGTCCAAAGAGCAGTTGGATATATGTGTTTTGGAGTTCAGAAAAAATGCCAAGCCTAGTGTAGTGGTTATATCTGTGTGTCAACTTGGCTAGGCCTAGTTGAGTGGCTGGGCAGCTGGATGTAGTGTTCCCCATGATGAGACTGGTAATCAACTCTATGGTGGTATCTACTATGAGCAGCTGAGTAGCTGCCTTTGGGTATGTGGTCTGCTTCCCATATATAAGCAGCAGCTTGGGAATGGTCTCTAGCTTATGGCATGCTGGGACCCTGCATGTAGCCATGTCGTTGTTCAGCAGACTGCCATGCTCTGCCAACCTTGGGACTTATAATGGACTTAAATTAATGGCCTGCTATGTGGTTTGGAGGGAGCTCTGGTAGCCTAGCGCCTAAGGCACTTGACTGCTAACCAGAAGGCTGGCGGTTCAAACCCACCAGCCACTCCTCGGTAGGAAGATGGGCAATCTACTTCTGTAGTGATACTGCCTCGGAAACCCAAGGAGGGGTCGCTATGAGTCGGGTCCGACTCGACAGCACATAACAACAACAACAACATGTGGTTTGGTAACATCAGGACTGTGCCTTTTCACTTGTCAACCTTGGGTTTGTCAGCCTCAGCAGCCAGCAGCTGTCTGAGTGAAGAAACATCTCTAGCTCCAGTGAGCTGGGAACAGGAGGCAGAGCTGGACCCCAAGTTGAGGGGCTTTCACCCAGCCCCTGGAGCCTGGCACTTTGAACTTGGACTTAAAGCCTCCAAACTGTAAAGGAATTAACTCCTGTTTGTTGAGGCCATCCCATTTGTGGTATATTCCTATCAGAGTAGCACTAGGTAACCAGACAGCTAGTGATGTGGATTTGGAATCATTGTATATAGTTGGTAACTAAAGCTGTGTGAGGGCTCAAGTTTGAGGAATGAGGAGATGTAGAGAGTGTAGAAAAGAGGAAGCAGGAGAGAAACCTCAGGAATGTTAGGAAGAAAAGGAGTTACTGAGGCAACTAGGAGAAGCCCAAGAAATTGGAAGAAAACCAGGATATTATGGTGTCACTGAAGGCAAAGGAAGGGAACATTGAAGGAGGATGGAGTTGTCAACTGGTTTCCTATTTTGTATTATCATAGTATCCTGTTGTTTTTCTTTTTTTATAACTTTATGTTTTGTAATTGCATATTTAACTAGTGATTATTAGTCTAATATCTATCTCCACAAGTCTATAAAGTCCACCAAGGCAGGGACTAGGTCCATTTATTCATCATTATATTCCCTATGCCTAGAACATAGAAGTTTCTCAATAAATATTTGTTGAATAAATGAATATGGGATGCACATTCTGTATAGCCCTTTAGACCTTATGCTAAGCTTACTCTGTGCATAGGAGGGTAGTCTGGCTGATTCTCAGATAAAAAGAATTTTGGGGCACATTACTCTTAAGGAGACTCCCAAGGTTCTCGTGATGTCTGCCTCTCTGGAGAGTGTGAAGCAGAAAGTGGCATCTTAGAGGAGCTGCAGTTCATGCCAACTCTTCCCCAACCAGCAGTAAAGCTACAAAAAAAAAAAAAAAAAAAAAGTGAGCTCATGAGGTGGCCCAGAGCAGATATGGAGACAAGAAACCTACTATTTGCTCCTTCCCAGTTCTAAATCCTGCATGTTCCCAAGTTCTTGGCACAGTCACACACCTGTGTAGACAAGATTCTGGCCCTGCTGGCATCTTCTCAGCCTCACCTTTCTGAGACCAAGAGATAGTTCCCACAGGTCACCAAGAGCCTTTTGCAAAATAGCCGAGAAGGTCTATCATTCAAAGCACCATGACCACAGCAACTTCTCCTCCACCCATTTCACTTTCTATACTCCAGTCTCTCCTTTGAAATAAATGTATTCAATACAAAGGTACACAATGGATGAGATGGTTATTTTAAATTGATGATTTCATGCCCCTCCCAAAGGCACTCTTTTGTTCTTCTGCTCAAATTTTACATCAGACTGGCAATTACAAACTCTAGGGCGGATTCTTCAAAGGAAGCTTATTATTACCAACTCTGTACATTTTATTTTGTTCATTATTTTGTTAACACCTGATTCTGAAAAACACTCCTTATGAATGGGCTGGAAGCTGGCACAGAAAATTATTAGCAATAGATCTTTCACACAGAAAAAGGTATTAGCATGCCAGCTGCATTAGGTGTGTGGGACTTGCTTTGTGGCAGACAATAACATCTAGCAAGCACCTTTCTACCTACCACCAGGTAAACAAACACCTTATAACCTAAGGGCTGGGTTGTAGTTTGCTTTGCAAAACTGTACCCATCTTGTCCCAGCTAGGGGACAAGGTTTAAAGGCTTAAAAAAAAAAAAAAAAAAAAACTTACTTCCATCGAGTCGATTCCAACTCACAGTGACCCCTATTGGGTTTCCAAAGCTGTAAATCTTTATGGAGGCAAACTGCCTCATCTTTCTTCCATGGAACAGCTATTGAGTTTGAACCACCAACCTTTTGGTTAGCAGCCAAATGCCTTTAACCACTATACCACCAGAGCTCCTTAGCTGGGATTCCTAAACCAAAAAACTCAAACTCACTGCCATTGAGTTAATTCCAACTCATAGCAGCCCCTTTGGGTTTCTGAGGGAGTAAATCTTTACAGAAGTTGATTGTCTGGTCTTCCTTCTGCAGAGTGGCTGATGAGTTTGAACTGCCAACCTTCTGATTAGCAGTCAAAAGGCTTTGGCACTATGCCATCAGAGCTCCTGGTCAGTTGAAAATAGTAGATAATAGAGGAAATGGGGTCAGGGCATGGGCCTGTGGCAGCCCCAAAAAGTAGACAAGGGGTAAAGTGTCCTAAAGGTTGGCTGAGGCAGCACACTGGGAACCCAGCAATCACTGAGAACAGGAGAAAGTACATGCCTCCTGTGATCTTTGAATACCTTTCCCATCTTTGGAGGAATACCCTGTGTCTTAGTTCTCTAGAGTTGCTATAGCAGAAATACCATAAGTGGATGGCTTCAACAAACTGAAATTTTATTTGCTTACAGTCCAGGGGTCTAGAAGTCTGAATTCATGGTGCTAGCTCCAGGGGAAGAATAAGCTAGATGTCCAAGTTCATAGTGCCAGCTCTAGGGGCTGAGTGGAAGCCCTTAAACCTTGGGCTTTCACTCTGCCTTCCATGCCCACTGGAGCAAGCTGGAGGCTTTTGCTGACTCACAGAGCTGCTGGCTGCTGAGGTTGATGAATCCCAGACTGGCAGGTAAAATGGCAGATTGTTGGCTCACATGATGTGAAGGCCACAATCCTAAGATTGGTAGGCAACACGGCAAGCCACTGGTTCAAGTCCAGGAACTGGAGATGAAGACTAAACCCAATGCAGGATCCTTTCTATATATACCAGAAGCAGTCTACACCCCAAAGGCAACTCTCCTTCAACTGATTAACTGCTCACAGCAGATTCCACCATGGATATGATTACACCACAATCAATCTCATCATGGGGAATAACTACATCCAGCTGCCAAGCCACTCAAAATCACAGCCCAGCCAAGCTGACACACAACCTTAACTATCACACCCTGTTTTATGATCCATGTCTCCTTAAGGTAGAAACGGGAATATCTCTTACCCTGCTGCCCTTTCACCTAAGGTACAGACAGGTGACTTAGGCTCCACCAATCTGACACATTAACATGAGTCTGTCTTGAAAAGCTAGTGCCATAAGGAAGCCAGTATCCCATAGAATCCCTTCTGCAGAGTAACAGAGGTTCTAAGTAGCATCTAAGCTGCTGACTCAGGGGAGTGAACACAATACATCCACTCCTTACTTATCAACATGGTTACATCCAAAGACCAGGTTGTTATGTGAAACTCAGCTATGTGAAAATGTATGCTGACCACATCAGATCACAAAATGATGATGACATCATTACATAACTGCCAAATTATATCATTACATAACTACCAAACCACTGAGAATTATGGCCTAGCCAAGTTCACAAATAACCTTAACCATCATAGCCAACACTACTCTCATCTCATAGGATAGATGTTATACTACTGTCATAAATGTGAAATTTCAGATAACAAGATAGCTGATAAGTGAGGAGTAGATGTTTCAGTGGCCAAAGGAAGAGGTAAGAGTTACTCCTCACTTATTGACTATCTCATTACACAACATTTCATATTTATGACAATTGTAAAAAAATTTCTATCTGACTATTTTGTGCATTAACAATGTACATCTGGCAGTAACGAATGCTATGTGCCAGGTGAGAATAACGCTGGCTGTAATGGTTAAGGTTATGTGTCAGCCTGGCTGGGCCAGGATTCTCGGTGAGTTGTTTAATAATGTAGTCATCCCCCACTTTGTGATTGACGTGGTCCTCCATATTTGCATAACTCTGATTTTCACGTAACAACCTGGTTTTGGGAACCTAACCATATCAATAAGTGAGAAGTGAGTATATTCTTTCCCTGCTCAAACTGGCTAGAATGAGTTTTGGATGTTTGTAACTTAGACTATAAATTGTGGTCATAGTTCTATAAGCTGTAATGTCAGAAACCCAAAGGAAATATGCTGGGTGGAATATAAAAATCTAGGAGTAGCAGTAGTTTCAGGTATAGTTGGATCCAGAGCAGCTATGTAACTTCCAAGGTAAATGAAGATGCAAGGTCTCTTTTAAAAAACTATTAAGGGAGGAGGCGGGGCAAGATGGCGGACTAGGCAGAAGGATTGCACAGACCCTCTTCAACAAAGAAAAGGGAAACCAATTAACACAGACACAGAAGATAA
>NW_006921729.1:7928147-7997441 GCF_000298275.1 Orycteropus afer afer
ATAAAAAAAAAAAAAAAGTATAAAAAACTATTAAGAATGTCAAGGTGACAACAGAAGAGCATTAAACCAAGTGCAGCGCCCTCCTAAGCATGGAGCCCTTTGCTACTGCACAGATTGCACACCCATAAACTTGGCCCTACCAGGGCCTCAACTGTGACAACTCAATGTCTTTCTTTCCCCACCTATGGCTCTGCTTTTTTTTCTGCGTTGACTTCATTCTCAAGTCAACTTTCCCCCAGCAACAGCAAATTTCAAGTACAACAGAAAGACGGAAGTTCTGCTTCCTACAATTTCCAAAAAGAGTACCAACATTTAGTCTGATTAGCCAAACTTGGGTCATATACTCATTGTGAAAGGTGAGCCATGTGGTCATTCTGCCTTACAGTAGAAAAAGGATGAATCTGTAAATTGTGCTAACAAAGAGAGAATGGATGGCGGACAAGCAAGAGCAGCAGATGTTGACCCCCATACAAGGTACACATTCTCTTAAACCCACTGCCATCAAGTTGATTCTGACTCATAGAGACCCTATAGGACATAGTAGAATAGCCACATAGGCTTTCCAAGGCTGTAAATTTTTACAGAAGCAGACCACCACATCTTTCTCCTGCAGAGCAGCTGATGGGTTCAAACTGCCAACCTTTTGGTTAGCAGCCAAGCATTTTAACATGTACCCTTAAGATGCTTATAATTCAATAGGAAATGTGACTTCAAAAGAGAATGTAAATATTTTTATTAATTAACAATTAAGATCTGATAGATACACCTGTTTTGTCTGGTTCACATAATTTTACAGGTCCACCATGTCTACAATTCCTAAATCCAACAATCTTTGAAAAAAAAAAAAAATTCATAATTCATCTAGTGGCAAAACTAGGCCTGAATTGAATTCACTACAGGAGCAAAATCTAACCTGAACTTTTTATCCCACATAGTATAAATGTGGGAGCGCTGGTGACATAGTGCCTAAGGCATTTGACTGCTAACCAGAAGGCTGGCAGTTCAAACCCACCAGCTACCCCTCGGAAGGAAGGTTGAGCAATCTATTTCCATAGAGACACTGCCTCAGAAACCCAAGGAGGGGTTGCTTTGAGTCGGAACCGACTCGGCAGCAGTGAGTTTGGTTTGAGTATAAATGTACATATATTTAGCTGCAGAAATATTAATGTGCTGCTCCACTAAGAATGTGGTATAATATATATAGTAGGTGTACCTGGTTATCTTTCTAAAGGCTGAAGAATGCTGAACACTGTAATGTCTGAAGCCAAGGGATTTGGATAAGGGCTTGTGGACTTGTAATTACATGGATTTGGGATCTCTTTTGAGAGAAGAGCAAAGTACTTGTATTTTTAAGAAATGTTTCTTTACTCCAATGTTTTACCTTGAAAACAATGTTTCTGCTTGAAAGCAGAGTAGAACAAGAAGGCTGGTGAGATTTCAGGAACAGTCCAGAAAGCTCCATAGGAAAGAAGAGTCTCCCATTACCTACATTTGCTTGGGAGAGTCATGACTTTGGGATGCCTTTCCATTGCCAAGTTCAGTAACTGGTAAATCAACAGAAAGAAATGGGAAAGCCATATTAACTCAATCAAGCTGAGCTAATGAATCTGGTCATAGTGTCACTGTCCAAGAGAAATGTGTTTGTAACCACAGGCAGGGGGTGGGGCCTGGTTTCCTTCCTGAACACCAAGGGGATGCCAGGCCCCACCCTACAGAAGCCCTGCATCCGCAGTGCAGGCTGGGAAAAACAGGGCATTCCTTACATGGGAAGCTGGTGATGCTTTGGCAGTGCTGGCTGATCTAAGTTTTCTCGTTTCTATAAAAGCTGCCTCACCTTTTGTGAGAGAGGGATAAAAAAAAAAAAAAGGCAAATGAGCATCCACCCAAGCATGTTAGAAAATTATTTAGAAATAAATGGGTACCACGACTAAGGAATTAAAGGTCCCTGGGTGGTGCAAATGGTTTGTGCTCAGTTATTAATTGAAAGGCTGGTGTTTGAACCCACCCAGAGGCCCTATGGAAGAAAAGCCTAGCAATCTGTTTCCAAAAAGATTACAGCCATGAAAATCCTATGGAGCTTTGTTCAACTTCGTAACATATGGGGGTCATGATGAGTGGGAATCAGTTAGATGGCAATACGTTTGCCTATGATGTTGTTGTTGTTTTTCCTCTAAGGAATTTATGTCTGACCAAATGCTTTTTTAAACTTCCAGGCAAGGCGCCTAGAAAAAGACTCAACCTGATTAAGTCAATGAAGCATAGTTACCAGTTTCTAACTTTGCTGTGTGAAAAATCTTGGCTATAGTGTGGTGATACTGAGTTAGGTGCATTAGGTAAACAGTGATTTGAGGACCTTTTCCACTGGAACATAAGAAGAAGGCAGTGAAAAGAACACATTTTCTGAACATCACATCGGCCCCATTAGGAGGACCCTGTGATCACATTATTATGTGCTCTGTCTTCAAACAGAGACTTCCCTGTCTTTTTCACCCATAAGCAGAAAAAGTCCTCTCCATGCTCATTATCAGGCTTACAGCGCCTGCTCTCTGATGTGCCTCCCTCCCTTACTTTGGAGCTCCATTTCCTTGAGATCTGTCATTGTCACCTTTATTATAATGGTGTCTTAAAATTCCACAGCTAGTGACACTTAGGGGAGGAGTATTCTGATGAGGAGGGTGGGGGTGCCAAGGAGACGTTTGTGATGAAAGTTTCCACAGAGGCTATACTGAAAATTCACTGAGAGAATGGAAGGCTGGTAGGGAGATGGGAATTTTGCCACCTGATTTTGCTCCCCTGGTTTCATGCAAGAAAAACCCAGAGATACTCTTGTGAGTACTCAAGAATGCAGATCTTGGGTTATTCTAGTTGCAGCAGGCAGGGATATTCTCTTCCCAGGGTAAAGCAAAGACAGTGTGTCCCTGTACCCCACACCCAAGTTTGGTACACATAGAAGTAGTTGAGTAAACAGGTAGAGGTGATTCACTTTCTTTGTATCATATATAGACAAAAGGAGCTTAAAAGTTCCATGGGAGGGAGGAATTATGGTTGGTTTCCTTTTCCTACACTCAGTAGCAGCTCTGACTCAATGGTAGGACAGTTAACAGGCCAATTGAACATAACAGGCTTTTTCGGATGTGTGATATTCTTTCTAAGAACAGGCTATGCCTCCAGTGGATGCTGCTCAATTAAAAGAAGACCAAAGATCAACAAATATGATTCACCCCCATTTGGAGAGTAGAACTGGCCCAGGATATCATAAAAAGGCACAAAAGTACAAAATCAATATTTTTATAAACACATCTAAGATGTGTTCAAACAGATGCTGTTAGTTGCTATTGGGTTGTGATTCATGGTGATCCCATATGCAGAGCAGAACTGCTCTATAGGGTTTTCAAGGCTGTGATCTTTCACAAGCAGATCACTAGGCTTAACTTTTTGCACCATCCAGACTTCATCTAAAAGGTGGTCGATTTCAACTCATAACAACTCTGTAGGACAGAGTAGAACTGCTCCATAGGGTTTCTAAGACTGTAAATCCTTACGGAAGCAGATTGCCACATCTTTCTCCTGTGGAGTGGCTGGGTGGGTTCAAACCATCAACTTTTCGTTAGCAGCTGAGTGCTTAACCACTGTGCCACCAGGTCTCTGACCAAATCAATTGTTGTTTGTTGTTATGTGCCGTTGAGTTGGACTCAACGTGTAGCAACCCCTCCTTGGGTTTCTGAGGCAGTATCACTACAGAACTAGATTGCCCAACCTTCCTTCTGAGGAGTGGCTGGTGGGTTTGAACCTCCAGCCTTTTGGTTAGCAGTCAAATGCCTTAGGCACTAGGCTACCAGAGCTCCTGACCAAATCTGTAGCAATAAATATAAAAGGTTTAATACTTCCAGTTACTCCGCTTTTGTCAAAGCTACTGAATTTAATCAAGTTCACATGCAGACGTGATTTGTATGACTTGTATAGAGAATAAAGGTCAGGTCTATCTATTGCTTTTGGTATTTTTGTCCCTAAGGCTGAAAAACTATCATGATGAAAATAGATTAATAACCTTCCCAGCAGTGTGATAAGCTGCAGAAGGAGCCCACAGACTGATAAAATTGTCAGTAGCCATCTTAATATTTGTCATTAGTTTTTCAGCCTACAATTAAAAATATGCTATGATATTAGAATCTAATATCGGATCTGATGCCACATGAAAATGGCACACAGGTTGCTCTGAGATTTTGAACAGAGCAAAAGAAAAAAATGAAGAGTTATGGGAAAAGAAGAAAATATACACTTTCAGCTGAGATAAAATATGGGCTCCGTAAAGTAAAAAAGATACAGGGAGGCTACTCCAGATAGAGAAATGCTACAGCAGGAAACCCTCCTGAGAATAAGGGTAGTAAAGGCCACACTAGAGGAAAGCCAACAGACTCATAATCATTTGCAAGAGGAAATAGGTTGAGGCAGTGAAATATGATACCTTGCTCAAAGTAATCCAAGGGCAGTTTTCATAGCAGTAGGTGACTCAGAGAGAGATCGCAGAACAAAACAATCACAATGAAGGTAAAAGCTGATGAATGCCCACAAGAAAAAGTCCATATGGATTAAAGATCTAAATGTCAAAATAAAACTGAGAAATGTATAGCAAACATGGAATCCATCTTCTATAATTTGGAGTGGAGGAAAGTATTCTTCATTATGACTCAAAATACAGAAGCAAAAAAATACAAAAAGTTGATTAACTTGCCTACATAAAAACTGCTGTATGACCAAAAAAAAAAAAAGAAGAAGAAGAAGAAGAAGAAAGAGGGATATGAGAAGAATAAGAAGAAAAGGAGGAGAAGGTAGAGGAGAAGGAGAGGGAGAGGGACACAAGAGGACAAAAAAAAAAAAAAAAACAGAAAAGAAAAAAAAAAGGCTCATAGACAAAGGGCTATCTTCTTGATATACAGATTTCATGGAAATTGAAAAGCCAATAGGCAAAAGATATGCTGTTCAGAGAAATAGAAGTACAAATGGCTCAGAATATGAAAAATATATCTTCAACTTCATTCAGAAGAGAAATGCAAACTAAAATTACACTGAGATATCATTTCTAAAATTCCAAAAGTTAAATGAAACACTGTTAGATTGGGTTCTCCCAGCATCAGATCAAGTATTTTGATGTAAGTAGTTTATTTAGGGAATCCTTGGGAGCCACAAGGAGCTCTGGCTGCACAGTGATTAAGGCATTTGGCTGCTAAGCAAAAGGTTGGCGGTTCAAATCCACCAGCTGCTCAGAGGGGGAAAGATGAGGCAATAGGCTTCTGTCAAGACTTACAGCCTTGAAATCCTTATGAGGCAGTTCTACTCTGCACACATGGTCTAGCCATGAATCAGAATCCACTCAACATCAAGTAACAATAACAACAACAGTTTGTTTAGGAGATTATCCCAGGAAATACCAGTACGGAGGAGAGGAGGGAAGGGATAGAAGTCAAGACAGGGTGTGTTATTAAATCAGTTACCAATTAAAACAGTTACCAACTGGAGCTCAGTTGGGAACTGTGGGAGACTGTGTAGAACACATTTTAAAGTTATCTCCCCCAAGGGTAAGAAAGCTGGGGTATTTATCTACCAGTCTCCATCCATCATTGGTTGATGGCTGCTTATGGGGCATTAACTCTCAGGCATTTCCCCCCTGCCCATGCCTTGCACTCATGGACAGGCCACGCCTGCTCCCAGAAGCCAGAATAAAGCCCTGGGGCAGAGAAGTGCAGCTGTGGCAGAGAGATGACTGTCAAGAGGGTACGGATGAAGCCAACAAGGAAAAGGCAATCTCATACATCACTGGTGAGAATGGAAATGTTACACCTATGGCAACTGAGTGTGCAAATGGTTAAGCACTGGACTACTAACCAAAAGGCTGGGGGTTCAAATACATCAAGAGTGCCTCAAAAGTAAGGCCTAGTGATCTACCTCCAAAAAATCAGAGCCTTGAAAACCCTATGGAGCAGTTCTACTCTATGCACATGGGGACACCATGAGTCAAAACAGACTTGATGGCAAGTAACAACAACAATACAACGATAGCAATTAAACCAAAACAACCAAACTTCTGCTGTTGAGTAAGATCCGACTCATAACGACCCCTCCTTGGGTTTCTGAGGCAGTATCACTAAAGACATAGATTGCCCAACCTTCAATTAGGACTGCCCTTTAGATATTGGCAATTTGCCAAGATCTAATACTGATTCTTTTTCCTGGGAGATATACCCTTGGATTTAGCAGTCCTACTTCTGAGAATTTATCCTTCAGCTAAGATTTGCACATGTAGTAAATGATGCATGCACGTATTATTCATGAAGCACCATTTGTAATGACAAACACTCAGAAAAATCTAATGTCCTCCAATAGGGGAAGGGCTAGTTAAGTAAATTAAAGTACATCCATACTTTGGAATATCATGAAGCTATGCAAATAAATGAGGCAGAGCTCTGGGTACTGATGTGCAGAACTTGCCAAGATAGGTTAAGTGACAAAAGTAAGGTACAAGATTATGCTATCTGTTGTGTAAAAAATAGTAGTGATAGAATGAATAAACACAAACTAGGAGGAAGGTAGACATCAGGTGAAAATCATCAAAATTTGGCTTTTGAGACCAGTTGCGAGGAAGAGAAAATGACTGGTTGATTAACCAAAAAAAAAAAAAAAAGAAAACCAAACTCACTGCCATTGAGTCAATTTCAACTCACAGCAATCCCCACTGGGTTTCTGAGGCAGTAAATCTGTACAGAAGTAGATTGCCCAGTCTTCCTTCTGCGGAGTGGCTGGTGGGTTTGAAGAGCCAACCTTCTGGTTAGCAGTCAAATGCCTTAAGCACTATGCCACTAGACCTTCTTCTGGTTGATTAAAACAGGTAATAAATACACTGGAAGAATATTAGATAGTTCATAGCATCATAGGGAAGGTAGGAGCAATGGCTCTAAAAACAAGCAGGAACCCACGGATAGAAGTAACAACAGAACCATCCAATGAGGACACTATTTTCATCACCCCCACTGGACCAGACTCCCTCTACCATTTTTAGGGGAACAGGATGTCAGGCCAGAAATTTCAACTGAGGCATCAAGATCTGACAGTTTTTAGATATCAGTGATGTATGAGACAGGCCATCAAGCAGAAAAATCAAAGCAGATGACTCAGAATTGGGCAAAATGAGTGAGTGCATCAAAGGATGAAAGACCAAGATAGGGGAAAGATTGTTGAAGAGGACCTTGGAAGAGCTGTTGAGGAATTCTGCCATACCCATGGGGGAGGCAGTCAGAAGGTGCCAGCAGGGCAACTGCCAATGAAGCCATAAAAATGCCCATGGCAGAGTCACCTTTAAAGAGTGACCCAACCCAGAGAGCAAAAGCCAGTTTATGACAGTAACCTGTCTGGTAAAAAAATTTGTATTCCTCTTACTTTCCTTATGGCCCTCAACCCAAAGGGGTTGAAAATAGCTGGTATCTAGTGGGAAAATGTGATGGTGAAAGAAAGGAGTTAACCTACCCTCTTTGAAGCCCTAGCAGGGGAGGGAGGAGAACTTTACCCATTGAAGATGGAAGCATAGATTAAAACATTGGGTTATAGATGCTAAATTCTGAATGAGACTATGTCTGGCAATTTAGTGACCATGTTGTTGTTGTTAGCTACCTTCAAGTTGGTTCCAGACTCATGATGACCCCATACACAATGCAATGAAACACTGCCCAGTCCTGCATCATCCCCATGATTGGATGTGGACTGGACCATTGTGATCCATAGAGTTTTTGTTGACAGACTTTTGGAAGTAGATTGCCAGGCCTTTCTTCCTAGCCTTAGTTTGGAAGCTCCACTGAAACCTGTTCAGTTTCATAAACCAAAACCAAAATCACTGCCATTGAGTCGATTCCAACTCGTAGTGATCTCCATTGGGTTTCCAAGGTGGTAAATCTTTACAGAAGTAGATTGCCCCATCTTCCTTCCACGGAGCGGCTGGTGGGTTTGAACTACCAACCTTCTTGTTAACAGTCAAATGCCTTAGGCACTGTGCCACCAGACCTGTGTATTGTAGTAACACATAAACTCACACTGACAGACATGTGTTGGCTGTGCATGAGGTGCATTGCCCAGAGTCAAACAAGGTCTCCTGCATGGCAGGTAAGAATTCTACCACTGAACCACCACTGCCTACATACTTAGTGACCACAGAACTTTGCTACTCAAAAATGACCAGAAAAGTCATGGGCACTCATTTCATGTGGCAAGGATGGGACCATTTCCATGGAGAGGCTTAAGGGAATAATGGGGGTAAAAATAAAATTTCTTTTAAGGTCATCCATGGCAAGTCCAGCAAAGTCACAGTTGCATAGAAAGTGGACATTATTGCTGCAGCTGCTGAAATAATTAAATGTGCCTCGACTTCTTTGTGTCATGTACTCCAGATTCAGAGTCTCAAGCAGAAGCACCTGATTGGCTGAGCTGAGACCTCAGGTTCATGCCCAAGGTGCTATACCCATGCTGCACACAATACTCTACCTGGAGGAATTCTTCAAGCTTAGGAATGGGGTTCAGAAGATGGATGGAAAAATCTGACATGGGTGTACTATAATAGAGCCTTTGCAGATAACACATACTATTATGCCCCTCTAATGGGTACTGTAGCCTGGCACCCTGTTGAGTTGAAGGGCAGAGGAGGAACAGTGTGGAGAGGGACAGGGAAGAGAGGATTCTAAGAAGAGTTAACATAGACCTTGCCTGAAAGGAACTTCAGCAACTAAAACATTTTTAAAATCTGACATTTATCTAGAACTTATACCTTAAACAGCCTTTTGATGCACATTATTTCATTTGCTCTTGACAACATAGTAAGATAGCTCTTCCATGTTCAACAGGATACCCAGCACATAGCACACATTCAAGAAATGTTTGTTGAATGAATGAATGAGTAAAGGAATGCATGGATAAGCAAGAATATAACCCAGTGGTTAAAGTACAAGCTTTGCAGTTCATCAGTCCAATTCAGCACTGACCTAGGAATGCTCTGGGATGATGTAAATGTTCTATATATTCACTTTCCAATATGTTAGTCAGGAGCCACATATGACTCCTGAGTACTTGGAATGTGCTAATGAGATGGAGGAACTGAATTTTTAATTTTACATTCATTTAAATGTATAGCCACGTTGGCCCATACCTACTGTACTGGACAGCAAGGTCTAAGTTCAAGTTCTACCTCTGCTACCTACTAGTTTCTAACTTGAGCAAGTTCTTTAATCTTTTGAAGTCTCAATTTCCCCAAATGGAAAATGAGGAAGATAATCTTTACATCACTGGTTGTGAAAGTTAAAGGTTTTACAGGTGAAAGGTGAAGTTCACTGGGTTGTGAACATTAACCCCAGTTGCCACTGAGTCGACTATGTCTTAAGGAGACCTCAGGTGTGTCAGAGTGGCACTGTGCTCCATAAGGTTTTCAAAGCCTGATTTTTTTTGAGGTAGAATACCAGGCCTTTCTTCAGACGTGCCTCTGGGTGGACTCGAACTTCCAACCTTCTGGTTAGTTGCTCAGTGCTTTAACTGCTTGCAACACCTAGGGACTCCTATGAAGGTTAAAGAGGATCATAATAGAAGAAGTAGGTCATTGGGTGGCATAAGTGGTTTGCAATTAGCTACTAACCAAAAGCTTGGTGATTCCAACTCAACCAGAGGTACCATGGAAGAAAGGCCTGGTGTTCTGCTTCTGTAAAGATTACAGCCAAGACAACCCTATGGAGCAGCTGTACTCTGTAACACATGAGGTTGCCATGGGTAGCAGATGGGTTCGGCTTTTTAATAGCTGAAGGAAGACGCTTCATACCTGGCATCTAGTAGAAACTCAACAAATGGAAGCCACCACTTGGATTATAGTGACTACCACTACCACCACAGAGGTGATATAGATTCAGAAGTGGAAGGGCCTGCCCAGGCCACGTGTCTACTACATGGCAGAGTGGGATTTGCATTTCTGAGTCCTGAATCCTACTGTATTGCTGTTTTCTTTACAGCACTGGCTTTCTACCTATCAAGACCCCATGTGGACCCTAGGCATTGTCTGTGCACTGCAAAATGAGACTTTCACATATATTTGTGAATGTTATTCAAATACACGTAGATTCCATTGAATTGATAAATGTAAATCTGTTTAAAAGCTTACTGAATTTATAGTAGTTTTTTGTCATTATGTAGATTCTCAATCTACAGATATTAAAAGTACAATTATAATGTGAGGGATCTCAAAATCTTTTGACATTGAAAAGATATCCTCTTGTTTGTTGAAAAAGTTGTCAACATCTCCTTGTTAAAACATGGTTAAAGAAGGGAAAGACACAGGATACATACACACACAAAAGAATTAAATTATCAAGAGCAAATGGCAATGTGAGAGATTCCATAAATCAGTATATATTCTAAGTATATTTGCTAGACACATGAATGGCAGTTTTTACCAAAAAGGATTTATTTAAAAAGTCAGTTAATAGAAAAGATCAAGGTGCATTTCCCTTAAGGATTATGCAATGGTCAGCAACTATAATAAGCTCTGAGTTTAAAAATTATTCGCAGAAATTCAGAATGGGTGAGATGTTGCCTTAAATAGATTATGTGAAAGAAAGATTTCAGAGTTTTAGAACAAGGGTGCTGAGTGGGGTGCATATAACCAAAAAGGTGCACAAGAGGATCCATTGGGATAAGGAACTAAAATATGAGAATTTATATGTTTACTTTGTGTCTTTAAATAAAAAATGCTAAGCTTCATTGGTATTTAATATCTATATTGACAGCAGTATGTGTAAATAGTTTAAATATGTAGACAGCTAGGACATGCATACTCAAAATTATTTTACCAAGGGGACTCCTTAAAAATCTTCAATGTTTTTTTTTTTTTCTTTTAGAAGACAACAAGCTCAGCACGAACCGGCAGTATGATTTGATTGTTAAAAACAAGCCAAATATCAAATCATCTTGGTCATATCAGTTAGCTCTTCCTATGTAATAAACTGCCCAAAGCCGACTTGGCTTACAACAATGATTTTTTCTTGCTCAGAACCTGCACAATGTCCTTTGTACCGACAAACTAAGCATAAGGGTTTTGAAAATTACGTATATGACGAAGGGCTGAAGGAACTGAGATCATTTTTGCTAAAGGAACATTAATAGAAGAGGGGAGCTATGTATGTTACATATTTACTATCTTGATTTCTTACAGCTCAGTTTTAGTACAATTTAAGGTAGAAGGAAAAATGTTTGAAATGGACAGTCCTTTGAAGCAAAATAAATTAAACCATTTTCTTCATTTGCCTAATTGATTTAATAATTATATAACTATATGATTCCAGAGAGTTCCAATTGTGTGAAACAATACAATCGGCAGATATGAAAATTACTGGATAATCCCAGAGGAAATATATTCATTACATTCTTGACAACTTTTCTCATTTTTATCAAAGAATTGGCTGTTTCTTCCTCCATTTTTTCAAAGGAGAACAAATTGGTCCTTGTTTCATTTCCTTTCCCCCCCAACTCGAATACTATTAATTGTAAATTCAAAAGATGAGCAGATTTGAAAATGGATTATGAAGAAAAAGCTTTTAGTATAAACAAAAGAAAGATGGAGTAAAATGCACGTCCGTCACTGCATGGCAAATGGTGTGGCAAACATTCGATACCTCTGCATAGAGAACAGTGATGACTCAGAGCATTTTTTGAGCACCTAAAAGGAATCTGTGAAATAAAATGGTTTTAAAGAAAACTCGTGCAGATGCAGTCCTTTCTGGGTTCAGATGGAATCATGTTTTATTTGAATAATTTTATGTCTTTTCCCAGCACTAAAATTAATTACAAAATCAAATGTGCTATAAAAACATATACATTGTATAAGAAATTAATCTATTCTAAGGTTCGGAATAAAAATTTAAGGTTGAATAAAATGAATTTTAATAACCAATAATCTTGAAAATTTAAGCTATGATAGAATTTATCATTTGTGGCTTTATAACAAATTAAGGCTGAAATGAAAACAAAAAAAAAGTCATTATTGGAAGTAAAATCAGAAATGATGACATGCTTATTCTGAGAACTTTTAAAGACAAGTAGTTAAAAAAAGTTCACTCCATATGTTCTTCTATTTTCTAGGGCCAAAGTTTTTTTTTTTTTTTTCTGAGTGGTGCAAAACAGAAAATGGACATTTGCTTCTGGCACTGTGACTTTCTCCAGGCCCCTGCCCAAGCCACCCTCCTATAGTGTATTTCTGGCACACGCTTTTGATATGACCAGCAACCACTTTCCATAAACACTCAACTTGACAGTCAGTGAGAGTGAAACATCTCTCTTTCACATCAATGAAGAGCGCTACACTAAACACAGTTCCTTTTTTTTGCAAGATAGATGATTTTTTAAAATTCATTCAGCTAGCTCACTGCTCAACACTTACTTTTCTTCTAGATATACACATTTTTGTTTTTAAACCAAGAGCCCTTAAATATTATACACAACCTCCAATTTCTTAAAAGAAATCTATAGCTGGTCCATACGTTTTCCAACTAAGATATGGCATAAAACTTCCATATGTTTAAAAATGGCTTACCTTCTACACACCCACACTCATACATTCACACTTGCTGCAACTCCACATTTATCCACTGATGACTAAATCATTCGGGATGGGTTGGTGGGGGCCAGGAAGAAAGAGATTGGGAAGGATTTTTTTTTTTTTTTTTACAACAGGCACGCATAATATTGACCGAACGGGATGTTTTGCTCTGTATTTTGTTTTAGCCTGTGGGGGGAATCATAATTGTATTTAGACTTTATATGGCATGGGTTACTCAGTTCAGAGCAGAAGCACCTGCAGCAAATTAATTTGTTGTAGCACATTAATTATCTCATAGCTTCTATTTAGGCTGCAGCTGTTGCTATTATGTTAATAATATTTTTTATCACCACTATATACAACAGGTTATGGCAATAATAGAAATATCTCTTTTTTGGCTGTCTCCCTTTGTTGTTTCCATTTCTCAATGTCAGAAGGGAAGACTGAAAGAAATTTACGCAAATTAAGCCCCAACGCGCACTATAATTTTCTATTTCTGAACTGATTTGTAAGAGAATGGGTAACTGAAATTAGCAAAGAATCACCCTTCACAAAGATGGCGCGTGCAGAATTTGTGAAAGCGAAAAAGAAGACGAAGGAGAAGCAAAAGAGGGACGGAATACTGCAGTGCTGGGGTGGTGAGTGTTCGGGTGGGGGCAGGGAAAATGCTGCAGTTTTCATGAAATAATAAGGTGGGGAAAAAAAGGCATACAAAGAGTAGGTTTTTCATTGTTTGTAAAATATAAACACAGATGAATTCTGTCTTTGGTTTGTTCATGCTTTTCACTCTGCACAGCAGGGATGTTCTTAAGAAGTTGCCCTCTGCGAAATTTCACTAAATGGGAACCGTGGACCCTGCATGATGGGATTATAATCACACCAGTCACTCCTTTTACATAATTTTTTGTTTAAGATCCAGTAAGACTCCCTGTTTTTAATATATATAAAGCAATAGATATGTATATGTCGATAGACTGAGGGTTTGCGTCCCTATAGCCTAGTGCAAGCTAAAACAAAGACCAATGATAGTACATCTACAAATCGCAATGGATTCAAACACAATATGAAAATTTTTAGCTGACAAGAACATGTCTGCTGCCTGCAGTCCCTGCAATAGCTCACCATGTTGCCTACTAACCGAAAGATCAAAAATTATCGATTTCATGGCGCTGTGTGCTCTGGAAAGAAAAGCTACTTTAACATTTGCATTAAGAAATGAGTTAAAAGATTTTTTTTTTTTCTTGAACACTTTTGAATGTGCAAATGGCTTGTTTTAATCTTATCCATGATTTACTATAATTCTATTATTTTTAGCAGCTGGATTCCAGAAATGATTTTTTTCCGATGAGTTTAGGATTTTGCCGCAGTCTACATCTGCAGTCCCAGAATCCTCCGGTAAATTAATCCTTGCGATGGGAAACGCCTTTAACCTTCTTGTGAATGAAATATCTGCAACCATTTTGAAAATTTTAATAGAGGTGTGTGTGTGCAGTGTGTGTTTTGGGGGTGGAGGTGTCTCTAAAGCATGATTTCCTAGAAGTGTGGCAGTATTTGTCTTAGTTCTTAGAAACATTGAGAAACATATACCTTTGTGTTCTCTGAGTATCACGGATGATGTCTCCATTTCTTGTCCTCCACACATTCTATGGCAGCCATTAAAATGTGCTTCCTTAATATGGCGAAGATTGTTGTGTCAAACTACTGAAGGCCTCGAGAAACACAGAAGTCCAAGCATGAAGGGTATTCTTGGCATAACTGCAGGGGCCATGAGCATACTGCTACTGCTGCTGCCACCGCCACTACCATTGCCATTGCCTTCCATCTCCTTCTCTGCCCCTCCCTCAATCTGCAGTGTACACCAGATGCAAGCTTTCCACTTTGCATCTCCGCCGAATTTGCCCAGTGGGTTCCTAGATTATTTCTGTGTGCGGAGAATAGCCAACCATGTAGTCCGACAAGAGGTATTTACAACTACTTAGCCTGTTCAGCTGGAAAGAAATCAAAAGGTAACACTGAACCCTGAGATGATGTATTGCAAATCAAAAATCCCAATCCATAAATAGTCCACTTGATGAACTGCTAAATGAAAAGCTGATCCTGATTATTGTCTGTTTTTTCTTTTTTTTTTTTCAGGTTGTTATAAAGAAGTACTTTTATTGGGCCTTCTTAGAGAGTGGGGATTAATTGTTTTTAAATGCCTGGTCTTACCTTTTTGTTGGGAGGGGATTCTTTTTAAGGGATTTGGATGTAGAGTCCAGAGGAGACCACACCCTAGTTTCACAGCTCTTCTTTTTTGCTTCTGTTTATTTTCAAGTAAGGTTAAGTAATAGTTATAATTATTCATTAATTTAAAGGATCTAATCAAAAGGAGCCAGTCATCCATTTCCTGCCCTCTAAATGAACTTCATTGTCTTAGGTGCTCAATAAAAGTTTAATTAGTGGATTTGATAGTGGTTAACTATCCAAAAATTGAACAGACCTTCTTCGCAATGCTGGCTCAATTGATGCTTCTGTCTGATGTGCAAAAATAATCTGGGCATTTTTTATTTCTTGCCTAAATATGATTCAAAGAAAGGTATATGTTTTAGCAAAGGGATACTTTATGTTCGGTTCAGTGTAACCACTGCTTGATCTGACATTGGTGAAATATCACAATACCTCCACTGTTAAACCAGCTGTAGACACGCTAGGTTTCTAGGAACGCAACCTAAAATTTAGAACCATGTCCATCGCAGTTTCACAAAATGAATTATTTCAAACTCAAGTGGATTGGATCTGTAAAGAAAAGGTGTAAAAGGTGTCAACTGTGTGTCTGTTTATGAAATGTATTGCCCAAAGTCAAATTTTTAAAAATCATTTCTATAAAATCATTTTTAATAGATTTCTATAAAATCACTTTTCTTTCATCAGCTCATCAGCTCTTTTGATATGTGCACTTCTCTTTGGTTTAATGACAGTATTTATCTTTATTTCACAGAAGTTATTCATCTCATATTTTTGATGAGACAACTGGAACAATTTTGGTTTTATGAGAAATAAATAAAAAAATCTGAGAAATTTTTAAATTCAACTAAGTTGTTTTAATGCTAGTCACCCAGTAGTTCTTCACTGCTCTTAAATTTGATGGGAAAAACGGCTTGCTGCATTGTTGCAAATCTTATCATTTCCTTTATTAACTCATGTTTCCTTAAAGTACCAACAGGGGTTACAAATACTAATTCTATATTTAGAAAAAATATTTAAATTACAGAAAAATGCTTATTATGGCACCTGATGGTGAAATACAAGAGTGTTTTTATCCTTTATATTATCTAATGATGCAAATATTTCTTAAACCACTTTTAATAGTGTGTCTTACTCAGCAATAATAAACTGAACATAGAGCAAACACGTTAAAAAAAATCACCTCTAACAACATCAGGTATCTGATTTTAATACATGACTTTAATCAAATCAACTGTAACTTCTTTAACTCTGTACATTAGTGTTAAAATTGGGGCTTGATACCTGGAAATCCTATTTATACTTCTGATTTTATATTAAAAATATTGTTTTGTTTAAATCTTTTTGTGTTGTGACTGAGTTATGACCAGCTGAATTGACCACAACCATCAGCAATATTTAATTCTACAGATTACTAGCAAAACTGCAAATGAGGAAGTCATTCTAGACAATGGATCCCACTGAACATCATCTTGTCTTTGGACTTTTGCATTGCAGGGCCCCACATGTGCTATCGTGGTAGACAGCAGTTGACATTACAATTATATATAATAAAATATTTTTTAAAACAGCAAAATAGAGTTATTAAAAACCTATTGGTCCTGAAGCATTTAGCTATGCTAAAACTACAAGTCCTACTCCTTGTGTGAGTGAATTAGTAGGTTTCCTGCCTATACCTATGCATAAAGGCTTATTGTTTGCATGCATTAATTATAATCCTGGGATAAAGGCCCCAAGAAAACTTTCATTGTTGCTTTTTGTACTCTCTTCATTGCTTTAGAGGAAAAATAAGCATAAAACAATAGACTAGAAAAAGTGAATCGATCATAATTGCTTCAGCTTTCATAAATGCCAATCTTGCTGGATTACAATGGGAACAGTTCCAAGGGAAATGAGGACTCAACTTCAGCCTATCAAAACGAATTAGAAGATGTTTTTGTTGTTCAAAAACAGAAAATCAGTTTTAAAAAATTAGAGGCTAACGATAACTCCTTCCGTAAACAACATTCTTGGTTTTGTCACATTAAGTAATACGGTTGAAATGGACCTCCCACAAAGAAAAATCCTCACAAATAAATCTATTGATACTTAGTAGCACAGTGGGACGAAATAAAATTTGAATCTGTAAGAATTAACCTAATGACAGGGTTCTCGGGCTAATCTATCTCCATTAGTCATGTGTTCACAGTAGGCACTCTTAAAGACTTGTTGAACTGCGTGCGGACTTGGCGCACAATCCAACTGGAGTTCTAGCCTCCCATAGTGTGAATGGAAAGCGGCTCTGCCCGGTCTTTGCCGTCTGGATTCAGGCTGCGCAGCCGGTTGGGATGCGGGGTCCAAGATCCCGACGGTGGGGTATTTTGGGGTGGTGCGCAACTGGGCTGTAAACTTGGCCTTGCAGAGTGTGGCACAGGTTGCAACGACGCCGGAGTCCCCCGACAGCGGGGACAGCAGTGGCGCCCGGGCAGCGGCCAGAGCTGGCGGGCCCCGACCTCAGCGACGGCGCCGCCACTACCCAGCCCTAAACTTCCGCCCTCCTGGGACCCGCCCTGCCCGCTACGCACAGCTCCCGAAGGCCGGGACCCAGGTGCCGCCTCAGGCTGGCGGCGAAAAGCGCGCGGCAAGCCTAGCATCGGCTCTCATGCTTCGGTGGGCTCTCGGGGCGGGGAAGTCGGGCTCGGGACAGTGGAAAACCTCGATGCTGCCCTCCTCCTGCCCCAGCAAGCAGGAGCTCCGGCCTCCCCGTCTCAGACCAGGACGCCCCCAAGGGAGATACACCACTCCCGCGCGGCAGTGCAACAACTGGCCTACACCCCGAAAAAGGTCTCGGAGCGAGTGGGCACCCCGCCCGGGCCCGCGGCACTCGAACCACAGCACACAGATCATCGGAGCGGCAGTACGGGAACTACTTTCCACCGCCCTTCCGCGCCCCGCCCCTTGTCCTCGCGTGGCGGAACGCTCCGCCGGCGGCGGCAGGATACGCGCTTCTGGGCGCCTTATAAGAGGTCCTTGTGAGGCGCCATTTTAAGCCTCTCGGTTTGTGGCAGCAACGTTAACCCGGCCCTGGGAGCGGAGAGCGAGGGGAGGCGGAGACAGAGACGGTGGACGGTCCAAGGAGCACCTCCAGTCCCTGCCGAGCCGCCACTGCAGGCCGAGGACGACTCTACTCCCGCGGCGGGCGGAGCTTGTTCCCCTGAGGTGCTTCGACGCTCCTTTCCTTACCCTTCCGGGGCTGCTCTTGTTCCGTCTTCCGAGCCAAACTTCGTCGCGGGCGCGCGGTCCCAGAGGCAGGCAGGGATCCGGGCCCGGTGCAGCCCGGAGGCCCGAGGCGGGGGAAGCGAGCTGGGGCGCCGGAGAGGCGGCGGCGCCGGGCCGCACCCGGGGGACGGAGGGCGGCGGCCGGGCCCGGATTCCGATCGCGCTGCCCCTCGGAGGCCCGGGGGGCGCCTCTGGGGGAGGAGGGGGCGCAGCGGGGGCGCGTCCGGGAGCCCGGATGGCCAGCGGGTGGGGGGGTGGTGGCCGTGGTTTCCGTCCCGGGCTCCGCTTGCGGCCGAGTTTGGGGGAGGGACCCTGCGCCTCGGGATGCGCTGGGGTGAGGGGCGGGAGGGCTCCGCCTTTCCAGCCGGAGCTGAGAGTTGGGGTACGGGCGCTATGTCCCCCTGCCTTAGGGGCACAGTCAGTGGGCTTTATAGATTTCCCCTTTATTTTTCAAGGAGGATAAGAAAATTACTGTTTGTTTTTTTTTTAAACGCCCTGTCTATGAGAGTTTGGTATTGGCTCGTGTTAAAAAAGAAGCAACTTTAAACCTTAAGAGGACCCAAACTCTCAGTGCAGCCGATGCGATGCGCCAGTAGGGTTTGCACATTTAAAATCCATGTCTTGCACCTATATTTTCTCGCGTCGGGCAGGTGAATGAAAACCAGGCGGCGCACGTAATGTTACTGAGTATTTTGGGTTTATGGAGAGATGGGTGAAGGGCCCTAGTATAAATGGGAAAGGGTTGGGAGGACGACTGGTTTACTGTTTCATAGAAAGTGAACTGCGGAATTCAGCTTCTGCTTTGAGAAATCTGTTCGTAAAAGCACTTAATTCAAACAGTTTTATTATTAAACTTTATTTTTAGAGTACTCCCCCCACCCCATCCCCGGGCAGAGTGAATTTTTCCCCTGCTACGAAATTCTCCAAATGCAATTTAAGCAGGGCGATTTCTTCCACCGTTTTGACTCGGGTAAAGACTTTTTTGAACAGAGACCTTCGAAGTTAAGTTCCCAAAGCCCGCTTCTGAATCAGCTAAGTTCGAAAGCTTTGGCAGTTTGATGTAGTTGTTGCTTTGGTTTTCTGTTCGCTTTTGGAGGGAGCATTGTCTTATACTTTGTATCTTCCAGACATCTGTGGTCTCCCCTCCCCCTAAGTTTGTGAGTGGTGAATAGAGGGAGCCTGGGCTGCTGGTATGCAGAGGTCGGCAAAAGGAAATCGAGGAGTGGTTTTAGTGAAATGAGAGCTTTGTATCATGAATAGTGGTGGTTTAGACTAGACAGCAACTTGAGGAGAAGGCAGCGTTTCCTTTGATAAAGCCTAGGCTAATGTTTTTCAGATTGCTAAGTTAGAAAAGTATTTTGTCTGGAATTTAGGAAGCTCATTTCATTGTCACTTGGTGAACTTCATACCCTCCCAGAGGTTTTCTTGTTGCTTTATCTTCATCCTGACAAAGTAACATTAAATAAAACTTGAAATGCTAATTAATGTATGCTGTTATTTTTTTTTCTGCTGAAATTAGTGACTAAAATGTGTAATTTGGAATCTTTTTTTAAAGTCTATCTAGATTAAGTCTGCTGCTACATTTATATTATACTTTTACATTTAAATTCATAAAATCTGTGGATTAAAAATAATACCATCAAGGTTTATTTGAGACTGTCCTTTCACACTAGACTAAATTTGATTAATTTGGACCCAATATTCATTAATTTGACCTAGTCTTTGTTCTGAAGGCCATGTAGAAGGACAAGGCCCTAAAGTGATTGCAACAGTTAACTGAAGAACTTGAAAAACTTGCAGAAGACTGTTGTATAGGATTAAAGGAATGTTGAAGCTATTCAAGTCTGAAGTCCTTGAGGGGGAAATAACTGACTGAGCTAGAAAAAAGCTTAGTATAGCATGTAACTTAGAGTCCTTTTGGAAGCCTGGGCATGAGAATCTTCCAGAGGACGGAACAGTCGTTATAGATAGCTGTTTTTTCATAATGTAGCTAATGGGGGGGAAGCATATACCAATGTACAAGTATCGAGAAGAGTTCAGTTTCCATTCTTTTATTTTTTTGGTTGCTTGATTTCTTAAAAAGATTATGTAGAAAAATCATATTAAAACTGCACTTTGATTTGCACTTACTGAACTTTGAATTTGTAGGAATTGAGTTTCCTACTGTTATTAGTGTTGACCGGAGTAAAAATTGTCATAAATGGAGTTCCAAATACTTGTTTTCGTAGACCCTGCCCTGCAAGATAAGAAGGGAAGACATGAAGTAGGCATTTTCCAAAATGTATTTTGACATGTGATGCTTAGAAAAACTATCTGTAGATATCTTTTTTGTTTGTGGTGGAGGGAGCATGATAGTTTAATGTTGAAATGAGGGGCGTGGAGTAATCAAAAGTTTGAATATTTTCATATGATTAAAAGTAGCAATGAAATTAAACACCGGAGTTGGACTATATAAATGTATTCATTCACATGAAACTTTGCTTTATTGAAATGAAACAATACATTTGTCCAGTTAGGATTTTCTTTCCTGATATTCACTGCTGTCAAGTCGATTAGACTCATAGCAACCCCTGGTTGGGTTTCCAAAGTGGTATCTCCACAGAAGTAGATTGCCCATCTTTGTTCCAAGGAGTGGCTGGTGGGTTTGAAGCTCCAGCCTTCTGAATAGCAGTCACATGCCTTAGGCACTATGCCACCCATGCTTGACTGCTGACCCAAAGTGTAAAGAATAAATGCTGTTAGAGCAAGACAAACTTATAGTAAAAGCTATTTGACAACTGTTTTGTAGTGCTATATGTTGGCGTGTAACATTGTGTTTTAAAACATTACTTGTATTAACTTGGTGGTTTTCTTAAGAGTTTTTTTTTTTTTTTAAGAGGTATCATATTGTATTTATCGTTGAAATACCTTGACTGAAAGCCCATTTATACCATTAAAATAAACAGTAATCATAGACTAAGCTCTAGTTCTGAATTATTTGCCCAGAACGTTTAGCTGTTGGCTCTTTCCCCTTCTTTGGGCAGGTATTGATTTGCAAAATAAGTTATTTTTGCTTTAACAGACTTTGGTTTATGCAGTACTGTTCTAATTGTGTGATAGACGACTAAGTTGATAGGCTAAAATTAATATATAGTTTTCAAGTTTCACAAAAGAAAGATGTTTAATAAACATGATTTGTGGTGTTTGAAAATGAGTAGGCATTAACTCACAAGTTTTTCACTTCTTGAACTCGAGAGAAAGTTTTGTGTTTCCTTTGTTTATTTGTTTAATACTACTTTTGTATTTTGTGCAAGACTGAGCTTGACTCAGTTTGAAACCTGGATTCATTTGTTGAGCTTGAGCTCTTCTGTCCTTGATGTATGTATGTCATCAGCTTTCTCCCTAAGGAAAAAACTCTTAAGAGAGAAAGTCAGTTATATTAAAAACTCAATTTTAGGGTTTAAACCAGGGCTTCAAACCGGTTCATTCTGGTTTGACCACCTGCTGAGAATTTGCCTTTCCACCTCAAATATACTGCATTCAAATCTACATTTTAACAAGATCCTCTAGTGATTCTTACAGACCCCCAGGTGATTCTTTCTTATACATAATAATGAACTGGTTTGAATCCCTGGTTTAAACCACCTTTTGAACTTGTTCTTGTAGACTAAATGTGAACAGCTCTTTTAAGAGACATTCCACACTCCCAAAATCTCTCAAGCCTGAAACAGCAGAGTGTGCGTTAGCCTTGTTTGTATTGTATCCTTTGGTCACATTGAGGCGCTCTGGTGGCGCAGTGCCTAAGGCATTTGACTGCTAACCAGAAGACTGGCAGTTCAAACCCACCAGCCACTCCTTGGAAGGGACATTGGGAGATCTACTTCCGTAGTGATACCACCTCAGAAACCCAAGGAGGGGTCTCTATGAGATGGCTATGACTCCATGGCAGTGAGTTTGGTTTGGTTTTTTGGTCATGTTGAGTGCCCTCCAGTGGATATAGTATAATGCTTTTTTTTTTTTTTTTAAATATTTCAGCAAGTTTGTGTAGAATATATTTCTGAATAGTTTTGATGAGAAAGTATCAATTAAGAAACATTTTGCTTTCCAGGAAAATTTATTGATATCAAGACTGCTCAATCTACCTTGAGAAAATGTTACCATCGCAACCAATATTGGCAGGAGAAAGGTCAAAATTACAATTAGAGACTTTTATTGAGATCATTTTAAATTGGCAGTTCTGCTTAAATATAGTAATAATCCAAAAACTCAATATAATATCTTAGGGACTAAAAAATCATGATGTGTAGCCACAATAACAAATTACAGAAACTAAAATTCTCAGAAAAAGTTAACGAAGAATTGTCAATTTGTCTGAAATCACTTGCACGTTAAACCATAAATAAGTACTCAGCTCATTTATATATTATCAATAAATAAACAGATGTTAAGAATCAGATAGAAATGAAACTAATTGAATCAGCATGTGTGAACCATAGTGCCCTAGTGACTATAGGGCCTTATACAGAATTGTGTGATATAGTATACCAGTATATAATATACCAATATTGAATTTTTCAGTTTTTCTCTTGGTTCATATATTAAATATAATACTATATGCATAGTAACATTTTCTGAAAATAGTTGCGTCGAATCAGAATTTGATTAACCTAAACCAAACCAACCGCCATCAAGTTGTTCCAATTCACGGTAACCCTTTTGAGATGGAGCACAACTGCCCTGTAGGATTTTCAAGGCTGTAAATCTTTAGAGGCAGACTACCTCAACTTCCTACGTGGAGCAGCTTGTTGATTCAAACTCCTGATCTATTGGTTAGCAGCTGAATGCTTTAACCACTATAACACCAGAGCTCCTTAGAGTCTGATTAGTAACAGGAATAATGGTTGTTGTTGTTGTTATGTGCCATAGAGTCAGACCTGACTCATAGCGACCCCTCCTTGGGTTTCTGAGGCAGTATCACTACGGAAGTAGATTGCCCCATCTTCCTGCCTGGAATAATGGTTAGTTTCAGTTAAAGTATAAATTAGCTTTTGGAAGTCAAATGATCAGTTTATGGAAAATTTTCAGTTAAGAGTTTTAACTTTGCTTTACAGAAGATGTGGTTGAAATGAAATTTAAAAGTTGACAGTATAGCAAAGGAAAATGACAGTATGTTTAATTGCTTCAATTTGCCTTTGAAATTCAATGCAATTTTGTGGAAACATTGATATTATTTTTGATTACTTAAAAATGTATTATATCTAGGGCTTTTTATTTATTTTTAATGCAAGAATACTTTGCTTCATGTTAAAAAAAACTTTTTTTCAGAGTGGAGTAAATGTTCATTCATAAAGGATTATATTTGGAATTAGTGATGCCCAGCTTGGTTAACTTAATGCTTAGTATTGTATTTACTGTTTGTAATGTCAAATAACTTTGTTCCAATTTTCCAAGATTTTTATGAGAAATAAGAGTAAATACGAGAGTTCTTTTTAAAAAAGTAATGCATATATAGCTTGCTGAAAAATATCTCTACCTGTTAAGCATTTAATTTAACCAATTTGAAATTGGCTACGTTTCTTCATTAATACTATATACAACAATTTAATGATCAAGATATGTGACTAGAATGAGATTGTTTTCACAAGCCATATAGGATTAGTCTCATTATATTGTAGTGGAAATGGCTTCTCAAATGTCTCTAGGACTTGACAGGTAGAAGGCAAATTCAAGAGTACTTGCTCGGACTAAGCAGCCAGTTATGAGCAACTCCAGTCATTGTGTGGGAATGTAGTTCATGTTCCCAGATCATCTGATCCACCCCCGCCCCCCAAGAAAAGCAGGAAACCCAAATTTTAATGTGCATCTCTTGATTTGTATCGGAAGGAAGCTTGGGCAATCTACTTCCGTAGTGATACTGCCTCAGAAACCCAAGGAGGGGTCGCTATGAGTCGGGTTCGACTCGACAACACATAACAACAACAACTCTTGATTTGTAAATGTTGGCAAGTGAAATTCATGTTTGAAAACTCTGTTTAGCACAAATTAACACATCTATTGGCTGGATACCCACAGCTTGTAACCTCTGCAGTAGTCCCATTTGGAGTATACTGATGAGATGATTTTGTTAAATGACAGGATAATTTGGTTCTGTGAATTTAACAAATAAGGTGATTATTTCAAACCCCAAACCAAACCCATTGCTGTTAAGTCTGTACCAACTCTTAGTGACCCTATAGGAGAGACTAGAACCTCCCCATAGGGTTTCCAAGGCTGTAAATCTTTATAGAAACAGACTGCCTCATCTTTCTCCTGTATAGTGACTTGTGTATTTGAACCACTGACCTTTTGGTTAACAGGTGAGCACTTTAATCACTGCACTGCCAGTGATCCTTAGGTTGTTATTTAGGCATTTGGAAAATGTCTTTCTTCTGCCAATTGATTTTATTGGTATAAACCCAGTGCCGTTGAGTAATTATGGCTCAGTAGTATTATTGGCAGGAGCTCTGGTAGCATAGTGCCTAAGGCACTTGACTGCTAACCAGAAGGCTGGTGGTTCAAACCTACCAGCCACTCCTCCGAAGGAAGACTGGGCAATCTCCTTCCATAGTGATAACTCCTTGGAAACCCAAGGAGTGGTTGCTAGGAGTTGGGGCTGACTCAACGGCACATAACGACAGCAGTGTTACTGGTATAATACAATAGAATAATATTGATTATAGTGTAGGAATTTAAAACCAGGTTCATATTAACAGCTTGTTTTGGGAAACTGGGTTTGGGTCAAGGAAAAAAGGGAGAATGTAGCAGCTTTATTGCTTGACCATCTTAAGTATAGTTCTTTAACATGCATTTTTAAAAGAAGTCTCAAAACAATCTGTGAAGGCACTTAAAATACTGGACAAATAATGTCTTGTGTGTTTACAGTCATGCCAGCCTAAAGTTTTATTGCTGTCTTTAAATCATGCCCTACTGGTCTGTAGCCCTAAATTAAAAGTAAAGTTTAAATTATTAAAAATTAGTTGAATTTTAACTGATAAAATTAACTTAGTAAATAAAGGTTACTTAATTTGATAGTAAACTGTTTTTGCTCAGTTTAAACTTATATAGTTAGCTAAGTAGATTTTGGTTAAAATTTTTAGCTGGGGCAATATTTTTCATTTTCAGGCCTTGAAAAATTGCATGTTTAGTCTTCACTCTGTGCATTAAAAATGGTAAACTATGTGTCTGTCTGAAAATATGCTGTAGGCTGCAATTGTGTTTATATGATATGGCATAGAATACAAGCACAACTGATCAGTGACCTTCCCATGAAACATTTATCCCAAAGGTGCATCACCTCCTGCCTTCTGTCCCAAAATCCCCATGTGACTCTTCATGGAGTCACTGTCAAGTTTCTCTTGTAATGCTCCAGAGGTTTCCTACGTCTGATTTCAACTCATTGAAAAGGCATTTTCCCCCCTTAGAACAGTTTGAAGAGTGTGAACAGCTGGATGATGTGAAGCAGTTTCACAGTGCTTCATAGTACTTCTCATTGTCTCCCCTTCCTTTTTCTCCATCTCTTAATTTCTTAAACAAATATTCCCACAGTTTTACTTGAAATTTCATCGTTTGCCTGTTGGGCAACTGCTTTTCCTTCACACTGATTTGTAATGGATGTATTAAATTGTTAGTTAAAATATGGTGGTGATGTTACCCACTCATTGCTGTCAATTCTGACTCAAAGCAACCCTATAGGGTAGAGTAGAAGTGCATATGTAGGATTTCTATGGCTGTAATCTTTATGGAAGCAGACTGCCACCCATCTTTCCACTGAGTGGCTGGTGGAGTCGAACCTCCAACTTAAGTTCTTTCAAAAGAGTCCCTGGGTGGCACTGAAAGGTCAGAGGTTTGAACCCACCCAGTGGTATTTCAAAAGACAGGCCTAGTGATCTGCTTCCAAAAGGTCACAGCCTTGACAACACTGTGGAGCAGTTCTGTTCTGTACACACGGGGTTGCCATGAGTCAACACAAGAAGATTCTTTCAAGTTCATCAGCCCTCAAAATATATACAATACAGCCATATATGATTGATAAATCTTACTTTAAATGCTGGTAGCTAATCTGACTTTGAAGTAAAAGATGTGCAAAAGCTGAGAGGTTAGTTAGGATTAGTTTAGAAAACATCTATTAAGTTTTATGATGGCTGAAATAATTGTGAGATACATATGAGTATGTATAAATATATATGTGCACACTTTTTTGTTCATTATCCATGTAAAAATGTGAGAAGTCAGATTTAATGGAGAATTTTTTGGGGATACAGTTTAAAGATGATCTAAAATAATTGTAGTAATTTGCTGCACTGAGGATTAGTTGTTGCAGACTGCTCACGATTTTATTTTAATATGAAATAAACAGATTCAAGATCTATAACAGTCTTTAAGAATTATACTCAGGAGTGATTTGATTCTTTAAGTATAATTTAAGTGATTTTAGGGTAAGGGTGTAGGAAGCAAGTCTGTCTTAGAAATTTTCCATATACTAGATGAATGCCACGTGTATAAGAGAGAAATGGGGATTCTTGGAAATATTTTTCAATCAGACTGACTATGGAGGCTTCCAAGTGGAGTTCCATTCCCCTGCACTGTAGTAGAAAAGTGCTGACTGTAGGCACTAAAATTCATTTCTGAACCACTGAAAGAATGTGGCAATGTCAAACACTACTTACACTTCATAGTTCATTTAGATATAAGAGTGGACACTACTTGTTACTTAGAGAACTTAATTATAAGACTGCAGTCTTTAAATAGATTGATAAAATTAATCAGTTTTTGGAATTTTGCTTAAATGCAAAATTTGTTTAGTGTTTTAAAGCCCAAATGTTTTATTAATTTTCTTATTTGATAACATATTTTTGTTGGAAAATCAATGGGAATATGAAATAAGGTTTATATTGTTATAACTGTTTTCTGTGATCCATTCATGTAACAGAACTTAATTTGTTCTTATTTGTTAGATCATTATTCTTGCTTTAATTCTGCTTGCCATTTTTCCTAGACCCTGAATTGGAGTGCTAACCATTCTGAGCCATTTCCCAAAGAATAAAAAATAAAGAAGCTAAAAAATTTATAGATTAGAAGTTTAGGAATACCAGAAGACCATAGTTACTCATGTTGATAAGTAGAAGCTAGGCAGTAACCATGCTTAAAGGATGCCCTGATATGTGCCCTTATTGCCATTATATACCCAGATTATATTAAATTTCTCTAGAACTCTAAGAAGAGGAATATTTTATACCTTCTCTTTTTTCCTCAGACTCCATCCTCTTTCTCCATTAGAAACTAAACAGGAACTCTTCCACTTACAGTTTGTGTGGAGGGTCAATGTTTATAATAGAGGAAGCATTGTGTTCTGATTGTAGGCCAGTTTTGACATAGGTCTTTTCAAGGACTTTGTTACTTTAGTTCCCTCTCTCTTCTGTGTTACCCTTATCTTTTCCCTCAAGAGACTGATCCCTATTGCTTTTTTAGTCCCTATATTCTGCCTTTCATCATCTTCTGTGAAGTCCATTCATTGTGCCTTTTGGAACACAAAGTCATCAGCAAATTCCTTATATTCTCAAATCTATTCTGAGAATTTCCTTTTATCTTTTTTGCTCCAGCTGTAACCTAGCCTCTTCCTTCATAATGCAACTTCCCTTGCAGCCCTCGCAGGTTGAATGCTTTCCCTTACATGTCTTCTACCACTGAAGCAAGAGGTGGTAAGGGTAAGTATCTTTCTTGTGCCTCGTTGTAATTTCTTGACTATTCTTGTCCCAAACGCCAATCTTTGACTCTCATATTATCAGTTTATACAACACACTAATTTTTCTTTATTTCAGCTGTCTACCAACCCTTGAAGAGCTCTGGTGGTGTAGTGCCTAAGGCATTTGACTGCTAACCAGAAGGCTGGCAGTTCAAACCCACCAACCACTTCTCGGAAGGAAGGTGGGCAATCTACTTCTGTGATAGCGCCTCAGAAACCCAAGGAGGGGTCGCTATGAGTCGGATCTGACTCGACAGCAGTGAGTTTTGAGTTTACCAACCTTTGGGTTATTCCCTTCCTTACTTGAGCACTTTAGCTCTTGGCTCATTGCCACTCTTTCCTATTTCTGTAGTAATTCTTGGTGATACCTGTATCCATATAAAGAGCAATTCTATTCAAAATGTGGTCTGATCTGCAGACTGTTTGTCACCGGTATGAATTGTGATCATGAACTCGTGTGAGAATGTCAGTCGTGTATGTCACTGAGTTTGTTCTTTAATTCAGCTGATTTTGGTACCAAGACTTGAAGAACACAGCATATTGATTTACATTCTGGCACAGGTTCCTTAGGTGATCTGGCACTTTTGAGTAGTATGGTGTAGAGGATGCTTACAATAGGCTGACTTCTTAGTTTCTTGATTTTCTTTCCTCCAGTGATGTCATTTTCCACCCTAATTGAACCATGCATTACTATAATATCTTAGCATACCTCCTCATCTTTTACTGATAATTATGACTCTCATTCTCCCCACTCCCAATCTCATTTGCAAGCATCTGCTCTGGCTGCCATCTCTTGTCTTCCCATATTAACTCCTTCTAGTAAATGTACTTAAACTCCAATAGCTCTTTGGCACTGCTAGGACCTATAATCGATCCAAGCTTTTCATTGTCCTTTAATTTCTCTTTTACCCAGCTGGAATTTCACTTTGAATTGTAATTACTTTCTTTTATATATTCTCAAAAGTTTTGCCCCTGTCTTCATTCCAAATGATCCCTGATCCATTAATTCACTCTTTTTAATGACCATTTTGTACTTTTTTCTCTCTCCACAAACCTCCAACACCACCTCTTCCATTCTCACTTAGCTAATGCCCTTGCTTTCTATTTCACTAAGAATACTTAATAACTAGAAGAATTCCTGCAAGTTCCTATATCTGTGACTATGGTCTTTACTTTCTCTGACACTGTGGGTGAATTGTATTGTTCCAAGATAAGGTCAGCACAGTGAATTTTTACATTAGCTCTGTTATCCCCTCTTGCTCCCAAGAATACTGCTTTGGCTTTCTCCTGTCTCTTGCATCATTGCTTTTTCTTTCTCAATTAGCTCTTCCCATGAACATAAAAACATGGTGCTATTTATCCTATTAAAAATATCTTTCCACCCTATTTTTCTCATCACCCACCACCCCCAGTGTGTTTCTCTTTACATCAAAGCACCATGGAACAATTGCCTGCAGGATTTTGCCCATGCCAGTGACTACAATATTATCAATCCCCGGACCTAGCCTTACTTAGGGAGCTATGGTAGCATAGTCCCTAAGGCACTTGACTACTAACCAGAAGCCTGGCGGTTCAAACCCACCAGCCACTCCTCAGAAGGAAGGTTGAGCAATCTACTTCCGTAGTGATGTCACCTCGGGAAACCCAAGGAGTTCGGTCCATGGCACACAACAACAACAGCAGCCTTACTTAACCTATTAGTAACATTTGGCAGAGTTGCTACAATTGCTTGTAACACTTTCACTTCTAGTCTGCCACATTTTCCTATCTCAGTAGGTAGGAGGCCTTAGTTTTTCCTTTTCAAACCCCACCCCCCCCAAATCACCACTTTCCAGTCTGTGTTGGAGTAGCTGAAGATTTATTTAGTTTTTGGACTTCTACTTTTTGTCTACTGTATCCTAGTCTTCTAACTTTAAACTAGTGATGTTTACATCTATTTGTTGTGACTTCCAAATAAGTAGCTCTAGCCTGGGTTTCTTCCCTGAACTCTTGGTTTTGATATCCAATTTATTTTCTTAATGTTTAGAATGTCTGTGAAGCATTTTTTACTTTAAATAACAATTAATCAGTTGTCATCAAGTTGATTCTGACTTAACGGTGACCCCATGTGTGTCAGAATAGAATCAGCTGTTCTTTTGTTTCTTGTTTTTGATCCCTAGGCTTCTGAGACACCTCTGGGTGGAGTCAACCGTCCTACCTTTTGGATGGCAGCCAAGTGTGTTAACTGTACCACCTAGGGTCTGCTTCTCATGTTAGTCTTCCCTAAATGTAACTCTTATATCGTTCTACTTTGTCACTTTTAAGACCTTTGAGTTCTTGACTTACCTTTCTCTTGTACCCAATCTCCAGATCCTGTCTGCACATTTTATCTGCTCTCCCTTCAAAATATACCCCAAATTGAATCATTTTACACTGTTGCCATGCCATCTTAATCTTTTGCCTGTGCTACTGCAGAGGCCTTCTGTATGGTCTCCCTGTTGACACCTTTCTTCCCTTTAAATGCATTCTCAACACTGTAGTTAGGGTAGTCCTGTTAGAACAATAGATCTTGCACCTTCTCTGTTTAAAAAAAGCACCAGGCCCTACATGTACAGGCCATGTTCATCATCACATACTTTTCTTCTCTTACTCGTTGTTCTTCAGCCATGCTGGCCTTTCCTCCCTCCAACTGGTCAAGCATGCTCATGGTGTTTATTTTTTTAAAAGACAAAACAAAAACAAATGCCATCGAGTCAATTCCAACTCAGTGACGCTGTGTAACAGAGTAGAACTGCCACATAGGGTTTCCAAAGCCGTAAATCTTCATGGAAACAGACCGCCACATCTTTTCTCCTGTGGAGTGAGAGGCTGATGGGTTAAAATGCCAGGAGGACTGAGATTTTCATGGTTTTTTTTTTTTTTTTTTTCACTGCTAGAATCATAGTTTATAGTAGCTGCTAAATAAATGCATGTTATGTGAATGATGCTTCAGTCTTACTCTATTAATTTTGGTGTATTCTCAGTAATGTGCAAACACATTTAGATATTTGCAGAGGTGGTTCCTTCTTGTCATACGTGGCTCGTGTCAGAGTTCATGCTCACATTGAGGGCTTCCCTCTTAACCCAGTGTCACATTATCAATAAATGATTTTTATTTGACTTACGGCACGTAAACATGCTCTGAAATAACATTTGTTTGCTTGTTGCTCTACCTTTCCACTAAAATACGTGCACCATGAGAGAAGGGTCTTTGTGCTGTTTTTATATCCCTGGTACCCAGAACGGTGTCTGGAGTTTAAAGTGCTCAAGAAAGGTTTGTTGTATGGATCAATATAGAGAAACTTTGTTGCCTCTCCCCGTGCCCCCCAGCTAATGCCTCAATTTATTCTTCTCCCATTCATGTCCTGAAAGATACCCTGTGCACATTATCTCCACTTTTCATCTCCTGTTCCAGTTCATGTTTTCCTTTCATTATTCCAGTGAAATTGCTCTTGCTAAATTGACCCTTGAACCTCCATGTTGACCAATCAAATGAGTATTTTTTTGTTTTAATCTTGTAACAACTTTGGTGGATTTTTACTTTTTCCTTCTAGATTAGCACTATACAATAGAACTTTCTGTGGTGATGGAAATGTTCTATATCTGTGCTAATATGGTAGCAGCCAACCACATGTGGTTATTGACCACTTGAAATGTGGTTATATGTGACTGAAGAACTAGATTTTGAATACTAAATTACATGTAAATGTCCATATGGACTTTTTGTTTCTTCTGTGTTGCACAGTACAGTTCTAGAAACACACTCTTTTGTCTTCCATGGCACCAAACTCAGTAAATGTCATAACCTAATTAATTAACTCTAACCATACATCTGGGAGTTATCCTAAATTCCTCATGTTTCCTCATCTACACCTAGTCCATCATCAGAGCCTGTTGTTTCTACCTCCAGTGTGTTTCTCTGCTATAGCTACTTTCCTGTGTTTTCCTTTCCTTTTTTTCCCTCTTGTTCCTTTCCAATTTTTTTTTTTTTCCATTATAGCCAGAACTAGATTTTAAAAACTTAACTGGTTCTTTTTATTCACTTGCTTGAAACTCTTCATGGACTCTCTTACTGGCACTTACAATAAAAAAAACATATTTCTTCCCAAAGGGTAGAGAATTCTACATGATCTGGGTTTTTTCTACTTCATCTGATTGCATTCACCATTTCACATTATAACTGAAGTACTTAGGTCTCAAATTTTAGTTCTTGAAAGATGATCAGTCTTTCATGATTCAGGGGCTCTTATACATGTTTCCTGTTTCTGGAATGCTGCTGTTCTGCTCCTTGTTTGCATACTCTTGCACCCTCCTTAGGTTTCAGGTTGAAGCTTACCCTCAAGAAGTCTCTGATCCCTCTAGGACCTTGCACATGTCCTGTGTCTTTCCATCCCGTTTCCCTACTTTTTAGTTAATTATACACTTACCAATCTATAATTGCTTATTCAGTTTTCTGTCTCTTAAGTGTCTCTTAACTGTTTTTATCACCACAGTATGCTGTTGTTGATTGCCTGTTGAGTCAACTCTCACTCATGGTGACCTTACCTATAACAATGAAATGTTGCTCCACCCTGTGTGGGCATGTTTGAATTGATTGTTGCAGCTATGTTATGATCAGTAAGGGTTTCCATTGGCTAATTTTCAGAAGTAGATTGCTAGGCCTTTCTACCTAGTCTTAGTCTGCAAGCTCCACTAAAACCTATCTACCGTGGGTGACCCTGCTGGTATATGAAATTACTGGTGGCATAGCTTCCAGCATCAGAGCAACATGCAAACCACCATAGTATGACAAACTTGACTGACAGGTGGTGGCACCACTGTATAATGAGAATCTGTTAAGGTCATGGCATGTAGTGGATGTTATAAATATTTGTTAAATAAATGAGTGAAATCTGTCATATTATGTTATTGCTACATCCAGAAGACTGTTGAGTAAATAAGCAGTTAATGGGAAAGCTTTCTTGTGGAACAAAAAAATCTTTTGATTAACATCACAATTTGGTAAATTAATAAAGCAATAACCTATGCCCATGGAACATTCATGTATAGCTCCAAGTTATGACTTATTTATTGGTGTATTTTTGGACTCAAAATAGAACAGATTTGGAGTTACTCCTTTAAGTTTTTTGTGAAGAGGTAACAAAAAGCAGTCATATTTTGAAATGAAAAGCTTCTTAGCTCACTCTGCTTTCTGTAATATTCTACTATTCCTGCATGAGACTCATAATTATAAGATCTGTTACTGGGGAAGTAATCAAAGGTAGTAAAATGTCTTTTTGTTTGGGAGACTTAATAGATTTGGCATGCATAGTGGGAGACAGAAGTTTGTTAAAGGTTAAATAAGAATCTTTGTTGTCTTAATGAATAGGCATGTTTCATGAATCTTATGTGAGGGTTACTATGGAATCAGGGTTTTGTTCTTTTCGTTTGTTTGTTTAACTTCAGTTGCTAATGTTACACCTGGAGTTGAATCATACGTTTTTTCTACAGCTGTTCTACTATAGGTCTTAACTGGGGGTGGCAGGATTAGCATCATCTGTGATACTTAAATAAAAATACAGTGCCAGGGCCCTGCCTAGTCCAACTGATAGAAAATTGTGGAGTTGGATTCCAGTCAACTGTATTTTTAAAGTTTCAGGGATAGTCTGATGAACATGTTGGTTAAGAATCATTGGAAGGAACTGGTTGCCAATTTAAGAAGTCCTTCAGGCAAGCTCAGACTGTTATAGTAAAAAAGATAAAAAGACATGCCTGTTTTGAGGCTAAATTCTGATTTAAAATGTGCTTGGTCTTAATGGTCTAAAATATTTTTCTCTAATGGTGTTAATGTGTTTTTCATTTATCATTCAGTCAAGTTCTGTGTGTGTTTTTCATACAAACTGTTTTGAAGTTACCTGTGCAGAAAACTCTGAGTTCTTTTCATACTTATTATAAACTCACTTAAAAACCCTTCCTATTACAGGTCTTTACATTTAGGCTTCTGTGAAAGAAGGAGTGAATCCTGTCGACTTGGATCTGACTAATAGCGATCCCTCCTTGGGTTTCCGAGGTGATACCACTAGAGAAGTAGATTGCCCAACCTTCCTTCTGAGGAGTGGCTGGTGGGTTTGAACCGCCAGCCTTTTGGTTAGCAGTCAAATGCCTTAGGCATTACGACGTCAGAGCTCCCTACATTTAGGCTTAATGTGCTTAATTAAAAGTAAACTCATTTGACTTTGGTTTGCTCCAAGACTTTGACCCTGTTCGTCCTGGTTCAGTCACAGCCAGTGAAGCGAAACAGGAATGGACCCAAATTTGTAAAATGTAGGTGAACTGGAATGGTAAGTGGAGCAGGAAAAATTATGGGTTGGTGCCCTGCTAGAAACTTAATCTCTTTCAGAAAACAAGCAGCATGTGCATCACATAGCAACCAAATCTCTTGACTGGCAGAGTCAGTAACAACAGTCCCTTGCTCAAAGATGGTGGCAGACTGTGCCACTTTGATTATGGGTTGTTTTCCACAGCCTGCCAATAATCCAGTCTCTTGCATCAGGATCATGAAAGGACTTACTATGCCTCTTCCAAGTCTGAGTCTCATTCTAGGGCTTTGACCTATATTTTTATCCATTCTGATTATCATTCTCCTTCACCCAAATTTTTAAAATTTGGGTCTGTTCCAGTTTCACTTAGTTGTCCATGACTTGAACCAGGAAGAACCAGTTTGAAGCCCTGGTTTATTCTCAGTGAAAGTATATAATAAATAGATCAGGGGTTGGTAAACCGCTGCCACCTGATTTCATATGACCTGTGAGCTAAGAATGTTTTTCACATTTCTAAATGGCAGGGGAAAACACACACACACACACACATACAATACTATTTCATGGCATGCGAAGATTATATGAAATTCAAGTTTCAGTGCCCACAAATTCAGTTAGGAATGCTGTTTGATACACAGCCACTCATTCACGCAAATACTGTCTATGGCTACTTTTGTGTTCAAACAGTAGAGTCAAATAGTCATGACAGAGAGATATGACCCACAGAGCCTAAAATATTATCTGGCTGTTTACAGAAACACTGCCTCTTTCAGCTCAAGATGGTATACATTCTTCATAAATGACCCTTCATGTTCGTGAAGACATTTAAGAAGTCTCTTAGATTATATATAATTGTTATTTCCTATCTAAGCTTCTGCATTTTATTTTATTTGTGCTGTCCACTTTTTTTTTTTAATTGTCACATCATTCAGTCCATCAAATATTTAAGAGCTTAATGTGTGTCAAATGTTTTGGAAACAGTGAGGAATTAAAGGTACAGTCCCAGCCTTCACAGAGTTAATTCACTGAGCTCACACTGTCTTCTTTTAAGATCAACATGCTGCTGTGGTGCGGAAGGCAAACTCTTGTTAACAAGTGGAGAAGAGCAGAAAGTTTAGCATTATGATATATAAACAATACACTGTATTTCTGTCATCATGTCTGCCTATAGCCTGAACCTAGAGATTAACATCTAGAAACAATCCTGAAATAAGTGCTCTCATTTCTTTTGCATGATAAACTCATTTTTTAAAATTCTGCATTTTTTTTTTTTGTCAACAGTGTTATCTAGGTAGAGGCATAGTCAAAGTATAGAGTATGTAGTGATTCAGAGCTTAGAAATATTAAAGAAAAAAATTAACTTTGTGGGTCACACTGTTCAAAGAACATGCTAGTAAAAGAATAAAATTGCCGTGGAGCTGATTCCAACTCATGGTGATCACCCCATGTGTGTTGGAACTGAACTGTGTGCCATCAGGTTTTCAATGGCTGACTTACTGGAAGTAGGTCACCACAACCTTTCTTTTGAGGCACCTCTGGGTGGACTCGAACCTCACACATTAACTATTTGCACCACCCAAGACTCCTCAAAAAATATAATTCTTTAGTATTATGCATGATACTGTTACCTAAAATGGTTAACTCTTCTCTTGTATTTCCTGCAGTATAGAACGTTAAATACTAATTATAACTATGGCATGGGGAATATAATTTGATTGAAAACATACATATATGCCTCAGAGTTAAACAGCTGTATTTGAATTTTAACAGAAAGTTACTAGCAGGGTTCTTGTGTTAACTCTTGGTAGTTTTTTCATCTGATAATTAGGGGAATGACCAGTACTTTATGAGGTTGCTAGGAACATTCAAGGAGCTCTGGTAGCATAGTGCCTAAGGCACTTGACTGCTCACCAGAAGGCTGGCGGTTCAAACCCACTAGCCGCTCCTCGGAAGGAAGGTTGGGCAATCCTACTTCCGTAGTGATACTGCCTCGGAAACCCAAGGAGGGGTCGCTATGAGTCGGGGCCAACTCGACGGCAAACAACAGCAACAACAACAGGAACATTCAATGAGATACCAATACCATATTAGGTTCGGAGCTAAAGTTGTTAGGAATTTAATTATGCTACATTGTTAAGTATGCTACGGGCAAAATTAGAAATTTGGCTGCTTTCACAAGGCAATATCCTAAAATTATTCTGTGAAAGGTAATTATTTAAGATACTATAAATGACTTAATCATTACTTTGTAATGCATTTGGTTCATAGAGTGCTACCACCTTAATAAAATAAGAACTAGGAATGAATGGAAATCTCTTTTTCTTAAATTACCAAAACAAGACGTTTATCCATGTAGTTAGATAAAATGACATTTGCCTTAATATTAAACAATTTTCAACAGGTACGGTTTCCTGGTTTCAGAAAACAGGTTATTTTTTCCAAAGACTTTGTTGCCCCCACCACCACCACCACCACCACCACCTTTTTTTTAAGAGATCTGTTTTTGCCTTGAGGTTATTAGCGGTTGGCTGAGTAGTTTCCACCAGAAAGTCTGTTCTGTAATCCATTTACCTTTTATGCTTAGGAACATTTTCTTAATGTTCTATATCAGTTTTGACTAACATAGTGGGGCTAAAAAAGAGAAAAGATCTTCTTGAATAAATAAAATTTGTAACAATTATGTTTTATTCTATACATTCAGTTCTATAGCTTTCTTTGCAAACTTGATACTCGTTGAATATTTTCTTTACATTTTAATTCTTTATAGTGACTGCATTACCTCTCACCTGGATGACTACAGTAGCCTTCTAACTAGTCTCCCTGCTTTGTTTTGTCCTAGACAGGACAGTCTTTCTCAGATTGCTGATAGAATGAACTTTTAAAAGCCTAAATCACAGATCATGTTACTCCAGTGGTTTCCCAGTGCTTTTATTGATCTCTGATTCCCACCTCTCTCTTTCCATGCTTTCTGCATCTTAGTTACACTGGTCACCTTGTATTAGTACCTTTACCACAGTAAGCACATTCCTTCCTCTGTACTTGTTCCCTCAGCCTGGAATAATGCTCTGCCCCTTCTTCACCTGGCCAGTTCCTCTTCATTCAAATGTCACCTCAGAGAGGTATTCCTTGAACCACCAGTCTTATCTAAAGTAGCCCTCCTCCCCCAGGAGTCACATTCTTTTCACTTCCATTATTTTCTTCATAGCAATTCTCACTTGATACTGTTTTTATTGTTTAATCCCTAAGAATATAAAGTTCACTAGATGCCTGACCTTGACTCTGACTTGTTTACTGCAGTGCCAAGAACATAAAAGGTGCTTAAAATATTTGTTCAGTGGATGGATATATATTCCATTTAATGGATAAATTATTTTTTTTATCTAATCCCTTGTTGATGAACATTTGAGTAATTTTGAGCTTTTTCCCTATGAATGTTTTACTGGGCATACCTCTTGGCATGCTTCTGTGAATATTCCTGCAAGAGTGCATTTTTAATATAAAAATGGAATTTTAAAGTCAAAGGGTATTTACACTTACTGATAGTGCTAATTTAACCCCAAAAAGTTTCTGCTGCTTTACGTATCCTTAGCCACAATAGGTATTATCACTCTTTGCCAATGTGATAAGCCAAAAAATTTGAACATCTTTTATGTTTCCTTTTAAATTGTGGTTCTTGTCCTTTCCTAATTTTTATGCTGTATTGTTAAGTGTCATTGAGTAGATCTGGACTCATAATGATAACCCCATGTGACAGAGAAGAACTGCTCCTGTAGGATTTTCTTGGCTTGTGATCTTTACAGGGAGCAGATTGACAGGTCTTCGTTCTGTGGAACAACTGGGTAGATTTGAACTGCTGACCTTTTGGTTGGCAGTTGAGTGCTTAACTGTCTTCCCATCAAGACTCCTTATGTATTATGGTTGTTAGCCATTAATCATGTTTCACAGATCTTGTGTCCAGTATGCCATTTAAAAAATAGAAATAATATATATAATCATATGATTATATATAAAATTATAAAGTATAATAAAATATTTATACAAAATATAAAAAAATCCACTATATATGAATGAGTTTATATATGCTGGTTATTATGCCTAGAATTTTAAAATTACATGTAGACATATGGTTAAATTATGGTTCGATCTTTTCTTTTTTGGATTCAGAGTTTCAGATCATGTTTATTTTGGGATGCTGCTTAACACAATTTTATTTCTATATATTACTCATATCTCACTTCTAAATATCACCCATATCTCAGTTTTTTTCTTTTACATATAAATACTTGATGAATGGAGAGCTCTGGTAGCATAGTGCCTAAGGCATGTGACTGCTAACCAGAAGGCTGGCAGTTCAAACCCACCAGCCACTCCTTAGAAGGAAGGTTGGGCAATCTACTTCCGTAGTGATGCCGCCTCGGAAACCCAAGGAGGGGTTGCTATGGGTGGGCCCGGCTCCACAGCACATAACAACAAACAACAATAACAACTTGATGAATGTGGTCATTTCAATGTGGAGAAGTAAGGTGTTACAAACAGTGTTTCTAGAGTGACCAGCCAGTTTTTAAAATAAGCCAGAAAATATATACAAACATACTAACTTTCTCCTAATTCTGTTTATTGGTAATGGAACTTTTCTCTCACTATTGGAACATCACCTTTTTCAGTTATTAAATTCCCACATTATATGTAGGTATTCTGATTCCTATAGTCTTTTATCTGTTCCTGCCTCAGTAACACAATACTTTAATTGTTGTAGCTCTTGTTCTATGTTTTAGTATCTGGTAGAACTGATTCCTGCTCATAGTTATTTAAGAATTTTTGAACTTGAGAGTATTTTTCAATCTTAAAGAAATCTCAAGAGAATTTTATAGGAATACATTGAGTTTATAAACAATTTGGGGAAAACTGACATCTTTACATGTTACAAAATTTTTCTAGTCGAAAAGATCTCCATTTAATCTTGTATGTACCTCAGGAATGTGTTTTTACTGTTGCTATTATGAATAAAATCTTTTTGTGACTGTATTTTTTTAACTTGTTTATTTGTATATTGAAAAATAGTTTTGTATATAATTTCACTGGCTACCTTGAACCTTTGTGCAGTGACTAAGTGCTCAGCTGCTAACCAGAAGGTCAGTGGTTCAAATCTACCAACCACTATGAGAGAAAGATAAGACAATCGGCTTCTGTAAAGAGTACAGCCTTGAAAACCCTGTAGGGCATTTCCTATAAAATTATAGAGTCACTTTGAGTTGTAATTGACTCAGTGGCAGTGGGTTTGGTTTTTTGGTTGATTAAAATTTAAACTATCAGTTGTTTTCTGTCGTGCTAGACTATAAAATCTATTTTAAAATAGGTATAAAAATGTCTCTAGGATGTTAACTGTCCTCAGTTCAAAATTATTTTGTCAGTCAACATTTTGTGAAGTTAAGGGAAAGAGGATTTTCAGTTCCAAGATGCAACAGATCTTCCCACAGCCACATCTTTAGTCTTCTAAAATAGACTTGTTAGTAGTTGCTGTTGAGTCATGCCCCAACTCATGGTGACCTCATACAGAACAGGAGAGGGCAGTTGTGATCCATAGGGTTTTCACTGACTAATTTTTTTGTTTGTTTTGGAAGTAGATTACCAAGGTTTTCTTTCTAGTACACCTTAGCGTGGAAGGTCTGCTGAAACCTGTTCAGCCTCATAGCAACACACAGGCCTCCACTGACAGACAGGTAGGTAGTGGCTGTACTTGAGAGGCATTAGCCAGGAATCAAAGCCAGGTTTCCTGCATGGAAGGCAAGAATTTTATCACTGAATCACTCTTGCCCCCTTACCTTAGCAAAGAGGTGGAAGTATTTTATTCTTGTATTTAAGATTTGAGCTAGTTAAGATAAGGTTAATACTGGATCTTTTTTTAGCTACTCCATTTAATTGTTTTAAAGGATAGACGTATAAAGATAATCTTTTATTTTCAAATAACTTTTGGGGTTTAGATGATTTTATCTGAAATACTGGTATACAGCTATTTTTATTTCACTGTTATTTTTGTTAGAAAAGTATAGAGAATAATATAATGTTCATGTACTTATTATTACTCAGATTACCAAATGTAGTTTGACTATATTTGTTTTTTAAAATAAACTGTTAAAGCGTTGAAATCATCTATACTGTTCCCCCCCCCCCAGAAGCTACTCTGTATTCTTTGTATATTTTTACTATATAACAATACATGGCATTGTTTTATTTTTAGCTTAATTTAAATGGTATAAAATTAGGAAAATTATGAAACTATGACTCTGTGTATGATCCTATTTGTATATACTTAGAACTAGCTGGGTTTTAAAATACTGACCTTTTCTGATTGTTTATATTAACATAAGATGGAGAAAAACTGTCTGCTTTTTGTAGTAATCTGTTCATGGAGTTAGAATGGAAAAGTGTTTTAAAATATGTTTTTTTTTTTTCCCTGAAAGATCAGGACTTTTTTAGTATCATGTTATTGACCAGAGACTACATAAGAAGTTACTCATTGCTAAGACTAACAGTATATCATCAATGCAAAAGATATTACTATTATTATTTTAAATAGTGAAAATCATATTCAAGGACACATAAAATTGGCCTAAATATGCTGTGTCAATGATTATTCAAGGAACTTCTTATGTATAATGTATACATGTATCCCATAAAAATATAAAATGACTACATTAAAAATCTTTATGTAGCAAAAAATTTTAAAAATTTAATCTCAGGATTTAGAAAAACTTGCAGAGTGAAGTGGTGACTGTATATGTTAGGTGAATGGACACACCTATTAAAAGTTGTCTGAGTTAACAGTTGATGCCGATATGATCATACAATGCCTTTGTTTGAAAATTATACCAGTTTATACTTCAGTATAAACAGTTTTTTGGAGCTTTGTAATTTACCCTTTAACCCAGTAGTACTACTTGTGGGATACTATCTTAAGGAAAAAGAATGGTAGAGAAATTAAGAGAATTCTTTTTGTATGTAGAGATCCTTACAGCAGCTGTTGGCATAGCAAACAAAATGAGGACGTACAGACTATACAGCAATACGAGATACGAAAATTATTGTGTCAGCCTGTGACACAGTGTAGAGGATACACATAGTTTATAATGGTCTGTACAAGGAATTGGTTTTTATTTTATATTAAAAATAAGTAACATTAAGTTTAATACCAAATTTATCAAAATGTTATCATTAACTATATGGTAGACTTAACAGAAATGACAAAATATTATACTAAGCATATATTACTTCATAGATAGGGGTAAGACTAATGTTATTAGTGGAAAAGAGTATATTTTAAATAGCAAAAAGAAGAAATGAAAAATGAAAGGTAGTGTCCACCACCTCACTAGACTGGCTGTGAACCAGTATGAAAAGTTGGTCATCTACCAGCACCTTCTTTGTCAAAGCACCACTTGGTGGTAAAGCTGGCAGAACACACAGCATTTTAATGTACGTTGTAGTTAGTGATCACTTGCATCTTGGAATATTTGCCCTCTTACTGTCTAGTTGATTCCAGCTATGGCAACCTGTAGGAAGAGTAGAACTGCCCTGTAGAGTTTCCAAGGCTATAAATCTTTACAGGAACAAACTGCCACATCCTTCTCCTGCAGAGCAATTGGTGGGTTTGAATGACCTTTCATTTAGCACTGAGCCTTTAACCATTCTTTGTGCCACCAGGGCTCCTTTGGAATATTTAGTACATTATTAATTTTAAGCATCCCTTCCCATCCCCTTTACTTGATACTTAGTAGGTTTTTCCTTAGCTTTCCTCCTTAATGATTGCCAGCAGGACACAGTGCAGTTTTGTAAATTTTAATTTGAAAAGGTAATTTCACTTCTTAGTAAAAATTGGAAATCTTATTCTGGCCCAGATACCAAAATCTACTGCTTCATGTGAAGGCATTTTGGATGGCATTGTATTATATCAGAAAAGAAAACAACTGACCCCTTTAATAAAAAACTGTTTTTTGTCTTAGTCAACCTCTGCTATCCAAAGAGAATCTATGACTTTATAGTGAGAAAGTTTCAAAATTAGGAGGGAATTCAAGGAGCAGTTGATTTTGAATGTTTTTTCCCCCAGCGCCCTGGCATTTACATTAGACCCTCTTAAGCATTTTTCATCACTTTCAGTAATTTTCTTATTACTTCCAGTAATAATGCTTTTTGACACTCAGAATATTTACAATTTATATCCTTCCTTAAAAAGAGAAGTTTGTTAATGAGGAGTTTTCCCTTAGAAGTTCAACATTAACGAAGCATGGTTACTGTGTCTGGCAAAGACTGTGAGGTCTGTATTTTACCATATCACACAATAAAAAAGAATTTTAAGCTTTTCATAGTCTATAAGTATAGCAGGCCATCCCAGTAATTTACCAGCATTAAAATCAAACTAAGTTCAAATCCTAATGGCTTTTGATTAACTTTTTTAGGGTATTTGAAGCATACTATACAACGATTTTGAAAATTCTGCGTGGACAATGGCTACCCAAGGTTTGTGTCATAAGTTTTCCGTTACTGAATTGGGGCTCTGCTTCGTTGCCATTAACCCAGTCTGGCTCAGATCCCCCTGCTTTCCTCTCTCCTGCTTACTTGTCAGGCTACCTTTTGCTCCATTTTCTGCTCACTACTCCTAATGGCTTGGTGAAATAGCAAACAAGCCACCAGCAGGAATCTAGTCTGGATGACTGCTTCTGGAGCCTGGATGCAGTACCATTCTTCCACTGATTCAGTGAGTAACTGTTAGGTGGTACCCTAAAGATTGGATATTTCATTATCAAGCTAGTCCTGGCTGTCACTCTTGTTTTCCTTGGCTATCTTTCATGTTTGACTATATTTCTAAAAATATTTCAATGGGCCATATCCTAGTTTTCCAAAAAAAAATTTACATGATAGTAAAGCTTATGCTGTTTGGTTTTTACAGCTGATTTGATGGAGTTGGACATGGCCATGGAACCAGACAGAAAAGCTGCTGTTAGTCATTGGCAGCAGCAGTCTTACCTGGACTCTGGAATACATTCTGGTGCCACTACCACAGCTCCTTCTCTGAGTGGTAAAGGAAATCCTGAAGAAGAGGATGTGGATACCACCCAAGTCCTCTATGAATGGGAACAGGGATTTTCTCAGTCCTTCACTCAAGAACAAGTAGCTGGTAAGAGTATTATTTACTACCTAACTAAAAGTTGAAATGTGATTGTGAGTGTGAAATAATTGCTCTTTAAAAAATGTGTTGCACCACTGAGACTATGGTCCCTAGCTGTCTGTCAGGTCTGGAATTGAACCCACACCTGTGGCTTCCAGCCAAGCAAAAGACAGGCATATGAGTTGAAGATTTCCCTGAGGGAGATATACTCCTTGGAGAGAACAATCATGGGAGAAAGAAGGGCTGCTTATGCACTGGGAGACAGCTCGAGGCAGGAGGGCATGGAGGGATGGACACAAAGAAGAGGTAGTTATCAGGAGGAAGTGGGAGGAGAGCTGTTACACTGTGGTAAATTGTGGTCAATGTCATAAGACAAAGTGTATGTGAACTGCTGTATGGAAAGTGAGTGCTCCGTAAATCTTCACCCAAATCACAATTTAAAAAAAAAAAAGATGTTGCAGCTTAAGTGGTATGGTATTGTGAAGAAAAAGAAGTGATTGTATTGTCACCCTTGTCACCCTTACCTTTTAGCATAGCAAGCATTTAGGTGAATGCTGAACTGTGGATAGTGAGTGTTAGATTTAACTTTTCCAGACATTGATGGACAGTATGCGATGACTCGAGCTCAGAGGGTACGAGCAGCTATGTTCCCGGAGACATTAGATGAGGGTATGCAGATCCCATCTACACAGTTTGATGCCGCTCATCCCACTAATGTCCAGCGTTTGGCTGAACCATCACAGATGCTGAAACATGCCGTTGTAAACTTGATTAACTATCAAGATGATGCAGAACTTGCCACACGTGCAATCCCTGAACTGACAAAACTGCTAAATGATGAGGACCAGGTAAACAATGATACGGCTAACTTTCCATCTGTTTTGAAGGAAACTCTCAAGGGGGTAGTCTAAAAGATCTACCTAACATCAGTACAGGCATCTCTCGCTTTTTGAAAGTTCACTTTACGTTGCTTCGTTTTTATGAAAGACTTAATATGAGTATCTGTTTTTTGCTAAATGAAGGAAATCTGAAGAGTTTCACTTTTATGGAAAAAAAAGACAAAAAGCAAAATTAGCCTTCAGCATTTTGCATTCAGCCATCAGAGAGCCAGTGCACACCCCTAGTAGTGAGAGGTGTATAGCCAAGCTCCTTCTTGAGAAACTAAACTGTACATGTGTTATTTCCGCTTTATGTAGGCTATATATTTATCATAGCATTGCTGCTCTTACTATATGTTAGTGTTGTTTTAGTGCTAATGTGTTATTTGGTAGGTTATATTTTGGGCTCTGGGAACATTAAAAAATCTTCCCATATAAGGCAAAAAAAAAAAAAAGAAGGTGGGGACCAGGTTTGCTGGTCCAATAGAGCCTGGTGTAACCACTGAGACTATGGCCCCTAGCTGCCCTTCAGGTCTGGAATTGAACCCACAACTGTGGTTTCCAGCCAAACAAAGTACAGGCATGTGAGTTAAACATTTACCTCAAGTAGACACATGCCCTGGAGAGAACAATCATGGGAGAAGGAAGGGCTGCTTATGCACAGGGAGATAGCCCAGGGTGCAGAAGAGTATGAAGGGATGGACACTGGGAGGAGGTAACTATGGGGAGGAAGTGGGAGGGGAGCTGCTGCATTGTAAATTTTGGTCAATGACATGAGACAAAGTATATGTGAACTGCTGTATGAAAAGTGAATTTACTCTGTAAATCTTCACCCAAATCCTAAAAAAAAAAAAAAAAAAAAAATCTTCCCATATAAATGAATGGTAATTACTTCTTTGCTTTACACCATTTTGGCTTACGAAAAGTTTCATGGGAATACTCTGCTTTCAGATAGCAGAGGAAACCTGTGTTTGAAAACTGATGTCTTTAATTTTTGAATTATAGGTGGTGGTTAATAAAGCTGCAGTTATGGTCCACCAGCTTTCTAAAAAGGAAGCTTCCAGACACGCCATCATGCGTTCTCCTCAGATGGTGTCTGCTATTGTACGTACCATGCAGAATACAAATGATGTGGAAACAGCTCGGTGTACTGCTGGGACTTTGCACAACCTTTCCCATCATCGTGAGGGCTTGTTGGCCATCTTTAAATCTGGAGGCATTCCTGCCTTGGTGAAGATGCTTGGGTAAGATAAGGTAGTCAGAATGCCTGGAGCAAAGAAGTGGAAAAGTGCAATCACAGCATTTCTGATGAGGCTTTTCTTTTTTTTTTTTAACAGTTCACCAGTGGATTCTGTATTGTTTTATGCTATTACAACTCTTCACAACCTTTTATTACATCAAGAAGGAGCTAAAATGGCAGTGCGTTTAGCTGGTGGGCTGCAGAAAATGGTTGCTTTGCTCAATAAAACAAATGTTAAATTCTTGGCTATTACAACGGACTGCCTTCAGATTTTAGCTTATGGCAATCAAGAAAGCAAGGTAAAAGAATAGTTTATTTTTAATATTGTTATAATAGCATTGGAGACCGACAAAGTTATGATATTCCATGGACTCTTAATTTATAATATGCCTTACCCTTTGTCTGTGTCTTAGAAAAGTTGGATATCTCTAGCCCTTTAAATATTTGATATAGCAGGCAAGCTTCACTTAGGATTTTCATTCATGAGTAGGAGATAGACAAGGAAATGATAACCTATTTATTTAATTCTTAATTCATGTGTTTGGAGAAAGTTGTAGTGTTACGAAAGCACATGGTAAATATATCAGAGCTGCTTTTGAGGGTTGAGGAAAGCCTGTTGGAGGAAGCAGTGGTTAAGCTCTGCTCTCAGAGATGGGATTGATTAGGTTAAGGTAGATAGCATCTTTGACAGTCCTAAAGAGGGAAGAGTATGGAGAGTTTGGGAATTTAAGAAACAGAGTAAGGAGGAAGCTATTGATAGGTCCCTAGGTGGCATAAACGGTTTGCACTTGACTTTTAACTTAAAGGTTGGTGGTTCATATCCAACCAGTGGTATCATGGAAGAAATGCCTGATAATCTGCTTCTGAAAAGATTATAGCTAACAAAACCCTATGGAGCAATTCTACTTTGTAACATATGGGGTCACCATGAGTTGAAATTAACTTGATAACAGGTTTGAGGTGTTTTGTTTTGTTTGTTTATTTTTTTAACTGAGATAGGACAGATCCTGCAGGATTTTCATATTAAGAATTTTTAGACCTTTTATAGTAAGAGTAATGGGGAGCAATAAAAATTTTGAGCAGAGGCATGAAGTGATGAGGTTTGGTTTTAGAAAATAGGGGTAGGTTAAGGATGTGTGGAATATGTAAGGAACTGGAGGCAAGAATGAATGACTATTTTATGGTATCTCTTTTTAAGGTGGTTATGATTAGGAAAAGCAAAGAGCCAAGTGATCAGGAGTTTTAAGTGCCCGTCTGGCTTTAAATTCTCAACAAGTTTGTTTTGATACAACTTTCATGTTTGGGGATTACTGTTGTATACCATAAGTTTTTTTTTTTTTTTTTTTTTTGCTATGTATGATCACTGTGACAAGAGGAATTTAGCTAGAATTTTGATATATACTTGGGAGGACTAGACTATCAGAATGTGAGTGGAATGCTGTAAAAGGAAGGGATAAGACCCTAGTGTGTGAAGGTTTAAGGTAATGGGGTACAGGAGTATACTTGGCTCAGTGGCAAGCTGGCTGAACTTAGAATAGTTTGACTGAGAGAGTAAGGCTTTTCTCAAGCACTTGATATGAATTCCATGATTAACAGTATATACAAATGTCTTTCTAGCTAATCATCCTGGCTAGTGGTGGACCTCAAGCTTTAGTAAATATAATGAGGACCTACACTTATGAGAAACTACTGTGGACCACAAGCAGAGTATTGAAGGTGCTGTCTGTCTGCTCTAGTAATAAGCCAGCTATTGTGGAAGCTGGTAAGTATATGTGTCTATTCTGAGATCTCTTGTGTACAGAATCTGTAGTTCTAATTAGATTACCTTTCTTAGGTAAAGGTAGTAGAACTTGATACCTCAACAGACTGAAAGGTAAGTGGTTCTATTCAGCTATAGTCAGGATCATACTCAGATAAAGTTCTGTTTGCCACCTGACTGATCTAGAGAGAGTTCTTACTGTCTATTGAAAATGGCAGCTAATCCTTTGCTTATAAAGTTTGTTTTCAATTTTTATTTTAGACCAGCCTAAAAACTTCTTGGCCAACAAACTTGTGAATATGTAGGTGAAATTATCTTATGACAAATTATATTGAAGTACAGTTTTATATGATGGTAAAGTGATTTCTTGATTATGTTAATGGACACTCATGAGCAGTGTTTTGCACTGATACTTGGTAATCACAATGAACCAGTGGTCTGATAAGGAAAACTTTTTTTTTTTTTTTTAAATGTTCTCTCAATATTTTTGATGAAACAACTTGTTGTATGTATGTAATGGTTTACATTGTGTGCAGAGGAAAGGAGTGGGTGTTGATTCTCAATTACTTAGCATCCTTTCTCCTTGCAACTGATAACCTAACCACATCTGCCTGCACTTTGAACCAAGCTTGAAGCCAAACCTGAAAAAGGAAAAATAAAAAGGCATTTAATTGAAGAAAATGCTAGGAGTAAATTACAGAATTAGTAACACCTGGTTTTCCCATGTGTTGAGAGTAATTTTCTTGAGAATTTGGGGTGGTGATGGTGTTGATTGTGATTGCCCAGGGTAACTGCAAACACTGGGAATATAGGCTTGGGATATATAAGCATGGCTAGGTTCATGCAGAACCAACCCATCAAAACACATTGCTGTCTACTTGAATCTGACTCATAGCAACCCTATAGGACTGATTAGAACTGCCTCATAGGGGGTTTTCAATACTGTAATCTTTATGGAAGCATTATATAGAACAACCAAAAAACTAAACCGAACTCTGCCGTTGAGTTGATTCCAACTCATAGCAACCTTTGTTGGGTTTCCAAGGCAGTAAATCTTTACAGATGTAGATCACCCCATCTTCCTTCCATGGAGTGACTGGTGGGTTTGAACCGCTGACCTTTTGATTAGCAGCCAAAAACCTTATCCACTGTGCCTCTAGGCTCCTTATATAGAACCAAGGGGATGCAAATTCTGTTAGCTATTCCAAAAGTTTCTGGAGCACTTCCCTTTTCCTTTTTAAATACACAGATTCCTGGGTACCATTTTAAATTTATTTAGTCAGAATCCCTAAAGTTTTAATATTTGTATCAAGATAATTTAAACAGTTGACTGATTGAGTCCAAGGTCAAGGTAGCTGGAAATGTTTGAGACTGTAGGCCTGGGCATTTTATTTTAAGAAATTCCCAAGGTTATTTTGATGTTCATTTGTTCTAAAACTCTTTAGCACCTAACATTTCAAGCACTGTAATAGGCTCATGGATATACACTGTGATAGCAAAAAAACAGACTATGGTCCCTGTGCTTGTTATTGCCATCTGTTGAGGGTCACAAAAATAGGCAAAGATGGATGGTTACAAATTGGAATAAGTGTTATGGGAGAAACATCAGCTGATAGTGACACAGAATTAATGGGAGGGGAGATGTTTGGACCATTAGATGGAGAGGGAGGGGGCCTCTCTGAGTATGGGATGTTAAATAGAGACTGGAGGGTGAGTGGGAACCTGTCTCCAAGAGGAGTAGAGGTTAAGTGCCTTCAAGGCAGAGATAAGAAACATCCTGTGTTGTGTAGGAAAGAGATTGAGGAGTTCCAGGTATTGAAAGTCTGTGTAACTAGCACCTAGTGAGTGGTAGGGCGAATGGTCTAGGACGAGGTTAATGGGCTAGATGGAACCATATTACTCAGAACTTTAGAGATCTTGGTAAGATTTTATTCCTCTAGTTTATTCACATATCCAGCCAACGTTGGAACCATAGATGTAGAATACTGAGCTCAGTCTGCAAGGCTAGGTGGGCTCCAAATTCTGAAGGGTTCCTCAAGGTTATGTTACAGAATTTAGCCCTTATCTTACAGAGGCCATTTGATGGTTGTTGAGCAGTGGCAGAACACTGCAGTCATTTGTTGGGGATATAACTATTAGCATTCTATAGATTAACAATTTGAATGACCAAAGGCAAGCAGACCAGGCCATGGGATGTGTTATAGGCACTGAAGTAGTTTACTTTTAGACAGGAAAGGAATGTTTGAGATTTGTGAAAGAATCCATAGAATGTAATGATGTTTATAGGGCTAAAGAAGTGACTAGAAATAGTTGATGTTTTGTGTTGGGGAGAACATTGGTGCCATGAAGAGGAATGGAATTATCAGAACTAGGGAATAAACTACAAGAGCAAGAAAGTTAGAGGGGACTGTAACCATTTAACCAATCTTTATTGTATATCACACTTGTGTAAGTCACTCTTTTAGTTTTTGGAACTGCTATGGGGAAGGAACCAAAGAGACACAATCCCTGTCTAGTGGGAGAAGCAGATAGAATTTTAGTTGTGATAAATGGAAGTAGGTGGTGCCATAAGAATTATAGCAAGTAAGCCTGTTCTGGTTACCTAGTGCCACTCTGACAAGAATATACCACAAATAGGATGGCCTTAACAAACAGGAGTTAATTCTTACAATTTGGAGGCTTTAAGTCCAAGTTCAAAGTGCCAGGCTTTAGGGGCTGGGTGAAAGTCCCTCAACCTTGGAGTCCAGCTCTGCCTCCTGCTTCCGGCCCACTGGAGCTAGAGGTATTTCTTCACTCAGACAGCTGCTGGCTGCTGAGGCTGAGAAGCCCCAAGGTTGACAAGTAAAAAGGCACAGTCGTGATGTTACCAAATCACACGGCAGGCCGTTACCTTAAGTCCATTGTAAGTCCCAAGGTCTGCAGAGCATAGCAGGCTGCTGGGCAACAACACGGCTACATGCAGGATCCAAGTGTGCCATATGCTAGAGACCATTCCCAAAGCTTCTCCTTATATACAGGAAGCAGACCACATCCCAAAGGCAGCTACTCAGCTGCTTGTGGTAGATCCCACCATGGAGTTGATTGCCAGTTTCATCATGGGGAATAACTACCACCAGCTGCCCAGCCACTCAACCAGGCCGAGCCAAGTTGATACACAAACATAACCGCCACAAAGCCCAACCTAGTTTGAAGAAATAAAACAGACCTGAAGGATAAATTAGGAGACAAGGAAAGGTACTCTGCATTCAGAAGTGATTTGAGTTGGAAGGAGGTGGGTGAAGTTAAGCTAGTGTGTGGCAAATTAGGTTTCCATTTATCTCTTAAAATTCCTTAAGGGTTCTCAGGATAGTGAATGTGGCAAACGACTGGGCAGTATCACATTCTTTTGTACTTAGGGTTGTTATGAGTGGGAGCCGACTCAGTGGCACCTAACAATAGTAATGGAAGGTTGTGAAACTTGGGAGCCAGTGACTTTATTTTATACAGTCCTTGGCAGTGAGTGTTCTAGTGTCTTTTTTTCTGGACTGTTCTTTCTTTGGGAATCTACCAGTGAAGATGTCACCTGCACACTGAAGTGACCCTACCTAAAATTGTAGCCCACTTCCTTTTCGTGTTTTCTGTCCATAGCACTTACTACTTACTGTCTGACCATACTATATACTTAGAGTTTATTAATTATATATTTATTTTCTGTCTTCCACAACTAGACAATAAGCTCCACGAGGGTGGGGCTTTCTGAAATTTTGTTTGCCGGTGCATCTCTAACGCCTAGAACAGGGTCTGTTGTTGTTGTTGTTGTTATGTGCCGTCGAGTCAGCCCCAACTCATAGCGACCCCTCTCCTTGGGTTTCCGAGGCAGTATCACTACGGAAGTAGGATTGCCCGACCTTCCTTCCGAGGAGTGGCTGATGGGTTTGAACTGCCAGCCTTCTGGTTAGCAGTCAAGTGCCTTAGGCACTATGCTACCAGAGCTCCCAGAACAGGGTCTAGGACTCAGTAATTATTTCTTGAAATGATAGAGTGGTTGAAAGAAATATAAGTAACAAGATTATTACTGGGAGGAGGTTATAGTGGAGAGGAATGAAGGCTTTTTCCACATAAAGGAGGAACAGTTGATGTTTGACAGAAGTCACTAATGAGGTGAACTAGAAAAGAAAGGGACACTGAGCAAGATCCTTAGAAAATGAAGGGAAATAAAGTACACTTAGGTAGAAAGGTTAACTTGGGAAATAGAGGGACACTTAAAACTAGAGATGACATTTAGGCTGATCGTCAGGAATTTCCAGCTTTGTCTTAGATCCCTTCTAAATTTTCTAGGTGGAATGCAAGCTTTAGGACTTCACTTGACAGATCCAAGTCAACGTCTTGTTCAGAACTGTCTTTGGACTCTTAGGAATCTTTCAGATGCTGCAACTAAACAGGTAAATTCTGAGTAAATTGGTGCCTTAGGGATGAGAGTCAAGATGAATATATACTGAGCTTCTGTTTTTATGTCCATAGGAAGGAATGGAAGGTCTTCTTGGGACTCTTGTTCAGCTTCTGGGTTCAGATGATATAAATGTGGTCACTTGTGCAGCTGGAATTCTTTCAAACCTCACTTGTAATAATTATAAGAACAAGATGATGGTGTGCCAAGTGGGAGGTATTGAGGCTCTTGTGCGTACTGTCCTTCGTGCTGGTGACAGAGAAGACATCACTGAGCCTGCCATCTGTGCTCTTCGTCATCTGACCAGCCGACATCAGGAAGCAGAGATGGCCCAGAATGCTGTTCGTCTTCACTATGGACTACCAGTTGTGGTTAAACTCCTACACCCACCATCCCATTGGCCTCTGATAAAGGTAAATAGTCAAAGTAAAATGTTGCTGAACTGAAAATGGATTGTCTCTAGCTCTTCCTTTGCATGGTGGTCTAAGCACAAGAGATGGTGATAAATAGGAGTTGTATCCTTTAGTAAATAGGAATTATGGCTGCGGGTTGGTGGTTCCCAAGTGTTTCACAGTCAGTGCTGTTTTCAGTTGATACTAATAGATTTAATGTGGTGGGAAGTTGAAGCTAACAATGACTTGTTAAGCTACATGCCAATTCATTATTACTCTTCCTCCTTATCTGTAGGCTACTGTTGGATTGATTAGAAACCTTGCCCTTTGTCCAGCAAATCACGCACCTTTGCGTGAGCAGGGTGCCATTCCACGATTAGTTCAGTTGCTGGTTCGAGCACATCAGGACACCCAGCGCCGTACATCTATGGGTGGAACACAGCAGCAGTTTGTGGTAGGTAAATCTTAATTGTGACTCTTGGCTATTTAAAAGAAATGCATAAATCCATAGCATCCTTACCTTTTTTGTCACTGGTTTTCTCTCCCTATCCCTTCTGAAGAGCTAACTCATGACTAACAAAACTGATGTCCTTTCTGTGTGCAGAGATGGGGCTCAGGTCTTTGGCCTGTCATTTGCATTGTCAGTCTTAAAAAGGGAGTGTGGGGTGTGATTCACTGCTGTGTGGTTAGAGACTTCATACAGTGTTCTCACTGTGAATCCATACAGATTTACCTCCTTACGAGGTAGCATAGCCATCATTTCAGTCCACGTCTGGCTGATTTCAGATCCCATCCCCCACTATAGCTTGAGTTTTACCTGTAAATACTTCTCATTGTCTTTTGACTAACTCTTCCCAGAAAGGTTAAACTATTTTCACAAACTTAAGAATATAGTAACAGATTTCAAGACTAAGTAATGGCATTTCTGGAATCTTTAGCCATTATATTCTAAGACTAAGGCTGAGTTGTTTTTAATTTTTTTTATTGTGATTTAGTTGCAGATTTGTTTTACTCTCAACAGTTCATACACATTTTGTTTCACAGGACTGATTATAATCCCAATAATAAACAGCTCTCTTCCCATCTCTTCTCTGTGACTGTCCCTTCCCTGTGTCTTTATCTATGTATTCCTCTGTCCAGCTTTCCCCCTATGCAAAAGCTGTCTTTCTGATCTCATGGTTGATTGATCTGGGGGTGGGGGTGCATCTCATTGCGGTAGGTGTTCTGCTTGTAGGCCATTCTCCTATTTGGCTGAGAGTTAATCTATGGAAGTGAATCTAGTTTCCGGTCCAAAGGAAAACCTAGAGCAGGCCGTAGAGTCTCAGGGTTTTCACCAGTCTCCATTTGACCAGTAATTCTGGTCATTTTTCAGTTTTGTCTTCCAGTCTCTCTAGGGTCTGCCATTTTGATCCTTAAATAAAAAAAAAAAAAGGAATTTTTGTGGCCTATAAAAATCAGATTGTTTACAAAAATTGCTAAAAATAGCAGAATTATAACCATTTTTAAAACTTAGAAACCTAGAAATAGGGGAAGCAGATGGTGCTGACACTTTGCAAAAACCTGAACAGGCTATCAGTTGAATAGTCATGAAAGGATTTATCAGAAGGATTAGTGTTTTTCTGCTGGCAGATGAGTATAATATTAGCAGTTGGTGATAAAATGTTGCAAAATTTGAAGCAAATAAATGTAGATGTATAAAATTGAGGAGACATATAAAACAAACTAAACATGACTTCTCATCTCTCTATCATCTTGTTCTATATATGGTTGGTACCTCGCTAAAAGGGAGCTCTGGTAGCATAGTGGCTAAGGCACTTGACTGCTAACCAGAAGGCTGGCGGTTCAAACCCACCAGCCACTCCTCAGGAGGAAGGTTGGGCAATCCTACTTCCGTAGTGATACTGCCTTGGAAACCCAAGGAGGGGTCGCTATGAGTCGGGGCCGACTCGACGGCAAATAACAACAACAACCACCACCTCGCTAAAAAAGTTGTCTTTGGGGTTCTGAAGTATATCAAAGCTCCTCTGACAAAAGCACTGTGTATGGAGTTAGAGCTGTTGCTTGGAATTAGTGCCTCCTTGAAGGGAGGGCCCTTTTTAATCACGTGCTCTTAGTTTCCTATGGCTGCTGTAATAAAATACCACAAGATGGAAGGCTTCAGAGAACAGAAACTTATTTTCTTGTTCTGAAGGTTAGATATGCAAATCACGATATCATCTATTTTCATTCTTTCTGAGGACAGTTTCTCCTAGTTTCTGGTGATTGCTGGCAATCCTTGGCATTTCTTTGCTGCTTATACATTCACCTGTCTCTGTCATGGTGTCTGCCTTCTCCCTGTGTGTAAGACACCATTGAGAAGGGATTAGGACCTACCTTACTGTCAAAGGGGCAAGGAGGCCGCATCTTCTGACCTCTTCTAACCCCATAAGAGTAAGACAGAATCACCCTCAGTAGCCCAAGGCCTATCCCTGCAAGGCCAGACATGCTGTCTCCCACTAGCCCTGTTACCAACCGTTCCTCCTGTAGCACCCACTACCTCTCTGCTGGGCTCGATAATATGCTGCAGTGGACACACAGAATTCACATGTGATGGGCTTTATTAGGGAAGCAACAGGCTACAATTGAAGTTCAGGAACACACTCAGTCTCTCTCCCAGCAGCATGTTTTTCTCAGTCAGCAGTCAGACTTCTGCCTCTAGGAGGGTTCCTTTTGAGCCTGGCAGAGTGGCCAATCAAATCAATCCCAGCATCAGAATTCTATACACCTGAGAGAGCATGAACTTGCCAGAAAACTACTTTGTGCTGCTCCTAACAGAAATACTCCAGGTGGATAACTTTAACAATCAGCAGCTACTCAGTTGCTCATAGCAAATTCCATCAGGGAGTTTACAAAGACTTAGGGCTAGAAAAGCCACACTATGTAATTTACTACATCACACCTATTCAGTATGGCCTCATAGTTTAGCTAGTAACATCTGCAGAGAAAAATTGTTTCCCCAAAGGAGGTCACAGTCACAGGTACCAGGGTTAGGACTTGTTATGTGCCTTTGAGTCGTCTCCAACTCATTGTGACACCCCTTCTTGTGTTTCTGAGGGAGTGTTACTACGGAAGTAGATGGCCGAACCTTCCTTCCGAGGAGTGGTTGGTGGATTTGAACCACCAGCCTTCCGGTTAGCAGTCAAATGCCTTAGGCACTACACCACCATGCTAGTCCTGTAAAGGTCCCTGAACGGTTACTCATCTAAAAGTTGGTGGTTCATACCCACCCAGTAGTGCTTCCATAAAGATTATAGTCAAGAACACCTTACTGGAGAACTTCTACTCTGTAACACGAATTGCTGTGAGTCACAGTCAACTTGATGGCAGTGAGGTTCGGAGTATATAATATGAGTAACTTTAGTAGTCATTGCTAATCAGACTAGAAAGCCTTTCAAGTTTATAAACTTTAGAGAATGCCTTATTTATTAATCATGTTGCCTCTGGTAGGAGGGAGTCCGCATGGAAGAGATAGTTGAAGGTTGTACTGGAGCCCTTCACATTCTGGCTCGGGATGTTCACAACCGAATTGTAATCAGAGGACTAAATACCATTCCATTGTTTGTGCAGGTATGTTGATTCTAAGTGGGGTAGATTACGTAAGTAAAATTTCAGGATTTTGGTGGTCAACAGGCTTTCAGAAGATTGAGAACCAAATATAGGCTCATTGACAGTGTTACTTACGTATCTGTTACCACTTCATAAGCAACCCTGCCAAGCCCTCTGAAAGTATAAAAGAGTAGAATCTCAGTATGTGGTTTCCTTTACCTTTAAGTTGAATACATTTTTTTTTTTTTTTTTTTAATGAAATCTCTCTTTTTCTTGGGCACTAAAGGGAGAAACTTAAGGAGCAGAGCCTCATGAGAAAGGAGGGGACTGTGTACCCCATTTTTTGGAGCGTTCATTATGGGAGGGGAGGAGGTGAGCTGGCCTGGGCTGCTGGGGCACAAACCCTCAGAATTGTCTCTAAAGAAAAGGTTCATAGCTAAGAAATACTCTAGAGAACCACTGCTCTACAGAACTAAAGCAAATGCCAGTTACACTCTGAATTAGGACTGTTTGCACCCTGGTGGTGTGCCTGCTGTGTTTTAACTTTAGATTTAATTAGCTTTTGTTTGTGTATTTTCTCTATAGTTGCTTTATTCTCCCATTGAAAATATCCAAAGAGTAGCTGCAGGGGTCCTCTGTGAACTAGCTCAGGACAAGGAGGCTGCAGAAGCTATTGAAGCTGAGGGAGCCACAGCTCCTCTGACAGAACTGCTTCACTCTAGGAACGAAGGTGTGGGTAAGTAGAAAGAACGAAAGCCGTTAGTGAGTATGCACAGCGAAGCTGCAGCTTCTTCTCCTCAAGGACTTTTTTCCCCTCTCTTCTCTCAGCAACATATGCAGCTGCTGTTTTGTTCCGAATGTCTGAAGACAAGCCACAGGATTACAAGAAACGGCTTTCAGTTGAACTGACCAGTTCTCTCTTCAGAACAGAGCCAATGGCTTGGAATGAGGTAGGCAGTGTGAGCACCTTTATTTGATAGTTTGTTAGCGTAAGTAAGGCATCTGTTTGTTCTTTTGCCTCAAAACACACTCAGTACACATGCATTTGTACTTGTGTCCTTGGCTTCAATGTTTGTTCTTTATGCTATCTGACCATTCAGCTGCTGTTGAGTAAACTACAGCCTTTAACCAGTCTGTTCCGAGTCATTACAGACATAAATGGTACCAGATTAAAGATTTTCAAAAACATGTAAGGAAAGAGAGGCAGTCTGTTACTTGGAGTGTAAACAAGCACTGCCACTGTGGGTTCAGTTTATTGGTAGTGTTTTTTTAATCCTCTGCTCTCTTCATCTGTTGTTCTTGGAATTTCTACTATGAAATTTCTACTATGAATTTGTCCTTGGTGTATCCTTAAAGGGACACATACAGAGGTCTTCATTGAAATGGTTTCTAATAAAATTAGAGCCACCCAGAAACTTTTTCACTCAGTGGATTCTATTTGTGGAATGAATGGAAAGAGAGCCTATGTATTGAGTGGTGTGTGTGCGTGCAAATTGCCAAACAGTGAGTACTATGCTAGTGGGGTTTTTCATAAGCATCTTATTAACATGTCCAAACTTGAGTGGTGAATTCCCCTAATCCATTACTTTTGATAAAGCTATTTCTCTTTTTCCCAGTTAATGGCAACTTTGTTGCTCCATTTGATCAAGCTACAAATCTTAGTGTCATCCTCGACTGGTTTTTTAGTTACCATAACATAATATTGTCTGTTAGCAACTTCTTGGTGGCTCTACCTTAGATCTTTAGATCTTAACATCTTCCCTGCAGCCATATTGTTCAGGCCACTATTATACTTTAACTGGTCTTCCCTCTACCCCACCCCCAAGTCTATTTTCAACATAGTTGGCTACATGATTTTATTTAAATGTAAACCAGATTAAGTCATTTCTTAACATCCTTCAGATCTTTAAATGGAATTAGTTTTATAAAACATTATACCTCCTTCTTCCCTGGATGGGTGGATTTGAGGACCAATGTTCCAAAGGAGATGGCAGTGTTAGGTTATTACCTCACCCAGTGACCTACCAGCCCTTGCATGCTGGCCCTCATAGCATTCTATTCCATCTCCTAGAATGTCACCTGTTGGGGGCAACACTTTTGCCTATTTTCTATTATGTGTCAAGCACATGGTATATGCTTAATACATATTTGTTGGTGAATAATTTTAATATATGCAAATTGAAAGTCTAATACTAGATCATATGCTTTGAGGGTTTTCATTTTGCTTTGTTTTCTTCCTTGCCTTGTACCTGTTTCTCTAGACTGCTGATCTTGGTCTTGATATTGGTGCCCAGGGAGAACCCCTTGGATATCGTCAGGATGGTATGTGTCTCCTATTTCTCAATTAACTCCAGATCAATCTAAAATTCTAACATTATGTCAGAAGAGCTGGTTTGCTCATTTGGGAAACCAGTGTTGGCAGGAAAGTAGGTAGTGGCTACAATTAAAGTAGCTTTAATTCTACATTCAGTGACAATATCTTTAATGGGATGCATAGGGAATTCAGAGCCACACACTGAGCAAGTCACAAAATCATACAAACAAAGACATGTTAACTACTATTGGACCTTTGCAGTGCAGAATGCTATAATTTGCATGGCTTTTTGGTCAAAGAATCCTTATTACCTGTGTTTACAAAAGCCAGGGAGGTGTGAGTATTGACAATTTCTATCCCCAAGCTCAAATCTGGAGTGGGTATTTTACACAGTTGTATTATCAGGAGTGGTTCTCTGAAAAATTCATTCAAATCTTGGTAATGGAGGGGTAGATGATTAACAACTATAACTTCACTTTAAATTTATAATCTGGCTGTAGCTAATTAAACTATTTAAAAGCTCTCTTGTAGCTTTCTTACCTTGAAAGATACATTAAAGTCAACTTTAAAGATGAAACATAGTAAAGTTTCATTGGAAACAGTGTCTTACTTTGTGGGTATCATCTGGGCTTTTCATTGGATAGATTACACTACCAGATCTTTTTGTTTTTGCCTGGATCTCCAACCCATGATGACTGTTTGATACCGGGGAGGTCAGTAGATTGCTGCTGCCTCCTCCTCCTCAAACATCTGTGTTCTAGGGTAGATGAAAAACATTTAGGGGTAGATTGATGGTGTGATTGGAGCCTATAGTAGGAACATACTTTGTCTATACAGCCTCATGGGTGGCATGGCTCTTGTAAGGCTTGACACTGAATTATGACCTGGCTGAACAAAACTGGACTCTAAACAGTACTTTCTGGCAAATTTGCTGCCCTTGGATACCCCCAACTCAGTGTTAACCTGTATGTCTCTTTCTCCTCTCTCCCATTTTGTTGTTATCCCTGGCTTTTCTAGATCCCAGCTATCGTTCTTTCCACTCTGGTGGATATGGCCAGGATGCCTTGGGCATGGACCCCATGATGGAGCATGAGATGGGTGGCCACCACCCTGGTGCTGACTATCCAGTTGATGGGCTGCCAGATCTGGGGCATGCCCAGGACCTAATGGATGGGCTGCCTCCAGGTGACAGCAATCAGTTGGCCTGGTTTGATACTGACCTGTAAATCCTTTAGGTAAGAAGTTAAAAAAAGCCTGTTTGGGTAAAATACTTTTACTCTGCCTACAGAACTTCAGAAAGACTTGGTTGGTAGGGTAGGAGTGGTTTAGGCCTATTTGTAAATCTGCCACAAAAACAGATAACAAACTCTGACGGGAGATGTCTTGGAACATTGGAATGTTCTCAGATTTCTTGTTAAATGGTCATGTGTGAAAGTTAATAACTTTAATGTTTTTTGCCACAGCTTTTTCAACTTAATACTCAAATGAGTAACATTTGCTGTTTTAAACATTAATAGCAGCCTTTCTCTTTATACAGCTGTATTGTCTGAACTTGCATTGTGATTGGCCTGTAGAGTTGCTGAGAGGGCTCGAGGGGTGGGCTGGTATCTCAGAAAGTGCCTGACACACTAACCAAGCTGAGTTTCCTATGGGAACAATTGAAGTAAACTTTTTGTTCTGGTCCTTTTTGGTCGAGGAGTAACAATACAAATGGATTTTGGGAGTGACTCAAGAAGTGAAGAATGCACAAGAATGGATCACAAGATGGAATTTATCAAACCCTAGCCTTGCTTGTTAAAAATTTTTTTTTTTTTTTTTAAATATCTGTAATGGTACTGACTTTGCTTGCTTTGAAGTAGCTTTTTAACTTTTTTTCTTTTGCAGTAACTGTTTGTTAGTTTTTTAAGTCTCGTAGTGTTAAGTTATAGTGAATATTGCTACAGCAATTTCTAATTTTTAAGAATTAATTAAAGGTGTAGAACACTAATTCATAATCACTAATTGTAATCTGAATAAAGTGTAACATTGTGTAGCCTTTTTTTTTTTTTGTATAAAATAGACAAATAGAAATGGTCCAATTAGTTTCCTTTTTAATATGCTTAAAATAAGCAGGTGGATCTATTTCATGTTTTTGATCAAAAACTTTATTTGGGATATGTATGGTAGGGGTCAGTAAGAGGTGTTATTTGGAACCTTGTTTTGAACAGTTGCCTTTTATCCCAAAGTTGTTGTAACCTGCTGTGATACAATGCTTCAAGAGAAAATGCGGTTATAAAAATGGTTCAGAATTAAACTTTTAATTCATTCAATCGTGTCACCTTTCTTTCTGTGTCATATTTGTGAGAGTATCAAGTTTATTCTATTCAGCTTCACCCTATAATAATCCCTACCTCTAGGTCAGATTGTCAGGGTTTACTTGGCCCTGGTTTAAATCTCATCAATAAAATCAGAGTTTGTGTGAGGAGGCCAGCACCATGATATCCAGTTGCAGGGCTTTGAGTTTCTCTAAACAACACAGGGTTTAGAGTCTCTGTGGCCAAGACTCTCTCAGCCTGCGTTGCTGTGAGCATGTGTATAGTTTTGCTCAAATGACCAAAGGTTGCCTCAGTTTACAGGCATTTGCTATTTAGGTACTAGTGTTTGGGCTGCATAGAACTAAAAGAAGAGTAAAACTGAAAGCCAAATTGGCATCCCTCATACCAAACCCCTTTAGATAATTTGTCATTATTTTAATGGAACAAAACTACCAACCTGAATTTAGGCTTCAAGCTTTACAGAAATGTGAGTCATTTAGAAAGGGGAATTCCTTCAACTCCACTTTGAACTGATAATTAATGTGGACATTTAAACCACATTACCTGAACAGGCTGCCTTCCACATTACCTGCCAAATGATGCTGTTGTGGTGGTAGGTCTGACAAGCTTAGTTCAGACTCTTAAGGCAGGATCAGCAGACCTGTTAAGACTTGTGTTAGGAGAGCTTTTTCTAATTTACTATCTATCTTTTTATTTTATAAAGACATTAACTGTTGGATAAACATGTAGTCAGCTTCATTTAGGGAGGATGCCTTCTATGTCACAAAAATAAATTCTTCACTGTTTAAAAAGCTTCCTCTTCGCTCTCATTTACAATCTGTATCTAGGGAGGTGGTAAGTCTCAGATTCTGCTTCTAGTACAGGACAAACGGAACCAGGTAGTGTTAAAGCAAGCTAAGGCTATTTGTAGGTTAGCACAGTGAGGCTCTATAGTGAACTCAGCTTTTAATGTAACTACAGTAGGGTATTTCATTTAAATGACTTTTTAAAACCATGTAACTATTATTTCAGAGCTTTGCCTAAAATATTTTTGACATTCCATTTAAAGGTTAATATGAAAGGTGATTCTGAAACATACTTGGAAATACAAAAGGCCAAGACACTGGTGAAAGAGAAGACATGCTCTACCAGACGTCAAGACCTAACTGTAATACGCTAGAGTAGGTAACACCAGCATAAGAATGCAAATATGGTCCATTAAGGCATAGGCACATACAGACGTGCTAGAGGGGCATTGCACATCAGTGGGAAAGGGAGGAACTTTTGGAAAAGGGATAGAATAGTTGGGAGGTCATTTGGATAAAACAAATCAAAGCCCACTATATACCATATGTAACAGCCAGTTTAAGTGAAAAATAAGGAAAAACTTAAGATCAAATTTAGCAAAAGGAAGGACACCACAAACTATAAAAAGATAATCCAAAAAGTGAACACAATACAACCGACAAAACACATATATACAGAATATATGAAGAGTTAGTATAGATCCACAAGATGACATATTTTAAAATGGATAATAGACATGAACCTGCATTTCACAGGAAGGGAAGTCTAAAGTGGCCAAGAAACACAATGTTTTATGTCAGCAACGACAAATGTGTCTCAGTGAGCCATTGACACCCACTGGATTAGTAAAAAATAATTGCAGTTATATCAAATGAGACTTTTGTGCTATTGCAATGGGACAGCTACACCTGTGTCCCTTAGCAACTCCACAAGGAATTTAGAAGACAGCAGTCTAGCAGAGGGCACTTGCTTAAGGCATAAGATTTAGGGAAGAGGTGCCAGAAGACTCTGCAATGAAGATAATATTTCAGTGGTACCTTTTTTTTTTTTTTAAATAGAAACTAATGTAGAAACATTCATGTCAAAAGTTTAAAGCCTCAAATTTGGCACCATGTAACAGTCTACACGCAATGTCCATGTGTCCAATAATGGCTTTGTTACGATGTTCATGCAAGAGGATGCCATACTTCAGTAAACTTACAGCCTCACACCACAGGTATATGGGTGTATCTTGAACATAAGCAGATCACAAATGCATGTGGTAGGACTTAACTGATCCCAGTGATTTAAAAATGAGCAAACTATTAATAAGAACAGCATTCATGGTGGTAAAACTAAAAGGAAGTGATTAGTGTACATACTGCAAAAGATGCTTGGCAAAACGCCTAAAGTTACCTGTAATTAGAAGTGCTGAGAAGTGAGAAATCAAGTTTTCAACTCCAGAAACTGATGGAGGAGGAAACGGCCTAGATGGAGTGCTGCCCACCTGCATGTATGGCCCATGTGGGTCCTGGAGGTGAAAGTGGTAATGAGGAAACTGGAGAACAGCTGTTTAAGATGGCTTTGCCACGTGAATTTTCCTTTTTCTGTTACTCGGTTATACTGTAGTTAGAAGACAGCCTTGGCACTTAGACATTTGATCCCATTGCTGTGAACATCAATGAGTTGAAAAATGAAGCTCTTCCATATTCAAGCATATGTTCTGCACATGAGGCTTTCATTATTTGAACCCTTGACAGATCCTGAAAGACAAATAGGCTCTTGTTTGGATTAATGAAAACAAAACATCTGAGTTGTGTTTGCTTTATAAAGCAAAAAGCTGAGCTGACTGCTTTTTTGTCCCTTCTATTAGGCAACAGTCTTAACTGCCTCACTTTGAGCTAATCACTCACCTAATTGCAGTTACAAAGTGATGGGAGGGGTTGCTGAAAAGATAATGCTTTTTTATTAACCATCAGCATCCTCCATAGACTGATGTGTACTGATTTTTTAGTGTCCACTTTTCCTTCACCTCTAGGACACCCTCCCATGAAACTAGTAAGGCACAGGGAAGTGTAAACAAAGCAGTGAGTGGTTCTGAACCCAGCAGAGGCCGAGGAGACATCCCAGTCCATGACCCTGCTCATTTCCAAGGTAGGTTGTGGCATAAACACTGAAAGGCTCCTTGTGTCCACCAACACTTTGCCCTGTTCAAGAAAGCTGGTGCAGCTACTTACTGAAGAATGTAGGTCATGTTCAAGAGCAGTGGTTCTTACCTCTTTTTCTATAAAGGGTACAGTGCAGAGCTCTGGTCCTTGAGGGAAGGAAAAAAAAAAGGTGAACCATGGGTCCAAGGAGGTAGAATCCAGGGAGAGGACAGCAGTCTTAATAAGCTGAATGTTGTTGTTGTTGTTATTTGCCATCGAGTCAGCCCCCGACTCCTAGCGACCCCTCCTTGGGTTTCCAAGGCAGTTATCACTACAGAAGTAGGATTGCCCAACCTTCCTTCCGAGGAGTGGCTGGTGGGTTTGAACCGCCAGCCTCCTGGTTAGCAGTCAAGTGCCTTGGCACTATGCTACCAGAGCTCCCTATAAGCTGAATAGAGAGATTGAAGTTTAGGGATACTGAAGCAGCTAGAATGATTGGGATAGGGTTTTGGAGGGCTTTGTTTTTTACAAACCATCAAGAACCAAAGTTAATAGAAGGGACAACATAAACAGACAATTCAGAGAAATCAGAATTCTGATGGCTCTTACAGATAAGAAAATGATGCACAACCTCACTCAAAATAATGCACATTTAAACTACCTTTCTCCCATCAACTTAGCAAAGATTAGAATGTTGGTAGTTTAAACTATGACAGCCTCTTTGAAAAGCCCAAAATAACACTGCACGAACTGTTTAAGAGGCTCACCCTTATGTGCACAGTCTAAGAGAAGAGTCAGCTGTTCACAGGAGAAAAGGACCTGGGAATCTGCTTCTGTAAAGATGATAGCCTGGGAAACCCTGCAGGACAGTTCTATTCTGTCTTACAGGGCTGCTATGCGTTGGAATCGACAAGATGGCAACAACAGTAACAAAGATTAATACAAATGGAAGCACATCCCATGTGTATTTAATAATACCATAAATATATCAACTATAAATTACCATCTAGCCTCCTACCTTGACAAATGCCTTCCTAATGACAAAATAGAAAACATGAAGTTAGGGTTTTTATATTGACTGAAATTCAGAATATCAAAGTGAGTAAATTTAATTTTTATTGTGATGTCTGGGTATTCTGCCAATGTACCAGTGATATTTGGATGAATAAAGATGTACCGAATTCACTTAAAATTTTCTTGTCTTTAGTCAAATCACTACATTGTTACAACATTATCAACACATAATTTGTGTCCTGACAATCTAAAGATTAAGGAGATGCCTTCAAAGTGAAAAATTTTGTAAGAAATAATAAAAAATGTAAAAAAGTGAAAACTTAAAGTTATTCTTCATGTTTTCCAAAAGTTATTTTCCCTGAAATGTTCAAAATATAAAAATTAAAAAGCAGGGCCCTAATTATAATTAATGATCATAAAATTTTAAAACAATTATTTAAATCTGAAATTTCCACTTGCCTTTTTAGAATTTAATTAAATCTTAAACATACTTACTTGCAATTCTGGCCTTCATTGTCCCTCTAGTTGCCAGTATAAAGAATTGGTAGTATGCCTCACTCATACTACATCAAAATATGTATGTTCAAATTTAAGAGCAATAGGACATTACTATTGCAAAATATTCCTCAACCACTATTTACAACTGTTGTGAGATCATGCTAATTAATGAACCACAAACTGGAACACAAGGAAAAGCAAAAGAGGAAGGGGCTGCTTAACGCTACAGGGAAATAATGCTTGCCAATACAAGAATAAAGGAGCTCTGGTGGTGTGGTGCCTAAGGCATCTGACTGCTAACCCAAAGGCTGGTAGTTCAAACTCACTCACCAGCCACTCCTCTGAAGGTTGGGCAATCTACTTCTGTAGAGATACCACGTAGGAAACCCAAGGAGGGGTCGCTATGAGTCAGACCCAATTCGAAGCCAGTGAGTTTGGTTTTCTTTTTTTAAAAAAATAATAGGGAGCTCTTGTGGCATAGTGGTTAAAGCATTTGGCTGTGATCCAAAAGGTTGGTGGTTTGACCCACCAGCTGCTCCAAGGAAAAAAGATAAGTCTGCTTCGGTAAAGGTTTACAGTCTTGGAAACGCTGAGACAGTTCTACTCTGTCCTATAAGGTAGCTAGGAGTCAGAATTGACTAGGTGGCAATGGCTTTGTGTTTTTTGTTTTGTTTTGTTTTTAATGTAAGAATATTAATGCACTCACATCACACAAGAGGAAGGACTCAAAAGTCAGTCTGTCATTTCTCTTTCCTAACTGCTGTGGGTCAAATCCTCCTAAGCAGTTGTATCTGACTCCAGTGAGTCAGCAGTACCATAAACCAAGTATTTGGATTCAATTACCTTTTGTTTCAAGAACAGGGGAGAAGGTGTGTGAAGAAGTGTTTCCTTGCAGCCGGAATAGTCCTGAAGGACAGAGCTTCTATTACCAGTTACATTGTGCCTGTGCTGAGTGCTGAACAACTGCCAGAGGCACCCATGTGTTTTTTGATAGTTTTATTTCTGTATGGGGTTAGGATCCTCTAAAGCAGGAATTGGCAAACGTTTGGCCTGTGAGCTTACTATATCACCTTGTTGCAGAAGTTTGCCAACCCCTGCTATAAAATACGGGTTCCAGATCAGGCTCTCTTGCCTGGTCAAAGGGGTGGTACTACCCCCTTTGACAAGGCAGTTCTACTCAGAATTTAAAGTGTGCTTACAGAGAAGCATGTACAAGGATATACACACCGCACTGTTAGCCACAAATAAGAGACTCAATTATACACCTAGTTAGTGGACAACTCTGCAGCCAAAGGTAGATGGTGAGGGGTGCTAAAAAGCTCTGTGCTTTGATACAATCTTCAGTATACATTTTTAAGTAGGAAAAGCAAGGTGCAGAGCAGAACCTAACAGCTTCTAGCATTTGGGTTAAAGTGTGTGTGTGAGGGGGGTGGAATCTTGATAGCTGTAATGATATATATGTATAGATTGTTCCCAGATACATACAAGGAAACAGGTGATAATGGGCACTGTGGGGAAGGAGACTGACAGCAGTGGGAGGGAGACCTACTTTAAGCTTACATTTTTTGGGTGCAACTTGAGTCTTACCATGCTCCTGGGTTGATTGTGTCTGATTCCACAAAATACATTAATAAGAAACACACAATGAATGCATTTATCCTTGTTTTGACATCAAGCGATGAGAGAGATGAGAGAGGCTGAGGAGGGATTGAAACTTCGGTCTTGCTTGGAGGCACATCCCAAGTCCCCTCTCCCTGGTTCTTATGAGTGCCAGAGCCTCCACGCAGCCATTGCTCCTTGCTCCCGCCTCCCCATCTCAGCCCCATTGAGGCTAATTTTGCGTCCACCCTGCTCCCAACTGTCCAGCCCCTTCCTTGGACTGCTTCCTCGTCTTCCCTCACTACGTGTTCCTTCCTGTGGCCCCTAACACCCCTGCATATATCGAGGTAGATTATTTCTACATCATTCTATTTTTCTGTTACCTGGGAAAAAGCATTTTTCTCCAAGTGGAGAGACCCATTCTGAATGCTCATTACTTGGACAAGAGCTTGAGCCATCCACAGCCCTGGATCTCCGAGCTAGAACCCCTGCTATAAAATATAATAGGATAATGTCTGCCCTGTCCTACACAGAATTAACTTTAGGACCTCATGAGGTAATATTATGCTAAGTGTGAAAATCTAGATAACCGCAAAAAAACCATAATACAGTAAACGCTTGCCACATCCCACAAGCCCACTTATTAGTGTCTAGACTCACTTCTTTAACTGCCCCAGATGACTATCAGCTGCCCTTAGGACCACCGTGGCCAGAATCACACCAAATGGCCCTACACAGACAAGGGACCAACTTATCAGGCATCTATTCTTATAGTCTGCAAGTTAGAGCCAAGTCTTGAAGCTCTGGGCCCACGGTTAGTGGAGGGAGAGAAGGTGGCCCTATGTAGTTACTTACCACCTGGTCCCCTCCTACCCCCAGTGTTCCTGCCACCTTCTTTGCTTCCTACATCTGCACCTCCACTGATACCACCCATCCCAGGAGAGGCTTGACCAATGGGTTGTAACCACTTAGAAAGCAAACAGCTAAGTTGAGTGGTAGGAGGAAGATGAGCCAGTGGAAGCCTGAGTCCTGGGAGCTCTGATGCAGGACCTCAGCTTCCCTCTGCCAGGCAGCTTGCTTGCATCCCCCAACGTCAGGGCTCACTGGGACTGGGTTGCTGTTCTCCAAACGGCATGTCTGAGGAAAAACAATTACTCCTTTCCCCCAAGCACACAGCTGCCCATGCTAGGGTATAAAGTTTCACATGGAACATTGACACCTTGGCTAGGCACCCTTGGGGGGATGGGAGCCCAACTTGGGACCATCACTACCTTACCCCTTGCCTACTCAGACACCTTTTTCCAAGCAGGTGGCTGCTCCATGGACAGAATCGCACCTGGAGTTGGAGTTGTTAGGGGGCAAATCACCCCTCTCTCTGAGAGGCACAGAGCATTGGAACTGGGAGGGGTTAGCACCCACAGATCTGGTCTAGCCTCTTCATTTTGCAGGTGAGGAAACAGGCCCAGGGGCCTTCAATTTGCTCAACTGGTTTGAGCTGCCTAGTACCCATCCCTGCCCTTTAGTCCAGATCTAAGAGAAAGCCTTAGGACAGTAGCCCCAGCATCTTTCCACAGTGCTCAAGACACAGTTTCATGGGTGTGACTCCTACACAGGAGGGCATACATGCAAGGGAACATGAGGAAGAAGCTGGAGAGGTTTCGGGGATAAGGGGGTATGTGGTAGAAGGTGGGAGGGATGGGCAGACCTTCCAAGAGGCCAGCCTTCCATGAGCACTCTGTATTCCTTTAGGCAAACTTTCAACAACCTTTGCCTGTCAATAGAGCTTCTTCCAGTCCTCCCATACTTCTTGCAATCAATTTGCCCCTGAGAGGACAAAAAGCCTGCCTGGGAAAAAGACGGAAACAGACTAAAGCTAGTTTCCACAGGCTTGCCCTGCAGCCGAGCTGCAGCAGCCAGGAGGACATTCATGCCTGATCCTGCCTCTCAGATCTTCCCCTGAGGGAGACACTGCTGCCGCTGGCTGAGGAATGTGGCGCCTCATCCATGGAGGCCTGCCCAGCCCACACGGGCATTTTTGAGAACAGAAAGCAAACCTGGGCTTCCCAGATGCATCCCACAGGAACATTCTGTGTCCATTTTCTGGGCCCAGGGTTAGTGAGAACACCTCACCCGGAAGGTTCTGGGTTCAGCTGACTTTATTAAGTCCAGAATACAGCGCTTGGCAAGGGACAGCTGTGGTGGTGACGTGGCAACTCTGTTTTGAAGGTGACCTTGCCTGTGCAGTCCAGGTATGGGGTCGCAGAATGGGCCTGTGCCAACTGCCTTCTCACTTAGTGCAAATGGCATTGAGGATTTCCAGGGCCAAGGAAGTCACTGCACTGTCGGCAGACAAACTGCAAGAAAAACCAAAGGAGAAACACTTATCAGACATCTCCAGGGCAAAATGCTCCTCTTTCAAAGGGGTAGGGCCCTGGTGTCATAGTGGTTAAAGCATTTGCCTGCAAACCAAAAAGTCAGCAGTTTAAACCTACCAGCTGCTCCATGGGAAAAAGAGGAAGTATTCTGCTTCTCTGAATATTTATAGCCCTGGAAACAGCAGCCCTACTCTGTCCAAGAGGGTCAAATGGGTAGAAATTGACTTGATGGTGGTGGATTTGGGTTCTGAAAGGTGCCAGCCTCTTTTGCACTTGAATATCTATCTGATGGGAGAGCTCTTTCTACAGCTGAAATGTGAATAATAATCTTACAAAGTTGAAGCAGCAAACTCTGGATCTGAGGAAGTGAGATGAGAGCCCCTCACCCACTCAGTTCCAGTCCCCAAGCTAGACCTGAACTCCTGGTCTTGGCCACCGCGAAATGTCAGAGCCATGTTGGCTAGGAGCACTGGCCCTACTCTACGAGTGCACCAGACCAGTGGCAGCCAGAGCCCAGTATGCTGGCCAGCTCCTCCTGGAGCTGACTTATGTGACCCTCTCAGGCAGACCCCATCTCCTAACCCCTCTGCTTCATATGCTGCTTCCCAGCCACGATGCTGGAAGCACCTCATTCTTTTTTTTTTTTTTTTTTT
>NW_006921729.1:7998068-8007321 GCF_000298275.1 Orycteropus afer afer
GTTGCATCTAGATGGCAGCTTGCTAGCTTTTAAGATCCCAGTCGCTACTCGCCAAAGCAGGAAGTGGAACAATGTTTTGTATAGTATGTTATGCCAGTTGAGCTTGATGTCCCCTGTGACTATGGTCCCACGCCCGCAGGTTCAACTACTTGGTCCCTCTGGGTAGCTGGCTGTGACCAAGGAGTGACCACAACCTTGCCCCTTGTCAGCTCTACTGTACACTGGGGAATTCTGATCATTCACATAAACTTATAAGACCATTGTCTGCCAACCCTTTATGTTCTTGGATACACTCCCCATTTCATAGACATACCTAATCGTTTAGCCTGCCCACCCATCTATCCATCCATATACCCATGTTTGCCTTCACTGACAATGCAGTACTGTATGCGGAAGCACCTCATTCTAATAGGTGTAGATGCGCAAATAAAAGCTTAAATTGGAAACTTTGGTGCTAGAGCAAATTGTTTAAAACATATTTAAACCCATGTCTTACTAACTGCTAGGAGCTCGTGGTTGGTCCAAATGGTTAACACATGTGGCTGCAAACCAAAAAACTGGAGGCACCTTGAAAGAAAGGCCTGGCAATCTACTTCTGAAAAATCAGCCAGTGAAAACCATGTGGAACACAATTCTGTTCTGACACACGTGGGGCCACCAGAAGTTGGAGTTGACTGCATGGCAACTGGTTGGCTTGCTGGAACATCTGTTAGCAAAGAAAGAAGGATGCTCAGATAGCAGTTCCCCTGAAGTATAAAATTAGCTGATGACACTCTCATGACTTCACAGAAGAGGGCTGCTGCCAAATAAATGGGTGGAGGCTGCATAAAAGATGTATAGGTTGTGGTGAAACAAGGCTGTGGCTGAAGATTATGGCCAGGGACGGTGCTGTGCTTTGCAGCTCTGCTCATCAAAGTTCCCGCTTGGTCCCTGCTGAGTCTAGGCTGGTCTGGTGGGGACAGGTTGCTCACCCTGACCACCTATGGCAGCCTCAGAGGACCTGGTGATTGAGAACAAATTGTCCACTTGTTCTAGTTAGGCCATCTGAACAAAGCCCAAATAAGAGACCTTCCCAGTGACAACAGTGGTAACCTCCCCACCCAACATGAGATCTGCCTGGTATAGTCATTGCAGGTGCTGAGTGTTTGGTGTGGGTGCAAGAGAAGTCACCAGCCTCATGGGATACAGCTTTGTTTTTCACACATTGGGCCTACATTTCAGTCCAGCTCTTCCAAACTGGACCAGCATGGGGATGTGCTAGCTTTGGCCTAAAGACAGACAGAAGCTCCTGACTGATGAAGAGCTCCACAAAACAGGGGATGGTCTATTGTTCTCCTTCCCCTACCTCCCACAATCCAGGATTATTACAAAAAGGGCTGTGGAGATGAGCCTTCCTGGTGGACTTACTTTCTCAGCAACTCCGCAGCCATGTGTTTTCCTTCAAATTAAAACCAAACTCAGTTCAGAAAAAAATTCCACTTAATAGCATCTAAAAGAATAAAATAACTCAGAATAAAATTTAAACAAGGAGGTCAAATACTTATACATAGAAAACTATCAAACACTGCTGGAAGAAATTAAAGGAGATCTAAATAAATGCAAAAAGATCCTGCATTCATGGATTGGAAGACTTAATATGGTTAACAGGACAATACTACCCAAAGTGATATCCAGATTCCATGAAATCACTATCAAAATTCCAACAGTCTTTTTGCACAAATGGAAAAGCCGATCCTAAATTCATGTAGAATTGTAAGGGGCCTCAAATATCCAAGATAATTCAGAAAAAGAACAAAGTAGGAAGATCACACGTCCTGATTTCAAAACTTACTACAAAGCTACAGTAATAATCAAAACAGTATAGTATTGATATGTTGCTGTCAGGTGCCATCAACTTGGTTCCAACTCATAGTGATCCTATGTACAGCAGAATTAAACACTGGCCCCAGGTCCTGTACCACCCTCACAGCCACTCTATGCTTGAATCTCTTGTTGCAGCCACTGCATCAATCCATCTCACTGAGGGACTTCCTCTTTTTTGTTGACCCTCTACTTTACGTAGCTGCAAAAAGGGCAAGGAGGCCACAAGTTCTGACCTCCTGTAATCCCACAAGAGGAAGACAGAATCACCATCAATAACCCAAGGCCTATTCTTGCAAGGCCAGACATGCTGCCTCCCTCCAGCCCTTTCACCAACCGTTCCTCCCAAAGCACCACCACCTCTCTCCTAGGTTCAATAATTCGCTGCAGTGGCCACACAGAACTCACAGATTATGGGGTTTATTAGGGAAGCACCAGGCTACAATTCAAGTTCAGGAAAAACACTCAGTCTCTCTCCCAGCCCACTGTCTCTCAGCCAAGTCTCTCACAGTCTCTCTCCCATCAGTGCATATCCCTTGGTGTCTTACTCAGCAACACGTGTCTCTTGCGTCTCTTTCCCAGCAGCGGTGTCTCTTTCAGTAGCGCATGTCTTTTCAGCAGCACGTCTTCCTCAACCAGCAGTCAGAGAGAGTTCTGCCTTTAGGAGGCCTCCTTTTGAGCTTGGCAGAGTGGCCAAACCAACCAATCATAACAGAATACTAAGCACCTGAGAGTGAGCCTCCCATAACATTGCGTTGTGCCACGCCCAACAGAAATAACCCAGGTGGATAACATTTACAATCAGGAGCTCCTCAGTTGCTCATTCCACCGCTGAGTTTACAATGACTTATGGGTAGAAAAGCCATACTAAGTAATTTACTACACTGCAGTAGCATATATCCTTCTCTAAGGACTTGTCCCTCCTGATAACATGCCCAAAGGATAAGGGATGAAGCCTTTCCATCTTCACTTTTAAGGAGCATTTTGCGTGTACCTCTTCCAAGACAGATTTGTTCCACAGTATATTCAGTATTCTTTGCCAAAACCATAATTCAAGTGCATCAATTCTTCTTTGGTTTTCCTTGTTCATTGTCCAGTTCTCACATGTATATGAGGCTATTGAAAATACTATGGCTTGGGACAGTTGCACCTTAGTCTTCAAAGTAACATCTTTGCTCTTTAGCACTTTAAAGAGGTCTTTGCAGCAGATTTGTCCAGTGCAATGTGTAGCTTGATTTCTTGGCTGATGCTTCCATGGGCATTGATTTAGGATCCAAATAAAATGAAATCCTTGGTGACTTCAGTCTTCTTTCTATTTATCATGATGTTGTTTATTGGTCCAACTGTGAGGATTTTTGTTCTCTGTGTGTGTGTTGAGGTATAATGTGTAATGAAGGACGTAGTCTTTGATCTTCATCAGTAAGTGCTTCATATCCTCTACTTTAAGCAAGAAAGGTTGAGCCATCTGCATATTGCAGGTTGTTAATGAGTCTTCCTCCAATCCTGCTAATGCATTGTTTTTCATATGGTCCAGTTTCTCAGCCTGTTTGCTCAGCACACAGATTGAATAAGTATGGTGTAAGGATACAACCCAGAAACACATGTTTCTGATTTTAAACCATGCAGCATCCCCTTGTTCTGTTTGGTCTATGCACAGGTTCTTCATGAGCACAATTAAGTGTTCTGGAATTCCATTTTTCACAATGTTATACATAATTTGTTATGATCCACACAGTTGCATTCTGTTGCGTAATCAACAGAACACAGGGAAACATCATTCTGCTATTCTCTGTTTTCAGCCACAGATACAGTTGGCATTACCAGTGATATTCCTCCCTTATTCCATGTCCTCTTCTGAATCCGGCTTGAATTTCTGGCAGTTCCTTGTCTATGTACTGCTGTAAATGTTTTTGAATTATTTTCAGAAAAATTTTACTTGAGCGTGATATTAACTGATAGAAGGACAGACATATAGATCAACAGAATAGACTCGAGAGTTGGACATAAAGTCATACATAAATGGCCAACTGATTTTCAACAAGGGTGCCAAGCCCACTCAATGAGGAGACAGCAGTGTGGTACTGGGACTACCCGATTTCCACAGGTGGGAGATTTAAGTTTGAAACCTATTTCATACTATACAGGAAAAGCAACTCACAGTGGATCACTGACCTAAATGTAAGAACTGAAACCACTAAACTCTTAAAAGAAAATATAGTGGTTAGCAATCAGGAACTTGTATTTGGCTAAGTTTTTAGATATGACACCAAAAGCAAGAGGAGCAAAGGAAAAAATAGATAAGTTGGGCCTCATCAAATTAAGAAAAATTTTTTTGAGTTTAGCATTCCTCTGCATGTTTTTACACTCTACTCATTCATGCAAATGTCGGCATTCTTCAATCATTATACAGCTTTGCTTAAAAAACAAACAAACAAACTTGTGTCTCAGAGGACACCATCAGAAAAATGAAAAGACAGCCCATAGTATGGGCAAAACTTTTTGCAACTCATGTATCTGATAAAGGACTTTTATCTGAAATATATAGTAAACTCTTACAACTCAATTATAAAAAGACAAATCGCCCATTTAAAAAACATGGTCAGAGGGTTTGAATACACATTTCTCCAAAGCAGACATATAAATGGTCTGTAAGCACATAAAAAATCACCAATAACATGAATGATTAGGGAAAAGCAAATAAAAACTACAAGGAGATAACACTTCATACCCACTAGGATGATAATTATCCAAAATGAAATGAAACATAACAAGTGGGTGAGAATGTTGAGAAACTGGAACCCTCATGGTGTAGCCGCTGTGGAAAATAGCCTGGCAGTTTGTCAAAAAGGTAAACATAGAATTACCATATAAACTAGCGATCCCACACCAAAGAATTGAAAGCAGGGACTCAGACACGTACTTGTGCACCAATGTTCATTGCTGCCTTATTCACAGTAGCCAAAAGGTGAAAGCAACCTAGATGTCTATCAACAATAGATAAATGGATAAACAAAATGTGGTACATACATAAAACGGAATACTATTCAGCTATAAAGAGAAATGCAGTCCTGATACAAGCTACAACATGGATGAACCTTGGAAACACTAGGTTGAGTGAAATAAGATACAAATAGACAAATATTTTATAATCTTACATCCATGAAATACCTAAAATAGGTAAGTGCATAAAGACAGAAAGCAGTTTAGACATTACCAGGGCTCAGGGGTAGGAGAATGGGGGGTGGGGGTTATTGTTTAAGGGATATTGAGTTTCCATCTGGGGCGATGAATAAGGTTTGGAAACAAACAGAAGTGATGGTTACACAACATGGTGAATGTAATTAATGCCACTGGACTGTACACTTGAAAACAGTCAAAACTGCAAATTTAATGCTATATGTATTTTTGGCCACAATAAAATTTTAAAAATATATAGATCCTGGCAAATGGACCATGATATCCTCATTACTTAATTCCAAGGTCATGTTGGTCCAATCAAAATACTGATCAAACTCTAATTTTAAAAAACAAAAAACAAAAAAGCTGTAAAAACAAAACAAAATCAACTCAAAACACACCAGGAAGCGTTTTATTTTTTTTTCTCCCACAAAATCTTTTGGATTTTAATCTGTTTTGAAAACACAATGCAACAAGAAATGCCAATCACCACTGTGTGTTACACCCCCAATGAAACTCAGGTACCCCCTTAGGAGCAGGCCTCCTCTGAGGGCATGGGGAGCAGCAGGGGTGCAGGGAGGTGGGCTGGAAGGGATCTCTAGGGAGGGATAGGCTGGAAGATGGAGATCCTATGAGGAAAATGTGGGGGAATAAGAGGGGAGAAAGGAATGAGTGAGACCTAGTTGGACTCCGCACAGTCCCACTCACCTATCTGCATGGGCCAGCTGCTCCAGAGCCTGCAGGAAGCAGCTTGAACTCTTGAGGCTCTCCAGGTGCTTCTCATTGGAGGCGACCTACAAGAAGGGGAGGAGACTGCAGTCAGATGGCCCATCTCTGCTCATGTCCCTTGGCCGTGCACCCTGAGTGTCAGGCCCACTGGTGTACTGCTGCCTGGGGCACAGGGAGTACGCCCTGAATTTGTCAGCAATCCCTGTGCTCACCTCCCAACCCCAAGGACACTGTGGACCTTGGGGGTAGAGGAGGGTGATAACTCTTGGAGGTGAACACAAGGGAGACTTCTGGGGTGGGGATGGGCCAGCTCAGAGCGAGGTGCCTCCTATGGGTCCCTCAGGAGTGTTTGTGTTCCAGAACCCTAGACTTTCTAGTTAAAGCAAAAATTTGTTGTCAGTGCCAGGACCCTGTGGGTCAGGCTAGTAAATGGAAACCTGGGTCTGTGGGTATATGAGCCCAACACAGTCTCCTTCACATGGGCAGAAGAACTGAGATCTGGCTGAGCCTGAAAGAAGTGGCAATGACATCCAAACCAGGGCACACACTCCTTCCCAGGTGCCCCAGAAAGCCTGCTCTTGCTCATCTCTGCTGTCCTGAGATAAATAGGGAAAAATACTTGAACACCCCTGATTCTCCATCACTGGTCTTCAGATTCATAAACCCTCAGGGCTGGAAGGGGTTTGGAAGAGTGTTGACCCAGCCCAGGCATTTCTAGTCCAAAAGTCCATATCCTGCAGGTACAGTAGAGAAGGCTTAGGGATGAACCTTTGATACCAGTATTAAACTTGAGCCCCAGTGGCAGAAACGGTTAAGCTAACCAAAGAATGGCAGTTTGAATCCACCCAGCAGCTCTGTGGGAGAAAGACCTGGCAGTCTGCTCCCACAAAGGTAACCCCTATGTGTTCCCCAAGAAACCCCTATGTGGCAGTTCTTCTCTATGGGGTCTTTATGAGTCGGAATCAACTTGAAAGTACTTCACCACCACCACCACTTAACTCACCATACATGTCTTATTTTTATCTTTGTTGTTGAACAATTTTTAATAAATACTAGTATGGCACATTACATTTTAGAAGGCTCTGCAGTTTCAAATAGTTTTTTTCATTTATTCTTCTGAACAGCTTCACCTTACAAGATGCTAAAGGGAAAAGGAGGCAGCGCTTCCCATCTCCTCTAACTCCACAAGAGGGAGACAGAATTTCCATCAGCAAACTATTCTTATGAGGCCAGACATTATGCCACCCTCTAGCCCTCTTACCAACGTTATCACCATTCATTCTTCCCATGGCACCCACCATCTCTCTGCTGGGTTCAATAATTTGCTGCAGTGGCCACAAAGAACTCACAGATTATGGGGTTTATTAGGGAAGAAACAGGCTACAATTCAAGTTCAGGAACACGCTCAGTCTCTCTCAGCTGCCAGCTGTCTCTCTTCCATCAGTGTGTCTCTCTCCCAGCAGCGTGTCTCTCTCAGCTGGCAGTCAGAGAGACTTCTTTTAAGCTTGGCAGAGTGGCAAAACTAACCAATTCCAACATCAGAATTCTACACACCTGAGAGAGCGCAAACTTCCCAGAAGATTCCCTCTTGCTGCCCAGGTGGATGACTTTAACAAGCAGCTACTCAGTTGCTCATGGCAAAGTGGGAGTTACAAAGACTATGGTTAGCAAAGCCATGCTGTTGTTGTTGTTAAATGCCATCGAGTCGTTTCCGACTCATAGCGACCCCATGCACAGCAGAACGAAACACTGCCCAATCCCACACCAGCCCCACGATCCCTGCTATACTTGAGCCCATCATCGCAGCCACCATGTCAATCCATCTCGTTGAAGGCCTCCCCCTCCTTCATCGACCCTCCACCCTACCAAGCATGACATCCTTCTCCAGGGAATGGTCCCTTCTTACAACATGACCAAAATAGGTGAGACGAAGTCTGGCCATTCTTGCTTCCAAGGAGCATTTTGGCTGCACTTCCTCCAGGACAGATCTGTTAGTTCTTTCAGCAGTCCATGGTACTTTCAGCATTCTCTGCCAGCACCACAACTCAAAAGCAGCAACTTTTCTTCGGTCTTCCTTATTCATTGTCCAGCTCTCACATGCATACGAGGCGATTGGAAATATCATGGCTTGTGTCAGGCGCACCTTAGTCCTCAAGGAGATATCCTTGCTCCTCAGCACTTGAAACAATTCCTTCACAGTTGACTTTCCCAATGCTACACGTCGTCTAATGTCCTGACTGCTGCTTCCGTTGCCATCGAATGTAGAACCAAGCAATGTGAATTCTTTGACAACCTCAATCTTCTCTCCATTTATTGTGATGCTGCTCATTGGTCCAGTTGTGAGGATTTTTGTTTTCTTTATATTGAGATGTAATCCATACTGCAGACTGTATTCTTCAACCTTCATCAGTAGGTGCCTTAAGTCATCCTCACTTTCAGCAAGCAAAGTTGTATCATCTGCATATCTCAGGTTGTTAATGATTCTTCCTCCAATCCTGATACCACGTTTTTCTTCATATAGTCCAGCTTCTCGGATTATTTGCTCAGCATATACATTGAATAAGTATGGGGAAAGGATGCACTCCCTTCCTGATTTTAAACCATGCAGTGTCTCTTTGTTCCGTTTGAACGACAGCCTCTTGGTCAAGGTACAGGTTCCTCATGAGCACAATCAAGTGTTCAAGAATTCCCATTCTTCTCAATGATATCCATAATTTGTCATGAGCCACACAATCAAATGCCTTTGCATAGTCAATAAAATACAAGTAAATATATTTCTGGTATTCTTTGCCTTGAGCCAAGATCCATCTCACAACAGCTATGATATCCCTTGTTCCACGTCCTCTTCTGAATCCTGCTTGCACCTCTGGAAGTTCTCTGTCAATATACTTCTGCAACTGTTTTTGAATGATTTTCAGTAAGATCTTACTTGTGTGCAATATTAATGATATTGTTCTATAATTTCCCCATTCTATGGGATCACCTTTCTTTGGAATGGGCACAAATATGGATCTCTTCCAGTCAGTTGGCCAGGTAGCTGTCATCAAAATCTCTTGGCATAACCGAGTGATGCATCCTCTAGTGCGGCATCCATTTGTTGAAATATCTCAATGGGTATTCTGTCAATTACCAGAATTGTTCTTTGGCAATTCCTTCATTGCAGCTTTGACTTCCTCCTTCAGTACCATTGGTTCTAGATCATATGCCACCTCCTGAAAAGGATGAAGATCGACCAGTTCTTTTTGGCACAGTTACTCTGTGTATTCCTTTTATCTTCTTTAGATGTTCCCGGCATCATGCAACGTTTTGCCCGTAGAATCTTTCAATATTGCAACTCGAGGCTTAAACTTTTCCCTCAATTCTTTCAGCTTGAGAAATGCCAAGCATGTTCTTCCTTTTTGGTTTTCCAACTCCAGGTCTTTGCACATTTCATTATAGTAATTGGCTTTGTCTTCTCAAGCTGCTCTTTGAAATCTTCCGTTAAGCT
>NW_006921729.1:8009994-8011139 GCF_000298275.1 Orycteropus afer afer
GGACTATTAATAAAGTTGTCCAGTAATGTATCAGACAGTGTTTTTCTGCTATTCATAAGGTTTTCCCTGGCCAATTCTTTGAGAAGTGGATGGCCTCCTCCTCCTTCCTAGTCTGTCTCAGTCTGCAAGCCAGGCTGATACCTGTGGTTTTCTACCTAAGCCCCCTATACTCTACACACAGGGTTTGAAACAAAAGCCTTTGGTTTTTTTTCTGGGGAAATTCTATTTCCCCTTTTAACATATCCAATCAAGTATTGGCTGAAGGTGGACTTACAGGCTCTCTGTTACCCATATCCCATAATCATTTTTAATGCACAAGTAGGTAAGACAACATTCAATATCCACAGTACATTCAGATAAACACATAGTCCAAAATACATAACCCTATTTAAGACATTCTGGTTTCACCTCCTCACCTCAATAATCTTCCTGTTCTATGTATATGACCTTGGGCCTTTGGCTGGGCGTAACCAAAAGCCCTAGCCTCTGAATCAATTATCTCCTTTAATAGGTAACACCAACCAAAGGTGCAGAAGCAGGGATCCCAGGTAAAGGGAGGAACACAGGCCCCACCCTCAACAGGCAGAAAGTGGGGGAAAGAGAAGTTTGGGGGCCACAGACAGAGCAGTGGCAAGGATCCAGGTAAGGGGAGGGATACGGGACCTACCCCCAAGAGGCAGGAAGTGGAGAGGTTTCAAACAGCTAAGGGAGACAAACTTGTCTGTCAGTTTGTTGTACTGTGGTGGCTTGCGTGTTGCTGTGAGGCTTGAGGCTGTGCCACACAGGTTTAAAATGCCAGCATAGTTGCCCATGGTGCACAGGTTTCAATGCAGCTTACAGACAGACAGACTAGGAAGAAGGAAGAGGCCATCCACCTCTCCAAGAATTGGCCAGGAAAAACCTAACGAATAGCAGAGAAACTCTGTCTGATACATTACTGCATGACTTTATGAATAGCATGGAAAAACTGCCTGATACAATGCCAGAAAACTAGCCCTTAGGTCAGAAGGCTCTCAAAATATGGCTGGGAAACAGCTGCATCATCAGAGTAGAACTAACCTTACTAATCTTTTGGGACTTCCATTTGCTGATGTGGTACGATACAAATTGAGAAGAAATAGCTGCAAACATCCATTAATAATCAG
>NW_006921729.1:8013944-8049980 GCF_000298275.1 Orycteropus afer afer
GGCGTAGTGCCTAAGGCATTTGACTGCTAACCAGAAGGCTGGTGGTTCAAACCCACCAGCCACTCCTCAGAAAGAAGTTTGGGCAATCTACTTCCGTAGTGATACTGCCTCAGAAACCCAAGGAGAGTTCGCTATGAGTAGGATCTGACTTGACAGCAGCATGTAACTGTACTCATGAGGAACCTGTACATAGACCGAGAGGCTGTCGTTTGAACAGAACAAGGGGACACTGCATGGTTTAAAATCAAGAAGGGAGTGTGCCAGTGTTATATCCTTTCACCATACTTAATCAATCTATATGCTGAGGAAATAATATGAGAAGCTGGACTACATGAAGCAGAAGGTGGCATTAGGATTGGAGAAAGAATCATTAACAATCTGCGATATGCTGACGACACAACCTTGCTTGCTGAAAGTGAGGATGATTTGAGGCACTTACTGATAAAGATTGAAGAATACAGTCTGCAGTATGGATTACATCCCAATATAAAGAAAACAAAAATCCTCACAACTGGACCAATAAGCAGCATCACGATAAATGGAGATAATATTGAAGTAGTCAAAGACTTCACATAGCTTGGTTCTACAATTGATGCCAATGGAAGCAGCAGTCAGGACATCATACGACATAGAGCACTGGGCAAGTCGGCTGCAAAGGACATCTTTCAAGTGCTGAGGAGCAAGGATGTCTCTTTGAGGACTAAGGTGTGCCTGACACAAGCCATGATATTTTCAATCACCTCATATGCATGTGAGAGCTGCACAATGAATAAGGAAGACTGAAGAGGAATTGATGCTTTTTGAGTTGTGGTGCTGGTGAAGAATTCTGAACGTACCATGGACTGCTAAAAGAAGTAACAAATCTATCCTGGAGGAAGTGCGGCCGAATGTTTCTTGGAAGCGAGAGTGGCCAGACTTCATCTCACCTACTTTGGTCATGTTTTCAGAAGGGACAATTCCCTGGAGAAGGATGTCATGCTTGGTAAGGTGGAAGGTCGACCAAAGAAGGGAAGGCCCTCAATTAGATGGACCGACATCAGCAATGATGTCCTTCGTTCCACATCCTCTTCTGAATCCAGCTTGCATTTCTGGAAGCTCTCTGTCAATATACTGCTGCAACTGTTTTTGAATTATCTTCAATAAGATTTTACTTGCATGTGATATTAATGATATTGTTTGATAATTTCCACATTCTGTGGGATCACCTTTCTTTGGAATGGGTACAAATATGGATCTCTTCCAGTCAGTTGGCCAGGTTGCTGTCTTCCAAATCTTTTGGCATAACTGAGTGAGTGCCTCCAGTGGGGCATCCGTTTGTTGAAACATCTCAATGGGTATTCCATCAATTCCTGGAGCTTTGTTCTTTGTTCCTTCCTTCAGTGCAGCTTCAACTTCTTCCTTCAATACATTGGTTCTTGAACATATGCCACCTCCTAAAATGGGTGAACATCGACCAATTCTTTTTGGTATAGTGACTCTGTGTATTCCTTCCATCTTCTTCTGATGTTTCAATATTTTGCCCATAGAATCAATATTGCAACTTTTCAATATTGCAATGTTGTTGTTAGGTGTCATCAAAGTCAGTTCTGACTCATTGTAACCCCATGTACATCAGAACAATACGTTGCCCAGTCCTGTGCCATCCTTACAATGGGCCTTATATTTGGCCCATTGTTGCAGGCACTGTCAGTCCATCTCGCTGAGGGTCTTCCTCTTTTTTGCTGACCCTCTACTTTACCAAGCATGATGTCCTTTCCCAGGGACTGGCCCCTCCTGATAATGTGTCCAAAGTATGTGAGATGAAGTCTCATCATCTTCACTTCTAAGGAGCATTTTTCCAAGACAGATTTTTTTCATTCTTCCGGCAGTCCATGATATATTCAATATTATTTGCCAACACCATAATTCAGATGTATAGTCCATTTCAGCAGTTCATATGAAGCCTGACCCTATTCCTAGCACAAAGCTGGAACCAGGGTGGCTTCCACTGACCCTACTGCTCAAGTGTCCATCTTTCACTAGATGACAGTGACCAAGGCTAGATTATCATCTCTAGTTCTTGAGAAGAGGCTGAACATTTCTTAACCAATCACTCAGGGTGAGAGGAAGGGCGAAGGGGTAATTAAACCTTAACATGGACTCTGAATGGCATGGAGATGAGTTTGCTCCTCCACTGAGATCAAATCCCACTTCTGGAGTATGCCAGAGAGCAGCTGCCAGCTCAACTGCTTCAGGTGCGATTTTTGCAAAGATTTGCATTTTAAAAGAGCTGCATGCAAATCTGTTCTGAAATTACACCCAACTTGATGAGTTCAAAAGGCTGCTACTGGGAAATGTCAGCTATAGTTCAATTATGCCTGAAGTAAGCACAGTGCAAACTGAAGGTGCTCTCAGGGGTCTTCAATGGGGATTCCCACTTGACTTTTCTCAAAACTGGGCCTTATACATGTAACTGAGCTACACCCAGGCTCATTGCCCCCTCCAGCCCCGCTGTGTAATTATGCGCAGAAGCTATGCTTCAAGGAAATTGCTCTAAGTTGCAAATCAATGACAAGACTATATTCACCCACCAGCATGGTTAAAAGGTGCAAATGGAAAAATGGAGTGAGAATTAAGTGATCAAAGGAAGAGACCAAAATAGCATGTGCAGGTGACATAATGTAGGTATAACAAAGCCAAAAGAATTAACTGAAAACCATTCAACTTGGGCACTTAACTGAACTCTTATTGACAGCATCTTGTTGGCCCGCATGTATGAGTTAGTTAATTAGAAAATAAAACTTTAAAATGATCTTCAGAGATTGTACCCTTTCTCTCCCTCTGAGTACAACTACAAATGTGGACAGTAAAATGTGGACAGAAAGCAGATCACAGCTCTGTGAAATCGCTGAAAAGGAAACAGCAACCAGTGAGCAAGAAAGGACACTAATATCAAACCACCACCAAACTGACACTTACCATATTTTCCCACAGCCCAAACTCAAACCAATCCTCAAACCCAGAAGTGAGCACTGAAAGGTCTTCCCGAAGCCCCTAACTCCAGGAGTGGGAAGAGGAACTCCCTAAAGCTCAGAACCTCAAAAGGCAATCTCTTTGGTTTTCTTTTCCTCTGTTTTCCTGAACCCCAGAACTCAGACAGTGCTGTGTTGGCAGCAACACCAATGGTGGCAGTGATGTCAGCCAGCAATAGGAACCTGTGGCCAAAACTCTTTTCTTTCTTCTTTCAACGTTTGGCTCAGATATGGTATGATTGTGGAAGTGGGCAGTTTCTCGCCAAAGACTAGAAAAGGGGAGACTCAGAAAACCAGAAAGAAGTTGTCCAGTACAATATCACTAGGGAAAAGGAAGACATGGAGAGGTGCATAAAGTACAGGCAACAAAGCTAAACTCTGTTACATACACAATACTACGTTATCAGTAATAACATTAATCTACAAGTGGATACACAGGTAGGCAGGCAAGATGATCAGATATGGGTAGGTAAACAGGATTATACTCATGACTATATATATGTTTGGCAGATGCTATTTCTACATACATATTTGTAAGTGCTATAAGAATGTCCATATATATAATACAGCTAATGGGGCAAAGTTATGACAACTTCTTAGCCATAGACAAATACCTTAACGGAGTGAGTCACTAGGCCTACAGGCTAGGGGTCATGGTCTAGGGGGACATCATGCTCAATTGGCATTAACATACTACACAATAACATTGTTCTACATTCTACTTTGGTGAGTAGCAACTGGGGTCTTAAAAGCTTGTGAACTGCCATCTAAGATGCTACAATTGGTTTCTCCTCACCTGGAGAAAAGAAGAGTGAAGAAAATCAAAGACACATGGAAGCTATTAGTCCAAGGGACTAATGAACCATGAGAACCTCAGCCTACATGTCCCCAAGATCAGAATAACTAGATGGTGCCCAGCTACCACAGTCAATCACAAGGAAAGGCATCAAAACTGGAGATCCCGGATAGAGTGGGAGTAAAATGTGGAACAAAACTCAAAATCATAAAAAAGATCAGGCTTCCTAGTCTGATAGAGACTGGTGAAACCCCTAAGACTATGGCCCCTAGTCATCCTTTGGGTCTGGAATTGAGCTCATTCTCATGGCTTCCAGCCAAACAAAAGATCTGCATACAAGATGAACAATTACATAAGGTAGGTACACTCCTTAGAAGAACTAACCATGGGAGATCAAAAGGACAGTATTTCCATAGGAAGATAGCTTACAGGCAGTAATGCATAGGAAAGAAGGACAGGAAAAGGTAATCACAGACAGGGAGAAATGGGAAGAGAGCTGTTGTTATTGTGGAATTAAAAATTTAAGTACAAAATCAGAGATGTAAAAATTAAAAATGTGATATTTTACTGTAGCCTGAATTAAGACTAGCAGAAGGGCCCCAGTTCCAGGAACTAGGAAACATATAGTTTTAATAAACAATTCCCAGAACTGTAGATAACTAAGCCCTGAACCTAGTTCTCAGAATTAGGAAAGAAGGACTGAACGTAAACAATTCTCAGAAAATGACATCAGCCATCCACGTTCCCGCCAAGGAATCAATGTTTAAACCAACCAATTACCTGTACCTTACATTTCCCTCCAGAAGGATTATGTTTGAAATAGCAAATCATTTGTGTTTTACTCGTGCCAAAGTTTGAAATTGACCTATCGCCTGAATTCCCTCTACCCACTCCCCTTCCCCAACCAATCAATTGTAATTCCCCCCACCCACACCTCCTCTCTACCCCTTCCAAATGTTCCTTTAAATAAAGTGTGTGTTAGATGCTCGAGGCTCCACTCCTCTGCCCCTGCGTGGGATATGAGTCGAGCCCCAGCGCGCTGGAACCTCGAATAAAACTCCTCCTGCTTTTGCATCAAGAGACGCCTTTCGTGAGTGATTTCGGGTGGCGTTATCCTTCAGGTTGGGGGAGCCTTAGTTAAGGGGACCCAACATTATTTTGTGAGTATTGCAATCAATGTCATGAAACAAAATGTATATGAACTGTTGAATGGAAAACCAATTTACTCTAAACTTTCACCCAAACCACGATAAAAAATAAATAAAATATAAGGAAAAAAAAGAGGTACAGACAACAAAGTTAAATACTATTACATGCAAATACTACATTATCAGTAATAACAAACATTAATCTACAAGTGGATACATAGGTAGACAGGTATCATAACCAGGTATGGGTAGGCAAACAGGTGTATACCCATGACCATATGTAGATTTGGCAGATGACGTTTCAACATACGTATTTGTATGTGCTATAAAAATGCCTACATATACAATAGAGTTAACAGGGCACAAAGTTATGGTAACTTCTTAGCCACAACCAAACACTTTGAGGGAGTGAGTCGCTGGGCCTATGGATTTTATAGTGGGGATATCAAGCTCAATTGACATACAACTACACAAAAATACTATTCTACATCCTTTGGAGAGTAGCAACTGGGAACTTAAAAGCTTGTTAGTGGCCATCTAAGATGTAATATAGGTCTCTCCTCATACAGAGTAAAGAAGAATGAAGAAAATCAAGATGTATGGAAACAATTAGTCCACAGGATTAGTAGACCATGGGAACCTCAGCTTATATAATCCTGACACCAGAAGAACTAGATGGTGCCCAGCCACCACAGCCACTCTGAAAGAGTTAAATTTGGAGATCCTGGACAGAGTGGGAGAAAAATGTGGAACAAAAGTCAAAATCATAAAAAAGACTAGGCTTAATTAATCTGATAGAGACTGGTGAAACCCCTGAGACTATGACTTAGTCACCCTTCAGGCTTGGAAGTGAACTCACTTTCATAACTCAACTTTCAGCCAAACAATAGACAGGCCTATGACATGAACAATTACACCAGGTAGATACACACTTCTTAGAACAGTTAACCATAAGAGATCAAACAGGCAGCATTTAGCAAGGATAAAGCTCAGAAGGTAGAAATGCATAGGAAAGGACACAGGGAAAAGGTAACTAACTACAGGGAGGAAATGGTAAGAGAGTTGTTACATTGTGGGGATTGCAATCAATGTCACAAAACAAAATGTGCAAGAACTGTTGAACGGAAAACCAATTTTGTCTATAAACTTTCACACAAATCACAAGTTAAAAAAAAAGTTGTGCAAATTGCAAGCAAAATACATGAAAGAAATCCACATACCCAAACACATTACAGTCAAACTTGTTGAAGACAAAGGAAAAATGATGCATTATCTACAAGGGGACAATGACTTGAATGGCTTTGGATTTCTCATCAGAAACCACTGAAGCCAAAAGATCATGGGGTAACATATTTGAAAGTGCTAAAAGAAACAAACTATCAAACCAGAATTACATAGCTAGCAGATTCAGGAATGAAGATTCAATAAAGATATTTTCAAATACAGGAAAACTAAGAGAAGAAGACCTGCTTTAAAACAATTGGAAAAGGAAATTCTTCAGAGAGAAATGAAATGATGCCAGAAGGAACAAGGAACATCAAGGATGAAGGAAGGACAACAGAAACGGTGAATGTCTGGATAAATATTCAGCCTATTCTTCTGAGTTCTCTAAAATATGTTTGATGGTAGAAAATAAAAAAAAAATATATGTAAATTGTCTGATCAATTTTTCCAGTGTATGTAAAGGTAATATATAAGGAAAGTACAGTGTAAAGAGGGGAAGGAAAAGGAACCTATAAGGTGGCAAAGTTTCTGCACTCTAACTGAAGTGGTAAATTATTGATTATAGTAATCATTAAAAAAAACTATACAAACAGATATTAAAAATCACAATGGATAAATTTAAATGTAATACTGAAAAAAAAGTTCAAATAACCTGAAACAAGGCAGGAAAGGGGAAAGAGAAAACAACAACAGAGGGAACAAACAGAAATCAAATTATAAGAAGGTAGACTAAATCCTAAAATGTCAAGAATTACAGTAAGTGCATATGATCTAAATGCAGCAAGTAACAGAAGTTATTCAAATGATTTTAAAGAAAAGAAAAAAAAAAGACACGGCTTAACTCTATACTGTCTATAAGAAAGTCAGTTCAGGAGAGAGGTTGTTCAAAAGCAAAAGAAAGAAAAAGGATACACTATGCAAACATCAGTCAAAAGGAAACTAGAGTGGCTATATTAATATCAGGCAAAGTAGACTTCAAAGCAAATTACCAGGGATAAAAAGGGACACAGCATTTTGATAAAAGAGTCATGTCACCAAAAAGACATAACAATACATGTGTATGCATCTGACATAACAATACATGTGTATGTATCTAACAGCAGATATTCAAAAACACAAAGTGAAAACTGATACAGCTGAAAAGAAAAATAGGAAAATCTACAATTATAGTCGGAGAATGCAAAACTCCTCTCATAGTATGAGATAGAACTAATTAAAAATCAGCAAGGACATAGAACTAAACAACTCAACCAAGTGGTCTCACTGACATTTGTAAAGCAATGAGCTCTGTAACAGCAGAATATACTCTGCCCCCATACATTCATTGACAATATACAATATTCAGGTTATAAAACAAACCTTAAATGTAGGGAAATGGAAAACATATAAAGTGTATTTTCTGATCATATCAGAATTAAACTAGCAATCAATAACAGAAAGATAAGAATATCTCCAATCACTTAGAAATAAACAATACACTCCTAAATTATCTAAGGGTCAAGGAGAACATCTCAAGGAAATGAGAATATAATTTGAACTGAATTAAAATAATACAACATTGAAAAATCTGTAGTATGTAGCTAAAGCAGTGTTTAAAGGGAAATTTATAGCACTAAGTACTTATAATGGGAAAGAAAGATCTTCAATCAATGCTGTAAGTTCCACCTCAAGAAACTAGAAAAAGAAGAGCAAAATAAATCCAAACTCAAAGAAAAAAGGGAATAAAAACAAAGCAAAAAATCTGGAAAAAAACTAAATTTAAAACAGAAACACAATAGAAGACAAATCAAACCAAAGCTAGTTTTGATTAAATTAATAAACCTCTAGGAAGACTGACCGAGACAGAATGAAAACAAGAACAAACAAATTATCAATACTAGATATGAAAGAAGGATAGATATACAGACCTTACAGACAGTAAGGGATTTACTGTGAACAATTTCCACCACTCATCTGTCATTTGTCATACTGTGGTGGCTTGTGTGTTGCTGTAAGGCTAGAAATTACGCCACTGGTATTTCAAATTCCAGCAGGGTCACCCATGGTGACAGGTTTCAGTGGAGCTTCCAGAGTGAGACTGACTCAGAAGAAGGAAGGGGCCATCTACTTCTCAAAGAACTGGTCAGTGAAAACCTTATGAATAGCAGGGAAATATTGTCTGATATATTACTGGACAATTTTATGAACCACCCTGAAACACTGTCCAATACAGTGCCAGAAGATGAGACCCTCAGGTCAGAAGGCACTCAAAATATGACCAAGGAAAAGCTGCCTCCTCAAAGTAGAGTCGACCTTAATGACATGGATAAAGTAAAGCTTTCAGGACCTCCATTTGTTGAGGGGGCATGACTTAAAATGGGAAGAAACAGCTGCAAACATCCATTAACAATTGGAACATGGAATGTACGAAGTATGAATCTAGGAAAATTGGAAGTTGTCAAAAATGAAATGGAACACATAAAGATTGATATCCTAGGCATTAGTGAGCTGAAATGGACCAGTTTTGGCCATTTTGAATCAGATGACCATATAATCTACTATGCTGGGAATGAGAGTTTGAAGAGGAATGGTGTGGCATTCATCTTCACAAAGGACATTTCAAGATCTGTCCTGAAGTACAATGCTGTCAGTGATACGATAATACTCATACACCTACAAGGAAGACCAGTTAATACAACTATTATTCAAATTTAGGGACCAACCACCAAAGCTAAAGATGATGAAATTGAAGATTTTTATCAACTTCTGCAGTCTGAAATTGACCGAACATGCAATCAAGATGTGTTAATTATCACTGGTGACTGGAATGCAAAAGTTGGAAACAAAGAAGAATCACTGGTAGTTGGAAAATATAGCCTTGGTGATAGAAATTATGCAAAACATTTCATGATAGATTTTTTTAAGGTCAATGATTTACTTGTTGCAAATACCCTTTTTTCAACAACATAAATGGTGGCTATACACATGGACCTTGCAAGATGGAATACACAGGAATCAGATTGACCACATCTGTGGAAAGAGGCAAGGCAACGAGAAACCTCAGTATCATCAGCCAAAACAAGGCCAAGAGCTCATTGTGTAATGGACCATCAGTTGCTCATAAGCAAGTTAAAGCTAAAGATCAACAAAATTAAAACAAGTCCATGAAAGCCAAAATATGACCTTGATTATAACCCCCCTGAATTTAGAGACCATCTAAATAACAAATTTGACAGATTAAGCAGCAGGGACCAAAAACCAGATGAATCGTGGGATGACATCAAGAACATCACCCATGAAGAAAGCAAAAGGTCATTAAAAAGACAGGAAAGGTACAAAAGACCAGTGGACGTCAGAAGAGACTCTGAATATTCCTCTTGAATGAAGAGTTGCTAAAGCAAATGGAAGAAATTGGAAGATTAAAAGCTGAATAGAAGATTTCAAAGAGCAGCTCAAGAAGACAAAGTCAATTATTATAATGAAATGTGCAAAGACCTGGAGTTAGGAAACCAAAAGGGCAAGAACATGTGTGGCAGTTCTCAAGCTGAAAAAACTGAAGAAAAAATTCAAGCCTGGAGTTGCAACCCTGAAAGATTCTATGGACAAAATACTGAATGACACAGGAAGCATCAAAAGAAGATGAAAGGAATACAGAGAGTCACTGTACAAAAAGGAACGGGTCGATATTCAGCTATTTCAGGAAGTGGCATATGATTAAGAACCAATGGTACTGAGGGAAGAAGTCGAAGCTGCACTGAAAGAACTGGCGAAAAACAAGGCTCCAGGGACTGATGGAATGCTCATTGAGATGTTTCAACAAACAGATGCTGCACTGGAGGTACTTATTAATTTATGCTAATAATTTGGAACATGGCTACCTGGCCAAATGACTGAACCAATTACAAAGAAAGGTGATCCCACAGAATGTGGAAGTTATCAAACAATATCATTAATATCACATGCAAGTAAAATCTTGCTGAAGATAATTCAGGATATTGACAGGAAACTTGCAGAAATTGAAGATGGATTCAGAAGAGGATGTGGAATGAAGGATGTCACTGCTGATGTCAGATGGATCTTGGCTGACAGCCAATACCAGAGCTATGTTTACTTGTTTTTTTGACTATGCAATAGCATTTGACTGTGTGGATCACAACAAATTATAGATGACATTAAGAATGGTAATTTCAGAACACCTAATTGTGCTCATGAGGGACCTGTACATAGACCAGGAGGTTGTCATTCAAACAGAACAAGGGAATACTGCATGGTTTAAAATTGAGAAAAGTGTGTGCCATGTTTGTATCCTTGAACTGTACTTATTCAATCTTTATGCTGAGCAAATAATCCAAGAGGCTAGATTATAAGAAGAGAGAATGCAGTGTCAGGATTGGAGGAAGATTCACTAACAACCTGTGCAGATGACACAACCTTGCTTGCTGAAAGTGAAGATGACTTCAACTACTTACTGATGAAGATTAAAGACTACAGTCTGCAGTGTGGATTGCACTTCAACATAAAGAAAATGAAAATCCTCACGACTGGATGAAAATCCTCACCACTGGACCAATAAGCAGTATCATGATCAATGGAGAAAAGATGGAAGTTGTCAGAGATTTCATATTACTTGGATCCTCAATCAGTATCTATGGAAGCAGCAGTCAAGAAATCAGATGACATATTTCATTGGGCAAATCTGATGCCAAAGACCTCTCTAAAGTGCTGAAGAGCAAAGATGTCACTTTGAAGAGTAAGGTGTGCCTAACCCAAGCTATGATATTTTCAATTGCCTCATATGCATGTGAAAACTGGACAATGAATAAGAAAGACTGAAGAAGAGTTGATGCTTTTGAGTTGTAGTGTTGACAAAGAATACTCAAAGTACCATGGACTGCCAGAACAACGAACAAATCTGTCCCTAAGGAAGTGCAGCCAGAATGCTCTTTGGAAGTGAAAATAGCCAGACTTCATCTCACCTACTTTGGTCATGTTGTCAGAAGGGAGAAGGACATCATGGAGGGTCAGCAAAGAAGGGGAAGCCCTTCAATGAGATTGACTGACACAGGGGCTGCTATAATGGGCTCAAGTATAGCAAGGATTGTGAGGCTGGTGCAGGACTGGGCGGCATTTCGTTCTGTTGTATGTGGGGTCATCACAAGTCGAAGCCATCTCACCAGCATCTGACAACAACAGGAACAATCTGATGTACAAAATACATCCTAAATGAAATATACTAAAACTTCTTTAAAACCATGAACTACCAAAACTCATCCAAAATGCAACAGATAACTTTAATAGCTTTCAGTATATGAAAGAAATTGAACTTGCAGCTAAAAACCTTACAAAAAGAAATCCCCAGGCTCTTATAGTTTCACTGGCAAATTCTACTCATTAAAGAAGAAATAACACCCAACTCTACACAATCTCTTCCAGAAAATAAAAGAGGACACACTTCCAAATAGATTTTTTGAAGCCAGCATGCCCCAAACACCAACACCCTATGACCAACTACAGGACCAATATGCCTCACGAACATAGACATGAAAAATAAGCAAATCAAATCCAGCAGTATATAAAAAGAAAAGTGTAGCACAACCAAACCAAAACTTAGCTTTACTGTAGGATTACAGAGGTGGTTCCATATTCATAAAAGCGACAGGTAATCCATTAACAATCTGTAGCAGAAAAGCCACACGATCATAGCATTGTTGATTCAGAATACACATTTGACACAAAATAATATCCATTCTCAATTTTTCTTATTAAAAGAAGCACCACAAACTAGAAATATAAGTGACCTTCCTCAACCTGATAAAAAGCATCCATAATAACTAGTTGTCATCATGTTGATTCCAACTCATGGTAGTGCCATGTGTATCATGTGCTCCACAGAGTTTTAAGTAGATATTTCTATGAAGTGGGTGGCCAAGGGTTTCTTCCAAGGTGCCTCTGGGTGGATTCAAACTGCTACCCTTTCAGTTAACAGCCAAGCACTTAACAGTTTGCACCACCCGAGGACTCCAGAAAATCACAAGGAATCTGCAAAAAGAAAGGTCTCCTAGAACTAATAAATAAGTTCAGCAAAGTGACAGGACAGAAGGTCATTAAAAAAAAAAAAAAAAAAAGCAATCAAGTGTATTTAAATATACTAGTAATGAACTCCACACTCACTGCTGTCACATTGGATCCAACTCATAGTGACCACTCCTTGGTTTCCTAGGTGGAATGGTGTAGTCCCTAAGGCATTTGACTGCTAACCAGAAGGCTAGAGGTTCAAACCCACCAGCCACTCCTCAGAAGGAAGGTTGGGGAATCTACTTCTGTAGAGATACTGTCTCGGAAACCCAAGGAGGGGTTGCTATGAGTCGGATCTGACTTGACAATAGTGAGTTTGTTTTTTTGTTTAAAATTTCATACCTCATATAAAAATTAACTTGAAATTGACTTTTGGTGTTAATGTAAAACCCAAAACCATACAACTTTTCAAAGAAAACATAGGAGAAAAACTCTACGACCTGGGGTTAGGTAAGGAGGTCTAAAACATGATAACAAATATATGACCCAGAGGAGAGGAAAACTGATAAAGTGAACTTCATCAAAATTTAAAATATTTGCTCTGTGAAAGATATTGTTTAGAGAAAGAAAAGACAATTTACAGAGTGGGAGAAAATATTTGCAAATCACATTATCTGACAGGAGATTTGTACCTAATACGTATAAAGAACTCACAAAACTCAACAGTAAGGTTAGAACTAACAACCCAATTTCAAAATGATCAAAAGACCTGAACGCTTTACTGAAGAGGGTATCAGAATGGAAAACAAGCAAATGAAAGACAGTATCATGGTCATTCCTATCAGCTCATGCTGAGTCCATTCTGACTCATGGTGACCCCGTGGGTATCAGAGTAGAATTGTGTTCCCTAAGGTTTTCAATGGCTGATTTTTTGTAAACAAGTTACCAGGCCTTTCTTCTGAGCTGTCTCCAGGTAGAATCAAACCTCTAACCTTTTGGTCAGCAGCTGAGCACATTAACCATTAACCTTGCACCACACAAGGACCTTACACACCTATTAGAATGGCTAAAATAAAACATACTGACAGTATTGAAATGCCAAAAGGATGCAGAAAAGCTGGCTTATACATTGCTGGTGGGAATTCAAAATGGCACAGTCCCTCTAGAAAAGTCAGTTTCTCATAAAGTTAAACATACACCTACATTATAGCTTACAATTCCATTCCTGAGTAAGTTACCATAGAGAAAACTGAAGTTCATGTAAAACCTGTTCACAGATGTTGATAGCAGTTCTATTTATAATTACCCAAAACTGGAAGCAACCCAAACGTCCTTCAATGGTGAATATATAAATAACTGTGGTACATCCATATAATGGTACTCAGTAATAAAAAGGAACAAAGTATTGATAAACATAACATGGAATATTCTTAGTGGTATTAAGCTTAGTGAAAGAAGGCAGTCTCAAAGGTCACATACTACATGATTCCATTTCTATTACAATCTCAAAAAGACTAGTGATGGAGAACAGGATCAGCAACTGTCAAGCGTTTGAAGAAACTTTTGTATCATGACTGTTGCGGTAGTTACATGATGCATACCCTGTGTTAACATCTAAGAACTATACACCAAAAGGAAAAAAAAAGTCAGTTTTCAGAATGGTAATTTGAAAACTAAAATTCAAAATGATATTTTTGCCATATATTTAGTGAAAATATAAAAGACATAGATGTCAAGAGTTACATATGACTTGTTTAATGAAAAGCTCAAAACTTGCTCCGATAAATAAAGGAAGACAAGATAACTGTATTGAAATACTCTGCCTTTCTCTGGATCAGAATATCAAATAATATAAACAAAATTCCTCCTGAATCAAACTATATAAATTAGATTAGTCTCAAAACATTAAAAAACAATACATTTATATTTAACTAAGCAAAAATTATAAAACTTATATTAAAAATAAGATTTTTTTAGAATAATACACAGTAAAATGTTCAAATGGACAATACAGCATATTATAAATGAACATGGATTTGTAGAGTAAGAGTAAAAGCAGATATATAGAGCAATGGCAAAGAACAGAAAGCTCAAATATAAGAATCTCAGATGATAAAATAGCATCTCAAATGCAATAAGGCAGGATAATTTGTATCCATCCTTTCAAACATTTATCGAACAGGCACTGAGTGACAAGCAAAGGTTCAGGCACTTGGGACACACAGATCAATAAGACCCAGATTTTGCCTTCAAACTCAGAGATAAAGAAGCAGCACTTAAGTTTTCAACAATTATAAGAATGATGATGCCCAGTGCTAGCAATGTGAGGAAATGGTAACCATGCAAACCAGTACAATCCTGGAATGCAATTGAGCATTTAAGAGTTACAACAATAGCCAGTGACTCAGTAATTTAATCTGTATGATTTATTTTAAAGAATTGCTCTCAAAGAAAGAAAAGGCCTCATGTAGAGTTTTAATAAAGTGTTACTTCATACAATAAGAAACAGAAATATATAAAGCATAAATAACTGATGATGTAAATATGGCACTTGGAAAATACAAGAAGGGAGCTCTGGTAGCATAGTGCCTGAGGCACGTGACTGCTGACCAGAAGGCTGGCGGTTCAAACTCACCAGCCACTCCTTGGAAGGAAGGTTGGGCAATATATTTCCATAGTGATACCACCTCAGAAACCCAAAGGAGGGGTCGCTATGAGTCAGGTCTGACTTGACATAACATAACAACAACAACAATATTAAGTAGATAAAGCAGAAAAGAATAGTCAAGCGCCTATATTACATTCATGTACTCATGATAGATATGGGCATCAAACCAAAACCAAACCCACTGGCATCGAGTTGGTTTCAACTCATAGCGACCCCTTGGGGTTCCAATGTGGTAGATTGCCCAGCCTTCCTTCTGAGGAGTGGTGGTGGGTTTAAACTGCCAGCCTTCTGGTTTGTAGTCAAATGCCTTAGGCACTACACCACCAGAGCTCCCAAATAGTTTCCATACATCTGCACATTCTGTTCCTTCTGTCTTGTATGTCTTCTCCGTCTTGCCTGCCTGGCAAACTTCAACATTATCTGAGATAGTGTAAATAGCACAGCACTTTCTGGGTGAAGCCTTCCTTAATGGCTCACACACGTTTATATCACCCTTCCTTTGTTTTGTTAGATCCTGTGTGCATGTCCATTTCAGCATTTACTGCACTACTCTAAATCTTTGTGGACTGTTTGTTTACACTCTTCACTGGCCTGAGTCACAAAAAGATGAGTTCTATGCCTCTGTTTCTGCAAAGCTCTAGGTACTGTTGTTGTTGGTTCCAACGCATAGCAACAAAACAAAATACTACCTGGGCCTGTGCCATACTAACAATTGTTGCTATGCTTGAGCCCATTGTTCCAGCCACTGTGTCAATCCGTCGCTCTGAGGATCTTCCCCTTCTTTGCTAACCTTCTACTTTACCAAGCATGTTATCTTCTCCAGGGAAGGACAACATGACCAAAGTACGAAAGATGAAGTTTGGACATTCTTCCTTCTAAGCAGCTTTCTGGTTGTACTTCTTGCAAGACAGACTTGTTCATTTTTCTGGCAGTCCATGGTATTTTCAATATTCTTTGCCAACACCATAATTCAAATATGTCATTTCTTTTTTAATCTTCCATATTCATTGTCCAGGTTTCACATGAGTATGAGATGACTGAAAATACCATGGTTTGTATCAGGTTCCTAAGTCTTCAAAGTGACATCTTTGCTCTTTAACAATTATATCCCTAGTTTCACGTCCCCTTGTGCTCTAGACAACAGCACAAAATAAATAATTGCGGTCCAAGTGAATCCAGGTTCATTGATATAAAGCCACTCTCTGGGAGGGGAAGTGTAGGGTTGGATAGGGTCAGGAGAGGGTTCCTCTTAGCTGCCAGGGCTCTCCCAGTTCTTGGTTGACTTTTGAGACACCTCCAAGAGGCCATAGGATCTTGGCAGATAATTTAGCTTCTACCTATAATGCTTGCCTGATTTTTACTGTGCAAGTAGGTAATCCCCACAAAGGGAAGTATGAGGAGTGAAAAACTCACATAATGAATTAAAAACAGAAACAAAAACAAACCTGCTTCCATTGAGGCAATTTAAACTCACAGCAATCCTATAGGACACAGTAGAACTGCTCCATAGGGTTTCCAAGGCTGCAGTCTTTATGGAAGCAGATTGCCACATCCTTCTCCTGTGGAGTGGCTGGTGGATTCAAACCACTGACCTTTTTGGTTAGCAGCTTTAGGTGCTTTAACTATTATTGTATCACTAGAGCTCCTAATAAGGAGCTCTGGTGGCATTGTGGATAAGGCACTTGACTGCAAACTAGAAGGTGAGTAGTTCAAACCCACCAGCTGCTCCATGGAAGGAAGACTGGGCGATCTACTTCCGTAAAGATTTACAGCCTCAGAAACGTAATGGGGGTTTGAACATGAGTTCATAGGTTTGAACACTATGAGTGGGAAACAACTTGATGGCAGAGGGTTTTGGTTTTGGTTTTGGAGAGCTCCTAATAATGAACAGTCCTTCTGTAATGAAGAGAAAGCTTCTCTCAGAGTTATCCATCCCATGTTTGGAGCAATCTCTTCTAGCATGAACCTTGGCAGAGCTGTTCTGTTAGGGTGAAAAATTTCCATGTGATAATGTTCTGAGGACATTAACTTCCAGATGATTGCACAGTAGCCAGACTTGGAAGGATAATTGGTTTGACAATGTTAGGTACTTCAGTCTTCCATATAGATGGAAAAATGTGGAAGCAATTCATGATAAAGAGGAATACTACTTGTGTAATAAGTAGGAGAATCATCATCCACACAATGAAATTCACATAAGTTATAAATTATCTTATTTCTGGAGACATACACACAGTGATTATCAACAAATGAAAAAATGTTGTATGACAAGCATACAGCAAAAGACAGCCTCTTTTTAAGAAGCTATATAAATATAAATCTTTATTCCTCCTACTCTGACTACCACTACTAAGTAGGACTACTAAGCATAAATCAAAGACACATGTTAACTATTAGTTCAAAGGACTAGTGGGGCACACGAATGCTAGCCTCCATGACCCTAAGACCAGATGAACTAGATGGTGCCCAGGTACACTGCTCTGAAAGGGATTACAATAGGAGGTCCTGGACAAAATGGGAGAAAAATATGGAAGAACATTTAAAAGCATAAAAAAGACCAGGCTTACTAGTCTGATAGAGACTGATAGAATTCCCAATACCATGGCCCTTAGATATTTTCCAAGCCTGGAACCGAACTTACCCCTCTGGCTTGACTTTTAGCCAAACAATAGCCCTTAGAATAACCAGTCATACAAGCTCAGAAGGGCAGCATTTGCCTAGGGATAAATTCAGAAGGGAGGAAACGATAGGAAGGGAGGACAAAAGGAAGTGGGAAGAGTGTCACTACATTGTGTGGAATGTAATCAATGTCATAAAACAAAGTGTGTATCAATTACTGAATGGAAAACCATTTTCTCTGTGAGTTTTCACCCAAATCACAATAAAAAGTTAATAAAGAAAGATGGAAATTCTAGTAAAATATGCACAACAGGAACTTTTTTCAGTTACATGGCCATTTTAAAAATATTATTGCATCATGGAGTTCTGCTTCTGGGAAAGACAAAGTTGTTTCAGGCAACTCTGGTACTAAGAACAAGTAGAAATGCCGGACAATAACCGAACAGAATAAAACAAAATAACTTCTACTCAAAACAACAACAGCAACAAAAATCTGTATGGTCATACCAGAGAGTTACCAAGATTGTGAGGATTTTCAAGGCCAAGTTCCAGCAAGAGAATGGAGCCCAGATATGTGTACCTGCTATGTGGTACCAGTTTCCATTTGAAAAGATGATTGCTTTGAAAGCAGTGGCCAAGAAGCTGAAAAACGGAGTTTTTCACAGGCTTACAGGGGTGGTAGGGGAGATCTTACTGAAAAAAGTGAAAAATGATTCACAGAAGATCCATACAATGGCACTGTCAGGCACCAGCTTTAAACAAATGTAATGAATATATTCAAACAGTAGAAGAGCAAATGGAGAATTTGGGGAAATAATTAAAAATATTTTAAAGCAGAATTCTAGAACTGCAAAACAGAAAAAGAGAGAAAAAAAAAAAATATTTATTTATTTATTTTAAAGGGGTTTATAACAGCATATTAAACACAATTGAAGAGAGAATTAGTAAACTTGAGAAGCTGAAAAAAATTGCCAATCTGAGGCATGGACAAATAAAAGGATGAACATTATAGAAAGGAACATCAGAGACATGTGGGACACAATTAAGTGGTTGATTATACATGTAATCAGTGTTCTGAAAGACTGAGCAATTGAGGCAGTAGTGATGTTTTAAGTGATAATGGCTAATAATTTTCCAAAACTAATGAAAAACAAAGTCCCAGAATCATAAAGTATTAGAATATTCAAGCCTGATAAATTCAAGACATATGATGATAAAATTGCGGAAAGTCAAAGACAGAGATACTATTTTCAAAGAAACCAGAGGGGGGGAAAAACACTTATCAAGTTCAAAGAAGCAATAATTATGATTTATCAGCTGAATTTTCAACATAAACAATGGAAGTCAGAAGACAACAAATTCAGAATTAGATTAACCAATTCAGAATGCTAACCTCAGTGAAAATATATTTTAAAAATTAAGGTAAATAAAGATATTTTAGAATTTAAGAAATTCTGTTTTTTCCCAGAAAACTCATATTAAGCAAAAAGAAAGGGGTGTTCTCTGGTTAGAAGAAAATTAAATCGGGGGAAACTCAGACTAAGGAATGAATAAAAAGCAATAAAGAGTAATATGTGAATAAGTCCAAATAAATATTCACTATATACAAACTAATGATGATATCTGTATTATAAAAATTACAATGATTACAATAATTACATAAATAGTTCATCTGTAATGGATTCAAACAGAGCAACAATCATGAACATGATGCAGGACTGGGAATGTTTTGTTCCGTTATCCATAAGGTCACTACGAGTTGGAGTGAACCCAATGGCAACTAACAACAACAATAGTGCATATATGTAATACATTATTAAAATACATGACATCAATCACACAAAATGTAAGAGGAGGTACGAAGAGTTAAAGAATTCTAAGGTCCCTGTATTTTCTGGGAAGTGCTAAAAATATCCATTTCTGTTAGATTTTAATTAGCTAAAATTGTTTTATGTAGAAGCTCTGCTGTACAAAAGAACTTTTTGCAATGATGAACATTTTTAATCTATGCTGTCCAATATGGTAGCCACTAGCCACTGGTGTCAATAGAACATGTAGTATGGCTAGGGGCTACCATACTGGACAACATAGTTAGCCAATCCCCAGAACAACAAAAAAAATGTATAGAACAAAAGAATGGAAGATGAGCCCCCTAGGTTGGAAGGCAAGAATGGCTCCAAGCATACCAATGCTTGTGAAGATGGCTTTAGGACCAGGCAATGTCATCATGTGTGACAGAGTCACCATGAATTGGAGCTGAACTGATAACAATTAACAAGAAGAAGAAGTAGAAGCAAACAAGATGTCCTTAATAGAAAAGGAAAATAGAATACTAAGAAATCCTTAAGTCATCCCCCTTCAAAAAAACTCCAAAACCAAACCTACTGCCATCAATTAAGTTCTGACTCACAGCAACCCTACAGGACAGAGTAGCACTGCCCCATAAGGTTTCCAAGGCTGTAAATCTTTGTGGAAGCAAACTACCTCATCTTTCTCCCACAGATCTGCTGGTGGGTTTGAACTTTTGACGTTTTGGTTAGCAGCCATATTCTTTAGCCACTGTGCCACTAGAGCTCCTTTATGCAAAAAAGGCAGGAAGAAAGAATAGGAACACAGAAATAGAGACCTAGACCAGGCAGGATGAATGGAAAGCAAAAAGTAGTGTGGGACATAGATAATTGCATGGGAAGTACAGATAACAAAGATGAGTCCTTTGCACATACAGTACTGCATTGTCACAGCGAAGGCAAACCTTTACATATGAGTGGATAGATGGGTAGACAGGCTGAACTATTAGGTATGTCCATGCAGTGGGAAGTGTGCCCAAAACCATGTATAGGATTGGCAGACAATGTTTCTACAAGTGTATTGGTGTGTTCTGTAAGAATTCCCAGGTATAGAGCAGAGCTGACAAGGGATTAGATTGTAGTCACTTCTTGGTCACAGCCAGCTACCCAGAGGGAGCAAGTAGTTTGACCTGTGGGCTCAGGACCATAGTCACAGGGGACATCAAGCTCACTTGGCATAACACACTAAACAACACATTGTTCCACATCCTACTTTGATGAGTAGCGACTGGGACCTTAAAAGCTTGCAAGCCGCCATCTAGATGCAACGATGATTCTCTCCTCATCCAGAGCAAAGAAGAATGAAAAAAACAAAGATTCATGGAAATAAGTAGTCTAAGCAACTGGTACACCATGCAATACTCAGCCTATATGACTATGAGACCAGAAGAACTAGATGGTGCCTGGCTACCACTGTCAACCACTCGGAGGGAGATCTATGTAGGAGATCCTGGATAGAGTAGGAGAACAATGTGGAACAAAATTCAAAATCATTAAAAAAAAAAAAAGGACCAGGTTTGCTGATCTGATAAAGCCGGATGGAACCACTGAGACTATGGCTCCTAGCTGCCCTTCAGGTCTGGAATTGAACCCACTCCTGTGGCTTCCAGCTAAACAAAAGACAGGCACATGAGCTGAGCTGAACATTTACATTAGGTAGATACACTCCTTGGAGAGATCAATCATGGGAGACTAGAAGGGCTGTGCATGCACAGGGAGATAGCTCAGGGGGCAGGAGTGCATGGAGAGATGGACACAGGGAAGAGGTAACTCTGGAGAGGAAGTGGGAGGGGAGCTATTGCATTGTGGTAAACTGTAGTCAATGTCATGAGACAAAGTATGTGTGAGCTGCTATGTGCAAAATGAATCTGCTCTGTAAACTTTCATCCAAATTACAATAAAAAAATATAATGTGGTAAATTTAAACCCAAACAAATCAATAATTACATTAAGTGTAAGTTTACCAAATGCTCCAAGTAAAAGATTAAGATTTTCAAATTGGATATAAACAAAACAAACACAACACAAGTATATGCTGCTTAAGAAAATACCTTAAATATGAGGGCACAGAATAGTTGAAGGTTAAGGAATACAAAAAATATGCCATACAAATAGTAACCAAACAAAGTTGGCATAGTTATATTATTATCAGACAAAGTATATTTCAAGGCAATAATCACAACTAGAGATAAAAGGTGACATTTCATATTTATATAAAAAAAATCAATTTACTAAGAGGACATACCAATTCTAAATTTGCATGCACCTTATAATCTCAGAATATACAGAAGTGAAAAAAGACAGAACTAAAGTAAGAATGAGACAAATCCACCATAATGATGCTATAATTTTTAATCTCTCCCAGTAACATACATACAAAAATTAGAAGGAACATAGAGTTTTTATATAATAGTACTAACAAATTTGTCCTAATTTACATATATAAAAGGATGCCTTTAACAACTATACAATATATATTCCTTTCAAGTGCACATAGAAAATTTACCAAATAGGCAATTTGCTGGGCTATAAAGCAAATTCTAAAAATTTTAAAGGTATAAATATAACAAAATAGCTACAGGAGCAGTATCATAAAAAGTATGAAACACTGATGAAAGGGAAAAAAATAAGAGAAACATACCATGTTCATGGACTGGAAGACTCAATTTAGAAAAGATATTAATTCTCCTCAAATATAAAGTTTAAAGCAATTCCTATCAAAATAACAGGAGAATATTTTGCAGATATAAACAAGCTGATTCTAAAATTTGTATGGAGAGGCAAAAGAACTAGAATAGCTAAAACAAATTTGAAAAGAAGAATAAAATAGGCAAAATCACACTACCCAATTTTAAGAATTACAATATAACTATAGTAACTTTGAGAGTATAGTATCAGCAGTGGAAGGTGAGGTACATACATCAGTGGGACAGAATAGAGAGCCCAGAAATAGACCCATACAAATACAGCTAGATTTTTACAAAGGTGCAAAGGTCATTTATTGGAAGGATCGTCTTTTTACCAAATAGACACCCATATGCAAAAACATGAACCTAGGCAGATACCTTATAGCTTATGCAAAATATAATTCAAGATAATCATAGATCTAAATATAAAACACTTAAAAGTATAAAATCTCTAGGAGAAAAATCTGTATGACCTTGGTTTGGTGATAAGTGTTCAGATGTAATATAAAAGCCTGATTTATGAAAGAAAAAATGATAAATTAGACTTTATCAAAATTAAAAATTTTGGTCTGTGTAAGATACCAATAAAAAAATGAAAAGATAAGCCACAGACTGGGAGAAAATCATTGCAACTCACATTTATGAGATAAACCACTTGTATACAGAATTTATAAAGAACCCAACACTGAACAATAAAAAAACAAACTACCCAATTAAAAAATGGGCAAAAAATTTGAATATATGTTTCACCAAAGATGATGTAATGGGTAGTAAATTAACACACGAAAAGATGCACAACGTCATTTGTCATTAAGGAAATGAAAATTAAAACTGCAATGCAGTGTTACTACATACCTATTAGAATGACTATAATTCATAAAACTGACAAAAACCAAATGTTGATGAGGATGTGGAACAACATGAACTCTTACTCATTGTTGGTGAGAATTCAAAATGGAACTGTCACTTTGGAAGACAAATCTGGCAGTTTCTTATAAAGTTAAATATAGACTCACCATCCAGCCCAGTAATCACACTCTTAGGTATTTATCCAAGTGAAACTGAAAACTAATGTTTACACAAAAACCTGTATGCAACTATTTATAGAAGCTTTATTCATAATCTGTTAGTTGGTTGTACTGTGGTGGTTTGCATACTATAATGCTGGAAGCTATGCCACTGGTATTTCAAATACCAGCAGGGTCATCCATGCTGGATAGGTTTCAGTGAAGTGTCTAGACTAACACAGACTAGGAAGAAAAGGCCCAGTGATCTATACTGAAAATTAGTCAGAGAAAATCCTATGGATAACAACAAAGTACTGTCTGATAAAGTGCTGGTAGATGAGTCCCCTAGGTTAGAAGCAAGAATGGCTCCAAACATACCAATGCTTGTGAGATGGCTTAGGACCAGGCAATGTCATCATGTGTGACACAAAGTCACCATGAATCAGAGCTGAACTAATGACAACTAACAACAACAAAAAGTAGAAGCAAACAAGATGTCCTTAAAATGATATGAAAAAACAAGCCCACATGACTATGAGACCAGAAGAACTAGATGGTGCCTGGCTACAAACTGTCAACCACTTGGAAGGGTATCTGTGTAGGAGATCCTGGATAGAGTGGGAGAACAATGTGGAACAAAACTCAAAATCATACAAAAAAAAAAAAAAAAGGACCAGATTTGCTGGTCTGATAGAGCCTGGTAAAACCCCTGAGACTATGGCCTCTAACTATCCTTCAGGTCTGGAATTAAAGTCACCCTTTGGCTTTTAGTCAAATAAAAGACCAGCATATGGGCTGAACATTTACATCAGGTAGATACACTCCTTGGAGAGGTCAAACATAGGAGAATAGAAGGGCTGTGTATGCACAGGGAAACAGCTGAGGGGGCAGGAAAGCATGGGAGGGAAGGACACAGAGATGAGGTAACTATGGGAAGGAGGTAGGAAGAGCTATTGCATTGTGGGAAACTGCAGTCAATGTCATGAGACAAAACATGTATGAAGTGCTGTATGGAAAATAAATTTGTTCTGTAAACTTTCACTGAAATCCAATAATTTTTTTTTTTAAAGGCATTAAAAAACAAGAGGGCATACATGTTGTACATGTCTGATTTGGTTTTTAGAGTGAGGTATCAGTAAAACTGTATCTGTACTTACCTGTTGAAAAATTATTTTGTTCTATGACACCAAATCATTTTCTGCAATTAGTCAAGCCAGCAGTAAAGGATTCCAAGTGGCACTGAAATTAATTATCCACAGGAATGAATTAATTCCTTCTTCCAGAGTTTGGTGTCTTCAGCCACTGAAGGTTATACACTAAGATAGGAACCAACCTTCTTTTAGGAATGACCATTTTTATCTACCAATGTAGCCTTTAGCCTTCTATATTCTCAGTATTTGAACTTTCTTAAAAACCAAATTGGCGCTGCTCAAAAGCCATCCCACTACTTCTCCTTTGAGCTACCTAAGCAAACAATGTTTTGTGCAAAGTGACACTAATAGAAAAATCTCCTTACCATTCTAAATAAGTTAGAAATAAAGGCGACACTTGTCCACTGTGATCCTGATTGCATGGCTAAGTCCCTCCTGGAGAACTCCTTATGGCTGCGATTACACAAGTCAAGAAAGAGCACCACAGTGACTCTTTAAGAAACTAATGCAAGAGACTGACGAAGAGTGTAAACACAGTACCTTCTTCCTGGAGTTACTATTTTCATTACTAGTAGTCAGTTAATTCCCATAAAGCCAAGGCAAGCAAACTCAATTTTATTTTGCAATATGTACTAGAGCAGAGGTTCCTGGACCTCTAAGACTCCATAAGTGGATTTCAATGTTTCAAAACATCAAATGGCAGGTATTCATTTCCTGCTAACAGAGTCATGCCTGCCTGACATTTCTCTGCTCTGTGATGAAAATACATCAACAGAGTGTTGAGTGCTAGTCATTACCTCTTGCTGCTAAGACATCCAACTGGTAGCTGTATGGCTCATATCAATCAAAATAGGAACATGAATTGCACTTAATACTTGCAGTTAACCTGGAAGACAGGTATCATTCAAATATTGGAGTTTCTCCAGGAAAAGTAATAAAGGAGTTGGGAATCTGAGACAATCCCCTCAATTCTCTTTAGTTAAAGAAATACACAAAAATCAGATGATGTACTTTGGGTAAATATTTTATTCAGCCTTCTTCTATGGACACTTCAATTCATAGCACTAGTACAACTGAAGATGTACACTTAATATATTAGCATCCAGCAGAGCATCACTTGGTATAACTAAAACAATAAAAAGAGATGCTGGTATTCTGCACAATCATTCTTCAAATTCCCTATCAGGCGCACAAATTACACACAACACCCTACTGTACAGAGTTTGGCTTAGCTCCTTTCTGAATTTCAGCTTCCCCAAATGCAAACTAGTAAAAGGAGACATCTTATGCCTTCGAATAATGGCAGAGCCCTGAAGCCAGCCAGCTGCCTCAGTTTGCAGGTGAGCCTGTGACAGCAGAGAGGACTCTGGCTTGCCCAAGGCCAAGTGGCCATTGAGGGGCAAAGCCAGGCCTGACACCCACACCTTTTATCTAAGGCTTTAATAATGCATAAATCAGAACGTACTTTCATTTTCTATCATCATGGTACACCATGAATTTTTATGCTTATAACTATGACTCATAGCATTGTCCTCATAAAGCTTGTAAAATGCTCGGGTATAAGCTTCTGTACTTATATATGGTTGTGGGTATGGGGAGATAGGTGGTTGTAACTGAGTCAGATATGCGCAGGCTGTGGTACTTGTTTATGAGTGTGTAATAACATGTGTCTGTATCGTTAGTGATCCTGAATGTGTGTGGCAAAATGAAGCCAAGTTTAGTTTGTCATCATGGTTCCTCTCAACAGGCCCAGACAGCACTGGCAGATGAGAGAAAAAAAAAAAAAAAAAAACCAAGAGATGAAACTGACAACAGCACAAGCATCTCAGGTGCTCCTCAGCACTTGTTATTACAGACACACATTTCACACTGGGAAGGATTATTTTAATTCTGTGGCCTTCAGATCTCATAAATACAAGTAAAAACAAGCAGGTAACTATGACAACTCTACTTCAGAGAGTTTAAATTTAAAAACTAAATCCATCCATCCAGGCCCTTTATTTTCTTCTCTTAACATACTTCGTCTTTTTTTCAGCTGGGGTTTTCCTGTTACTTAAAAGCCATTTCCACCAGTTGTATACCAAGACATGCTGTCCTCTTGCCATCTGCTGCCAAGATGGAATCTGGAGGAGAATCTGCCCAGGGTGATGGAATCCGCAGCCCCTCCCCACTGACTCTGTCCTAGGGTTTATTCTGAATCTCTCCAGAAACTTTCACGGTGCTGTCAGGGTCTTACCTTTCACATTCAAATTAAAACAAGACTCTATTAACACAAGCTGCTCTGCATCCAGGCCTGAAAGTGGTAATTTTCATGCACAGCTTTCTGCTCCCTCACCCTCACTGCATCTGTGCCTTGCTTAGAGTCCATTTAGGAACTTTATGTTCCTCAGAAAATGCAAGTGAGGCCTTTTTTGATCAAAGCTAGTAAGCAGGGGACAATCTTAAATAAATCCAGAGGAGTCTCTAAGGATTTCTATCAGTGGATCTTCATCACTAAGGGATAAAGGTTCCAGCTGGAGCTGATACTGGGGCATCCCAAGGGGAGAGGAAGGTCTTGCAGATGAGGCTGGCCCAGTCACCCAGCCTTGACCACTTACGGGGGTCCAGACTCTATGAACCCTGGCTCTCTTGAGGGTTACAGAAACATTGCACTAAACACCTTGAACAGTATTGGTGCATGAGCGGCACCGTCTTTGTGTTCAGGTGGACCATTACAGGAGGCATTCTTCCCCCTCCGGGTGAAGCGCTGTTTAGCTTTTTAGCTCCCTGGGAGACTCCAGCAACATGAAGGACTGAGGAAATGATGGCGTCTGGAATATAATGATTCCTAAAGCTGAAGGAGACTGGGGTAGAAGAGGTAGAAGATGGAGGACCACTTCTTTTTCAAGAGCACCTATGAATGAGTCACCATGCTGTGTATCCCCGGAAGAACTGGGTGGAGGGTACCTGCATGGGATTGCATCTCTTCTTGTGCTCTTAGGTGGAAGTCTGTCCTTGATGGTGAGGTGAATGAATTAATGTTTAACTGAGTAGGCACTATGGGCCATTAGCTTATGCTTTCTTCACAATGACTGTATAAGGACAGTGTCCTGTGGTCCTGTGTTAGAGGTGAGGTGAGAGTACTGGTTAGTGGAGTTGGGGTGGAGGCCCTCATCATGCTGGTTCTAACCTGCTGGATTGCTCTTTGCCTTCCCTTCATTGCTGCCCACCCCCTTGGTCACTATGTGGCGTTTTACCTCCTCTCATAGGGGTGTGGCTGCAGAAACACCCAACACAGAGACAGGGTCAGCATCTGACTGGAGAAGGCAGGAGTTGGCACCTTCATGAGCTGTGAGGAAGCTACCACTCTGTGGTGGGGAGCAACCCCCAGCTTCTGGGAACTCAAGCCCCAGAGGGAAAGGACTGGTCTTGGTCTGTAGTGTTTAGGACAGTGGACTCTAGAGCCAGGGTCAAAGTGGGGAACACTTTGCCTCTCAAATGATAGTTCTGGATGTGGGAAAGTAGAAAGCAAGAGAGAATGGGTGGCAAGCAAACATCTGAATTATTAAACACCATGGGGGGGCTGACTTTAGAACACACCAGCCTTGAGGGAATTACTTTCTTCTCTCAATCTTTTTCCCTCCTTCTGGGTTTCAAAAAACAAACAAACAAAAAGGGTGGGGGAGGGGGGAGCGGGTGGAGCTCTGTTGGTGTAGTACCTAAGGCATTTGACTGAAAACCAGAAGGGTGGCAGTTCAAACCCATCAGCCACTCCTCAGAAGGAAGACTGCGGCAATCTACTTCCGTAGAGATACCCCCTCAGAAACCCAAGGAGGGGTCACTATGCATGCAATCATAGGCTCCTCAATCTAGCTGGACTCTTTCATTCTCTTCTCCTGCCTAAACTCCTGTCTGTACCTGTGGGCACTTGCTGAATCCAGAGGCCATGGAAATGACATGCTCAGGATTTGAATGTTTTTTTTTTTCACCCCATAAGACACGATTATATTTTAGAGGAAAATTATCGAGAGCTACCTCCTTCTTCACTTTAGGCTAGCCAATTCTCTTAGCTCTCCATAGGGCAATAAAAATGCCCTTATTGCTTAGAGACTGTTCATAATTACATCAGTTTCTGGCCATTAAATCTAGTAAGTTTGAAATGTTGAATATAATATAGCTGTTTTGGGAAATCTCTTAGGCCTGTTCCAACTACCTATCTACAACATCCAGGTCTAAAATAAGTGAAGAAAAACAGTTTCAAGTGGAAAAGATTATGATGTGGACCTCTTGTGGCTATAGGAATAACCTAGAGTTTGGGCCAAAGAAAATTCTGGTGGGATACAGGGTTGGGCCATACCATTTCCCCCAGGAAGACCCAACCCAAGTGCTTACAAAGGCAAACATGGGAACAAGGAATTCCAAGGCAGTGGCATGCAAATGTCAACCAGGAGATGAAGGTGACACAAAGAAAATGGTCAAGTGCAGAGTTGTGATTTGATAAGTGTGTGAAACTGGGTCATAAGAAGAGGAACTGTGTGAGCAGATGTGATGTGAACTCCATCCAAACAAGTGTCAGCTAATCCTTAGGAATACCATATGGGGTAAGAACGAATTGTCTGTTTAACAGCGGAATCATCTCATATGTGTTGTTTTGTGTTCATGTGTGAACGTGTGCAATAGGAAGGAGGTGGGGAAAGAGAAGTAGAAGTACTCATATCGAGTTCTTTCTCTAATTGTTTGCTGCATGGAGAGCAGCCAAGACAACAGGTCAGTGAGGCTAATTAAAACTCACAGCTTTCTATTGCCTCAATTCTTCTCTACAAAGCAAGGACACTGTAAACCAATAAACCACCTCTGCTGTGATTCAACCACTAAAATAGGGATGATCAGGAAAATGCTCACAATATAATGTCACGTAAAAACATAAAATATATAAGCGTATGTGACATGAGACTGCAATTACGTGAAACAAGTATGGGTAGATATTACGTCTGAAGTCGTTGGTGTTATAAGAATATTATATCCATGTGAGCTGCTGTATGGAAAGTGAATTTGCTTTGTAAACTTTCACCCAAATCACAATAAAAATTTAAAAAAAAGAAAAAAATAATATTATATCCAATCCTCAAGAGCCTCAGTAAAGTGAGAGGTTAAAAAAAAAAAAAAAAAAAGAGAAATCACAATGATAGATGAGATTATGACACACAAAAAGCTCTTTAGGCAACTGCGAAGAGTCCTAGAAATAGTATAATTTGTGGTAATGGAACCCTGGGTGCAAAGAAACGGGGGAATTATTCTCATCTTGAAGAGGGGTCAGTAACACCAACACAGAGGAGCTGAGCTCTGAATAAGGCTTTGAGGAATTAACAAGAGCTTTCCAGGCAGCAGAGGGGCCACAAAGGTGAGAAATGAATTAGCCAGGGCCTAGAGGTAGAGGTATATCCAGGGAATGCTGATAGTAATTTTCGGAAGACAGAGTAGACTAAGAACCTACTATGTGCTCATAGTTTGTGACCTAAATACTATGATAAAGTTTTTTTTTTTTTTTTTGGGGGGGGGGGGAGGAGTGGGGATGTCAAGGCAGACTTTCCAATGTCAGAAAGGAAATTAAAAACTAAACATATAAAATTTGAGATAGTAGAGTGGGTGTTATGAAGCAAAGAGAGAAAAAAGAAAGACAGTGGTGTGGGGCTGGATGGCTCTGATGGTCTCCCTGAGGAAACAACACTTAACTGAAGAAAGAATAATTGGGGGGGGGGAGGCAGTCATGAGTATATTTGGGGAACTTATATACTAAGGAGAGGCAACAACAGCACTCATGAAGGCGTTGAGGTGGGATCAAGGCTGGTGGAGATGTAGAAGCTGCAGAGCAGGGCCATCAGGGAACAGGAAGCCAGTTAGGAAAGACCTGCCAAAAGGGTCCAGGTGAGAGGTGGCAAGGACCAGGGAACCATATCCAAGAACTCACATACAAGCAACAGATCCACAACCATCCTGATTTTATCTCTCCCCCACTTTCCATCTTCTGAACTTTCAATTAAGCAAACATAAGATGCTGCCAGGACCTTGTCCTCAATGGTGGGGAGTATGCTTTGCTGGAGGTATAAGCTAGGTTACTGTTGGGGGAGAGTGCCAAATGAGCCAAGCACTGAAGAATCATTTCTTGTAAGGCTATGTGTCTAAATAGTTCTTTTGGAGGAAGGGAGCTCTGGTAGCATAGTGGCTAAGACACTTGCCTGCTAACCAGACGGTTGGCGGTTCAAACCCACCAGCCACTCCTCGGAAGGAAGGTTGGGCAATCCTACTTCTGTAATGATACTGCCTCGGAAACCCAAGGAGGGGTCGCTATGAGTTGGGTTTGACTCGACGGCACATAACAACAACAACACATGGAATAAGAGGGAAGCCTGTACCCTAGGCTTTAGAATGTGCAAAAAGAACCTTTGAGGTTTCTATCAGAAGTGAAGTAACTCAAGTACTCTTCAGAGATAAAGAAGGTAAGATAGCTATGTAGAGCTCAGATCTGATAACTGTTAACATGATTACATATTCATTCTCAGAGTAGAGGGGAGGATAAACTGACAATTATTAGTAATCTTTTAAACAGACAATTAGATTTTTTTGTTGTTGTTGTTAAGTGATGCATTTTTACAATACAGTAAAATTGTCACTACAGTGAGTGAAATCTTCAACCTCCTCCAACAGATTACAGCTAGGGGAAAAAAAAAATCAGCTGGTTACTACCAGTTGTAATTTTTGTTCATAATAACAAACCACATTTGTAACAGTAGACAGAAAAGGGAGACTTAGGATCTATCATGGGGTTGGGGTGTAGGATCTCCTCCCTACAAGACCTCAGGGAAGCCATCATGAAAAACTCAAAAGCCATGAAGTTGGGATTTATAAGGTTGGACAAAGGGCCTTGAGGACACAAGAAGCTATGGAGGCCTGGCTTGGAAGCTGAGCCAACTCACGGAATCTTCTGTGCTTGAGCTCTGGGCCTCCAGTCAGGAAGGCAGTGAGGGGCCGTTTCAGGGTCAGTGGGCAGATCTGCAGCCACCAGTGCCAAAGGCAGCCAAAGTGTGGACCTAACAGAGTGGCCAGCTTTGTGAATGATCTGCACGCTCCTGGGGCTCGGAAGATAAGCACCTCCATGAGACTCACTATTGCCTCAAGATGCCTCACATCATAACGAGGCTGACCACAATCAGGCAACTGCTAGAAAAAGGAGCTGGTGGAGATGCTTGAGGTGAATCTAGTACTCTCTTTTCTGCCTGCTCTGTCCTCTAAACTTCACCTTATACTTCTGTGACTCTCTAATGAAACATTAAGGATCCAGAAATTCCTTCAAATTAATAAAATTGAGAGGAAAACAACATGAAGAGGAAAATAAAGCACATTTGGGTTTACATGATGCCATCAGGCATCAATTAGTCAAAATTTAGGCCTGATGTTAACTGCTGGACAAAAATTCCTACATTGGCTATTATATTTGTTGAAGGGCTTGATCAAATACTGAAATTCTCCACCTGGAAACATTTTCACAATGACAATTTTGAGAAAACCGATGGCCCCTTTGAGAGATTCCACTTTCCCCTCCCCCTCAGGCCAGACCATAGTTTGAGGACAGAGTTTGAGGACACTTTTGAGAAAGGCTAGTCTGGAAGGAGGGAGGGGGTTCATGGAGCCTATGGATTTTTACCGCAGAGAGATATATCCACTGGTAGCTGACTTCAATGCATCCATGACACCCGGCTAGGTGGTGACATGGAGTTGTGTGTGTGTGTGTGTGTGTGTGTAGATGGGCTTAGAACACTCACAGGAAGAGTCTGCAGACTCCCAGTAGTCACTGCTCTGGGCAGTTGGATGGACCACACAGAGCTGAGCAGAATTTGTCTGCGCAGGAAACAATTTCCTGGCCAAGTGTCAAAATGGCCTTGGGATAAATTTAACTGAAGCAAGGTTTCAGAGGCTTCCGGAGGCAACATCAAAGAGCTTGGATATTCTACTACACAAGGCCTTGACAGGCTGAGTTGACCAACCTCTGCAGTCCTCTGCGTACAACCCTTGGAGACATAGCTGGCTGGAGGGAGTGGCTGGTGCTGGTGACAGGACAGGGTTTAAGATCCTAGTCCAAAAGGCATTGTAATCTTCATGTGGTGATAACTTCTGTGTTTGTTCTCCTTTTGGGCAATGCCAGGCTCTTGAACATGGACACTAGAGCTCTGGCCAAATGAGTCTCCAATGGATGGATCTGAGGCTCCAGAAATGTTACTTGGGGCTACAGAGCTTTAGGTTGGCTTCAGAGTCAGATCACAATTTTTTTGGTAAGGAGAGGCCATCACATATCATCAAGGTCCCAGAGTTCTAAGAACAAGAGTGATTCCCTCCCAGGTTGGCTACTGTGAGAGAATTTCCAGGGGACAGGCCATTGGGCTGTGAACAGGCTAGACTTTACCATGTTTCTCCATATTCTCAATGGCTCATAGGTTAGACTTCTTGGAAGCATAAGAGCATTATTCAAGAAGAAAACCTTTCAAGCACTTTCAATTGAGTCAGAGTATTAATAACTTACAAGTGCTTCACAACCCCAGTTCAGATGCAAAGATATTCTTACAAAGTTTTCACTGAACAAATGTAGGAAAATAGAGAAACTGAGAAAAGGATTTCAAGAGAAGGATAAAAGACAAACTCCTATTCCCACTTCTAGCTGAAGTATTGCTACACCTTTTTCCAAATAGCCTCCTTTTGTTCCCTGTAGTCCCTAAAACCACTGTACTTAAGAGTCAGCTTACACGGAGCAAAGACAACGCCCTACATCAGTGAGGATGGAGCTACCTCTACATCTTCTAAGTGGAAAAATGTAACCTTCTTGCTACGTACCTCATGTGGCCAGGTGTGTGCATTAGTAAATATGTAGGGGTATTATAAAGACTTATTTAACTTATCTTAGACAGTCTGGCTTATCCTGAAATAGGGAACATGGCAGATGTTAAAAAGATGGAACTATCCTAACAGAATAAATTCTGCATGATCTTTAAGTTATAATTTGACAGCAGTCAGAGTGAGAAGTCCTTCACATGCATCACTTGATTGACCTCAGAGCAACATGGGTCTGTTGTTACTCTCATCTCACAGATAAGCAAACTGCTGCCTCAAGAGGCCAAGTGGCTAGCCAAGGTCGTCCTGACTCAGAACCCTTCATCTCAACCATAAAGTGACACTGAGAAAGAACAAAGGGACCTTTGAGTCAAGAGTAATGGTTGAGATGTTTGCAACATCAAGACAGCCCGTTAAACAGGAGTCAAGCTGCTGTTGGTACTGATTTGATGGCTTCATGACACAGTTTACTACTACAGATGAGTGGCTATCAACTGAGGGATAACTTTTGTCAACCAGGGGATTATTTTTGCCCTCCCTCCCAAGAGACATCTGGCAACATATGGAAACATTTTTGGTTGCCACAACTGAGAGGGGCAGGGTGTACTACTGGCACTCAGTGGGTCAAGGCTAGAGATACTGGTACGCATCCTACAATGCAAAGAATAGCCCCTCACAACAATTAATAAGAAATATCTGACCCCAAATCTCAATAGGGCTGATAAACCTTATTGATAAACCCTGCACTAGACTTTGAGATTCTTGCTGAGACAAATTATGCTGCCTTCTCATATTATAGGAGCCCTGATGGTGTAGTGGCAAAGGCATCTGATGGCTAACCAGAAGGCACCCACCAAACCCACCAGCCACTCCTCAGAAGGAAGACTGGGCAGTCTACTTCCATAGAGATACCACTTTGGAAAACCAAGAAGGGGTTGCTAAGAGTCGGAAATGACTTGATGGCAGTGAGTTTGGTTTAGTCTTTGGTTTTCTCATATTATACTATGAAGTCTTTCTTCTTTAGAGGGTAACCTTCACCTCCCCTCTTTTTTCCCCCAATATGAGGCTGAACCAACTCATCTTCCAGTAGAAAACACCTTCCCTTCTGTGGTACATGGGTCTGTGACCATCACTTGGATGTACCCTATCCTGGGATGAATTTGTGCTGTGGGGTCCTTCTGTGCTGCCCAAGGGAGAAGCTTGGGTGTGGTGTCCTTGAAGGCCACTCTAACATCTCTATATGTGGTTGAGGCAAGTAAAGGCTCACATCTCCAGGTGAAGGCTTTGCCTGTAGCTCCGGCAAAGTTAGCTGGGAGAAGAGGGGAGACCTCGCACTCATCTTGTAGATGCTAACCCATCAGTTGCTCTAGGGACCAAGATGCTTATCGGTTACTTGACCTAAACTAGCCAGGAAAGATATTTTACACCCTGACCAACCAGGCACTCAGCTGTCACCAGACAGTTCTTTTTCTCCAGTAACCTATTTAAGTGAGACTATGAAGTTAGTTTTACTACCTTCCTCAGAAATTAGTTTATATGGATTTTAGAACAGATTCCAGAACATGTGATGAACATATGACTTCCTTATTTTGTTTTAGAATATAATTGTTCATGGGTATCCCCTGGGAATGGTTAATTACATTCACCTCCATTAGTTTCACTAATAATTTCAATGCAAACATGAAATCCATGCAGGAATAAAAGTCACAGACTGTAGAAATTTAACACGTCATTCAACGTATCCTTTTGCAGAAAATGCTAGAAATAGACCCTAGGCCTAAGGCAGAGAAAAATGTTTGAGAAATGATGGCAACATGCAAATACACAGTCTTCCAGTATCTGGGTGAGGTAGCTTCAGGAAAATGTGACATGAACCAAAAGCTCCCTTAGTTGATGGATGTTACGAGGCCATTATCCATTTCACCCCATGACAAAATTGCACCATGATTCAGTTGCTACCTTGATGAAATGCATCAGTTTATAAGATTCTGGAACTTTTTAAATGAAATGCAATGTGTAAAGATGTAGATTTATGAAAAAACAAATTATTATGCAGATTACCTACATAAGAGAAGGTGCAGTCATAGGATTCTTTTATATAAAACGTGCCCTTTTCCTCTGGTTACTTTAATGGTTTTTTCCTTGATCACTGGTTTTGAGCAATTTTGATTGTGGTGTGCCTTGTAGTTTTTTCCATATTTCTTGTGCTTGGGTTCATTGAGCATATTGAACTGAGCATTTATATATTATTTCTTCAAATATTTTGCTGTCTCACATGCCTCCCACTGTTTGGGGGGTCCAGTTACACTTGAAGTTGTCCCATAGTTCACAAATGCTCTGTTATTTTTTCTATAGTTTTCATTTTCAGATGGCTTCTATTACTGTGTGTTCAAGTTGTTCAAATTCATTAATATTTTCTTCTACAATATCTAATCTGCTGTTAATATCATCTAATATATTTTTCATCTCAGATATAGTTTTCATATCTGAAAGCACTATCTGGGTCTTTTAAAAATCTTTCATGTTTCTACTTTTTGAACATATAAAATATAGTTATAATGACTGTTTTACATCTTTATCTACTAATTCTGGCACTATGTCAATTCTGGTTGCTTTTGACTGATTGTTCTTCTTATGGGTTGTATTTTCCTGCTTCTTTGCATCTTAGATTCTAGACATTGTGAATTTTACCTTGTTGACAGCTTGATCATTTTACATAAGTATTCTTTTTAAGCATTCTTGTTTTTGCATTTTTTATTATGATAAATATATATGTAAAAAACATTTGACATTTCAACAATATTCACATGTACAATTCAGTGACATTATGTTCATCATGTTTTTTAACCATCATCCTAATCTGTTCCCAAATTATATCACTACCCTTAACAGAAGCTCAGTGTCCCTTAAGCCTATAAATATTCTTGATTTTTGTTTTAGTATGTAGTTAAATTACTGGAAACATTTTGCTTTTGGGTCTTGCTTTTCTGATCTGCCAGGCAGGTCAAGAGTGGTGCATGGCCCA